>NW_027315735.1:10393917-10503917 GCF_026437365.1 Eucyclogobius newberryi
GTACAGTATTAACTGTTGAAGGTTTGCTCAAAGTTGGATAAAATTTATTTTTAAATTTGATCCTGCAGATAGTGCTTCCCCCACACCAGGCCCAAGGATTGTGTAGGAACTCTAAATGACCACTAGAGGCGTGCGCCACGCAAACTCATGATTTATATAACACTCTGAGTTCTCCACATAAAAATATAAGTAAAATTCACTTTTTAAATGTCAGAATAAATTGTGTTTTAGTCTCCTACTAATCTCTACTAAAACTATTTAGTCTGTTTTGCAGATATTGTCCTGATCGTGCTTCAGACTCTTATGTTTGAATGGGATGTGTGAAGTTTGACCAGGGCCCTGGTCATGCACATTAATATGAGCATGTGGGGTCTGAATGGTCAGAGGAGGTCAGTGAGTGAGCACAGTGACACGGATGCCCTTCCTGACCGAGTGAAAGCAGCGAGAGAGATGTGGATGTAGCAGCAGCAGAGGAACAAGCGCTGCGGCAGAGGCGAGAGCAGGAGGAGCAAAAACACAAGCATGTGACACATGAAGCTCTGTCTCTTATTCTAAAACAAAACTGTGGAATGTAAAAAGTTATTTCTAATAATGTGGAACAGACATGATCTCATTTCTTTACAGGGGGCCCTTAAGAAGCAGCTGTCTGTTACAAAATAATGATGTCTGGGTCTGGTCAGGTTCGGACTCTGGCGGGGAGGAGGAGTTTTCTCTCAGGTCCGATCGTTTTTCACAGATTCAGAGGATCTTGTTCGTCACAGACACAGACTGACACGGCCACAGCTCGAGCTGAGAGAGAGCACTGGGAATGTGCATGCTTCATGTGTGTCATGTGTGTCATGTGTGTCAGGTGTGTCAGGTGTGTCAGGTGTGTCATGTGTGTCATGTGTGTCATGTGTGTCATGTGTGTCAGGTGTGTCATGTGTGTCATGTGTGTCAGGTGTGTCATGTGTGTCAGGTGTGTCAGGTGTGTCATGTGTGTCATGTGTGTCATGTGTGTCAGGTGTGTCAGGTGTGTCATGTGTGTCATGTGTGTCATGTGTGTCATGTGTGTCAGGTGTGTCATGTGTGTCATGTGTGTCAGGTGTGTCATGTGTGTCAGGTGTGTCAGGTGTGTCATGTGTGTCATGTGTGTCAGGTGTGTCATGTGTGTCATGTGTGTCATGTGTGTCATGTGTGTCATGTGTGTCAGGTGTGTCATGTGTGTCATGTGTGTCATGTGTGTCATGTGTGTCATGTGTGTCAGGTGTGTCATGTGTGTCATGTGTGTCATGTGTGTCAGGTGTGTCAGGTGTGTCAGGTGTGTCATGTGTGTCATGTGTGTCATGTGTGTCATATGTGTCAGGTGTGTCAGGTGTGTCAGGTGTGTCATGTGTGTCATGTGTGTCATGTGTGTCAGGTGTGTCATGTGTGTCATGTGTGTCAGGTGTGTCATGTGTGTCAGGTGTGTCATGTGTGTCATGTGTGTCATGTGTGTCAGGTGTGTCAGGTGTGTCAGGTGTGTCAGGTGTGTCATGTGTGTCATGTGTGTCATGTGTGTCAGGTGTGTCATGTGTGTCATGTGTGTCAGGTGTGTCATGTGTGTCAGGTGTGTCATGTGTGTCATGTGTGTCATGTGTGTCAGGTGTGTCAGGTGTGTCATGTGTGTCATGTGTGTCATGTGTGTCATGTGTGTCAGGTGTGTCATGTGTGTCATGTGTGTCAGGTGTGTCATGTGTGTCAGGTGTGTCAGGTGTGTCATGTGTGTCATGTGTGTCATGTGTGTCATGTGTGTCAGGTGTGTCATGTGTGTCATGTGTGTCAGGTGTGTCATGTGTGTCAGGTGTGTCAGGTGTGTCAGGTGTGTCAGGTGTGTCATGAGTGTCAGGAGTGTCATGTGTGCCATGTGTGCCATGTGTGTCATGTGTGTCAGGTGTGTCAGGTGTGTCAGGTGTGTCATGTGTGTCATGTGTGTCATATGTGCCATGTGTGTCAGGTGTGTCAGGTGTGTCATGTGTGTCATGTGTGTCATGTGTGTCATATGTGTCATGTGTGTCAGGTGTGTCAGGTGTGTCATGTGTCAGGTGTGTCAGGTGTGTCATGTGTGTCATATGTGCCATGTGTGTCAGGTGTGTCAGGTGTGTCATGTGTGTCATGTGTGTCATGTGTGTCATGTGTGTCATGTGTGTCAGGTGTGTAATGAGTGTCATGTGTGTCATGTGTGTCAGGTGTGTCAGGTGTGTCATGTGTGTCATGTGTGTCATGTGTGTCATGTGTGTCAGGTGTGTCATGTGTGTCATGTGTGTCATGTGTGTCATGTGTGTCAGGTGTGTCATGTGTGTCATGTGTGTCATGTGTGCCATGTATGTCAGGTGTGTAATGAGTGTCATGTGTGCCATGTGTGTAATGAGTGTCATGTGTGTCATGTGTGTCAGGTGTGTCAGGTGTGTCATCAAATCAAAATCAAATCAATTTATTTTTGTAAGGCCCAAAATCACAACAACAGTTGCCTCTGAGGGCCACAGGGAGAAATGAATCAACAATGTCTGTGGTGGCGATGGAGTCAGACAATGTCTGTGGTGGCGAGGGACGATGTCCCAGGGTCCTCTGTCCTTAGACTCTCCTTCTCGGCCAGGAAAAACTACAAAAAAAACCTCTTTGGGAAAAAAGCGTAGAAACCTGGAGGAGTTCCAGTGAAGGAGAGATCCGACTCTCACAGACGGACAGACGGACACGAGGAGACTGGAGCTGGACCCACTCTTCAGGCAGATGAGGGACCGACTGAGGCGAACTGGACCCACTCTTCAGGCAGATGAGGGACCGTCGGAGTCGAGCAGGACCCACTCTTCAGGCAGATGAGGGACCGTCGGAGGCGAACTGGACCCACTCCTCAGGCAGATGAGGGACCGTGGGAGGCGAGCTGGACCCACTCTTCAGGTAGATGAGGCACCGTCGGAGGCGAGCTGGACCCACTCCTCAGGCAGATGAGGGACCGACTGAGGCGAACTGGAGCCACTCTTCAGGCAGATGAGGGACCGTCCACATGGGGCAGGGACCACTTCACCAGGAGAGGGACATCTGGGTCCACAGGTCCTCAGGAGTGAGAGAAAGAAAAAGAAGGCGGTGAACAGTTTGCAAGTGGAATCAAAAAATAAATATTGTTTGATAGCATAAGTAGTCAGAAGAAGAAGAGGATAGTGCTCAAGCTGTCATACTTCCCCCAGCACAGTTACTCCTAGGGCAGCGTAGCTGAAGCTGTGGGTTTATCTTTCTGTTCCTAACTACTCTGACCATAAGCGATTTCGAAGAGGAACGTTTTAAGCCTGGACTTAAATGAAGAGACTGTGTCAGCATATTTAACATGGGTCGGGAGCTGATTCCATAACACAGGAGCTTGGTAGCTAAACGCTCTACCTCCTACAGTACTTTTAGAGACTCTTGGCACCACCAGAAGGCCGGCATTCTGAGAGCGAAGAGCTCTGTTTGGATGATATGGTTCTATAGCATCTTTGAGGTAGGATGGGGCCATGTCATTTATGGCTTTGTAGGTCAAGAGTAGAATTTTGAATTTGATTCTGGACTCGACGGGGAGCCAGTGAAGAGACTTCAGCACTGGCGTAATGTGCTCTCTTCTTTTTGTTCCTGTTAGTAATCTTGCTGCTGCATTTTGAACCAGTTGAAAGCTTTTTATGGAGCTTTTAGGACACGCTGCAAGCAGGGAGTTACAGTAGTCTAATCTAGTCGTTACAAATGCATGGATAAGTTTTTCGGCATCACTTTTAGGCAGGATTCTTCTGATTTTGGCGATGTTGCGCAAATGGAAATAGGCTGTTTTACAAGCTTGATTTATATGAGCTTTAAATGAGAGCTCCTGGTCAAATAAGACTCCAAGGTTTCTTACAGTAGAACTGGAGGCTACACTGACATTGTCCAGTGTGACTATCTGCTCAGATAGAGCGTCTCGTAGATGCTTAGGGCCAAGCACAATGACCTCGGTTTTTTCAGGGTTAAGAAGCAGGTAGTTTAGTGTCATCCAGGTTTTTATCTCCTTCACACAAGTACTAAGTCTGTCTACTTGATCGCTCTGATGAGGTTTCATTGATAAATACAGCTGAGTGTCGTCTGCATAGCAGTGGAAGTTAATGTCATGCTTTCTGATAATGTTGCCTAATGGTAGCATATAAAGAGTAAACAGAATTGGACCGAGTACCGAACCCTGTCATGTGTGTCATGTGTGTCATGAGTGTCAGGAGTGTCATGTGTGTCATGTGTGTCATGTGTGTCGGGTGTGTCATGTGTGTCGTGTGTGTCATATGTGTCAGGTGTGTCATGTGTGTCATATGTGTCAGGTGTGTCATGTGTGTCATGTGTGTCATATGTGTCATATGTGTCATGTGTGTCATGTGTGTCATGTGTGTCATGTGTGTCATGAGTGTCATGAGTGTCAGGTGTGTCATGTGTGTCATATGTGTCAGGTGTGTCATGTGTGTCATGTGTGTCATGTGTGTCAGGTGTATCATGTGTGTCATGTGTGCCATGTATGTCAGGTGTGTAATGAGTGTCATGTGTGCCATGTGTGTAATGAGTGTCATGTGTGTCATGTGTGTAAGGTGTGTCAGGTGTGTCATGTGTGTCATGTGTGTCATGAGTGTCAGGAGTGTCATGTGTGTCATGTGTGTCATGTGTGTCAGGTGTGTCATGTGTGTCATGTGTGTCACATGTGTCAGGTGTGTCATGTGTGTCATGTGTGTCAAGTGTGTCAGGTGTGTCATGTGTGTCATGTGTGTCATGTGTGTCATATGTGTCATGTGTGTCATGTGTGTCATGTGTGTCATGTGTGTCATGAGTGTCATGAGTGTCAGGTGTGTCATGTGTGTCATGTGTGTCATGTGTGTCAGGTGTGTCATGTGTGCCATGTGTGCCAGGTGTGTCATGAGTGTCATGTGTGTCATGTGTGTCATGTGTGTCATGTGTGTCAGGTGTGTCAGGTGTGTCATGAGTGTCAGGAGTCTCATGTGTGTCATGTGTGTCATGTGTGCCATGTGCTCCATGTGTGCCATGTGTGCCATGTGTGTCAGGTGTGTTATGTGTGTCAGGTGTGTCAGGTGTGTCAGGTGTGTCATGTGTGTCATGAATGTCATGTGTGTCGTATGTGTCATGTGTCTCAGGTGTGTCATGTGTGTCATGTGTGTCATGTGTGTCATGTGTGTCATGTGTCTCAGGTGTGTCATGTGTGTCATATGTGTCATGTGTGTCATGAGTGTCATGAGTGTCAGGAGTGTCATGTGTGTCAGGAGTGTCATGTGTGTCATGTGTGTCATGTGTGTCATGTGTGTCATGTGTGTCATGAGTGTCAGGAGTGTCATGTGTGTCATGTGTGCCATGTGTGCCATGTGTGCCATGTGTGTCATGTGTGTCATGTGTGTCATATGTGTCATATGTGTCACGTGTGTCATGTGTGTCATGTGTGTCAGGTGTGTCATGTGTGTCATGTGTGTCATATGTGTCATATGTGTCACGTGTGTCACGTGTGCCATGTGTGTCATGAGTGTCAGGAGTGTCATGTGTGTCATGTGTGTCAGGTGTGTCATGTGTGTCATGTGTGTCATCAGGTGTGTAATGAGTGTCATGTGTGTCATGTGTGTCAGGTGTGTCAGGTGTGTCATGTGTGTCATGTGTGTCATTTGTGTCATGTGTGTCAGGTGTGTCATGTGTGCCATGTGTGTCATGTATGTCATGTGTGTCAGGTGTGTCATGTGTGTAATGAGTGTCATGTGTGTCATGTGTGTCATGTGTGTCAGGTGTGTCAGGTGTGTAACGAGTGTCATGTGTGTCATGTGTGTCATGTGTGTCAGGTGTGTAATGAGTGTCATGTGTGTCATGTGTGTCAGGTGTGTAATGAGTGTCATGTGTGTCATGTGTGTCAGGTGTGTAATGAATGTCATGTGTGTCATGTGTGTCAGGTGTGTAATGAGTGTCATGTGTGTCATGTGTGTCATGTGTGTCAGGTGTGTAATGAGTGTCATGTGTGTCATGTGTGTCATGTGTGTCATGTGTGTCAGGTGTGTCAGGTGTGTAATGAGTGTCATGTGTGTCATGTGTGTCATGTGTGTCAGGTGTGTCATGTGTGTCATGTGTGTCATGTGTGTCAGGTGTGCCATGTGTGTAATGAGTGTCATGTGTGTCATGTGTGTCAGGTGTGTCAGGTGTGTCATGTGTGTCATGTGTGTCATGTGTGTCATGAGTGTCAGGAGTGTCATGTGTGTCATGTGTGTCATGTGTGTCGGGTGTGTCATGTGTGTCGTGTGTGTCATATGTGTCAGGTGTGTCATGTGTGTCATATGTGTCAGGTGTGTCATGTGTGTCATGTGTGTCAAGTGTGTCAGGTGTGTCATGTGTGTCATGTGTGTCATGTGTGTCATGTGTGTCATGAGTGTCATGAGTGTCAGGTGTGTCATGTGTGTCATATGTGTCAGGTGTGTCATGTGTGTCATGTGTGTCATGTGTGTCAGGTGTATCATGTGTGTCATGTGTGCCATGTATGTCAGGTGTGTAATGAGTGTCATGTGTGCCATGTGTGTAATGAGTGTCATGTGTGTCATGTGTGTAAGGTGTGTCAGGTGTGTCATGTGTGTCATGTGTGTCATGAGTGTCAGGAGTGTCATGTGTGTCATGTGTGTCATGTGTGTCAGGTGTGTCATGTGTGTCATGTGTGTCACATGTGTCAGGTGTGTCATGTGTGTCATGTGTGTCAAGTGTGTCAGGTGTGTCATGTGTGTCATGTGTGTCATGTGTGTCATGTGTGTCATGTGTGTCATGTGTGTCATGTGTGTCATGAGTGTCATGAGTGTCAGGTGTGTCATGTGTGTCATGTGTGTCATGTGTGTCAGGTGTGTCATGTGTGCCATGTGTGCCAGGTGTGTCATGAGTGTCAGGAGTGTCATGTGTGTCATGTGTGTCATGTGTGTCATGTGTGTCAGGTGTGTCAGGTGTGTCATGAGTGTCAGGAGTCTCATGTGTGTCATGTGTGTCATGTGTGCCATGTGCTCCATGTGTGCCATGTGTGCCATGTGTGTCAGGTGTGTTATGTGTGTCATGTGTGTCATGTGTGTCGTATGTGTCATGTGTCTCAGGTGTGTCATGTGTGTCATGTGTGTCATGTGTGTCATGTGTCTCAGGTGTGTCATATGTGTCATGTGTGTCATATGTGTCATGTGTGTCATGAGTGTCATGAGTGTCAGGAGTGTCATGTGTGTCAGGAGTGTCATGTGTGTCATGTGTGTCATGTGTGTCATGTGTGTCATGTGTGTCATGAGTGTCAGGAGTGTCATGTGTGTCATGTGTGCCATGTGTGCCATGTGTGCCATGTGTGTCATGTGTGTCATGTGTGTCATATGTGTCATATGTGTCACGTGTGTCATGTGTGTCATGTGTGTCAGGTGTGTCATGTGTGTCATGTGTGTCATATGTGTCATATGTGTCACGTGTGTCACGTGTGCCATGTGTGTCATGAGTGTCAGGAGTGTCATGTGTGTCATGTGTGTCAGGTGTGTCATGTGTGTCATGTGTGTCATCAGGTGTGTAATGAGTGTCATGTGTGTCATGTGTGTCAGGTGTGTCAGGTGTGTCATGTGTGTCATGTGTGTCATTTGTGTCATGTGTGTCAGGTGTGTCATGTGTGCCATGTGTGTCATGTATGTCATGTGTGTCAGGTGTGTCATGTGTGTAATGAGTGTCATGTGTTTCATGTGTGTCATGTGTGTCAGGTGTGTCAGGTGTGTAACGAGTGTCATGTGTGTCATGTGTGTCATGTGTGTCAGGTGTGTAATGAGTGTCATGTGTGTCAGGTGTGTAATGAGTGTCATGTGTGTCATGTGTGTCAGGTGTGTAATGAATGTCATGTGTGTCATGTGTGTCAGGTGTGTAATGAGTGTCATGTGTGTCATGTGTGTCATGTGTGTCAGGTGTGTAATGAGTGTCATGTGTGTCATGTGTGTCATGTGTGTCATGTGTGTCAGGTGTGTCAGGTGTGTAATGAGTGTCATGTGTGTCATGTGTGTCATGTGTGTCAGGTGTGTCATGTGTGTCATGTGTGTCATGTGTGTCAGGTGTGTCATGTGTGTAATGAGTGTCATGTGTGTCATGTGTGTCATGTGTGTCATGTGTGTCAGGTGTGTAACGAGTGTCATGTGTGTCATGTGTGTCAGGTGTGTAATGAGTGTCATGTGTGTCATGTGTGTCATGTGTGTTATGTGTGTCAGGTGTGTAATGAATGTCATGTGTGTCATGTGTGTCAGGTGTGTAATGAGTGTCATGTGTGTCATGTGTGTCATGTGTGTCATGTGTGTCAGGTGTGTAATGAGTGTCATGTGTGTCATGTGTGTCATGTGTGTCATGTGTGTCATGTGTGCATTGTATGTCAATTGTGTCAGGTGTGTAATGAGTGTCATGTGTGTCATGTGTGTCAGGTGTGTCATGAGTGTCATGTGTGTCATATGTGTCATGTGTGTCAGGTGTGTCAGGTGTGTCATGTGTGTCATGTGTGTCAGGTATGTCAGGTGTGTAACGAGTGTCATGTGTGTCATGTGTGTCATGTGTGTCAGGTGTGTAATGAGTGTCATGTGTGTCATGTGTGTCAGGTGTGTAATGAGTGTCATGTGTGTCATGTGTGTCAGGTGTGTAATGAATGTCATGTGTGTCATGTGTGTCAGGTGTGTAATGAGTGTCATGTGTGTCATGTGTGTCAGGTGTGTAATGAGTGTCATGTGTGTCATGTGTGTCATGTGTGTCATGTGTGTCAGGTGTGTCAGGTGTGTAATGAGTGTCATGTGTGTCATGTGTGTCAGGTGTGTCAGGTGTGTCATGTGTGTCATGTGTGTCATTTGTGTCATGTGTGTCAGGTGTGTCATGTGTGCCATGTGTGTCATGTATGTCATGTGTGTCAGGTTTGTCATGTGTGTAATGAGTGTCATGTGTGTCATGTGTGTCATGTGTGTCATGTGTGTCAGGTGTGTAACGAGTGTCATGTGTGTCAGGTGTGTAATGAGTGTCATGTGTGTCATGTGTGTCAGGTGTGTAATGAGTGTCATGTGTGTCATGTGTGTCATGTGTGTTATGTGTGTCAGGTGTGTAATGAATGTCATGTGTGTCATGTGTGTCAGGTGTGTAATGAGTGTCATGTGTGTCATGTGTGTCATGTGTGTCATGTGTGTCAGGTGTGTAATGAGTGTCATGTGTGTCATGTGTGTCATGTGTGCATTGTATGTCAGGTGTGTCAGGTGTGTAATGAGTGTCATGTGTGTCATGTGTGTCAGGTGTGTCATGAGTGTCATGTGTGTCATATGTGTCATGTGTGTCAGGTGTGTCAGGTGTGTCATGTGTGTCATGTGTGTCATGTGTGTCATGTGTGTCATGTGATGTCCAGAATCATGAGTGGAAGAAACATACCTTCTCTGTGTTTGGTTTAAATGTGATGTTCTCTCTGAATAAACCGCTGCAAAATCCGACCTTGGTCAAAGCTGTGGGCCCCTGTCACCCTCGTGCTTATGGAGTAAATGCTTTCAGGGCTGTAGAGAAGTTTTTGCTGCAGTACCAATGGACTGGCCACTAGTGACAACTAATAACAGGTTTAAGCAGATATTTTACTAGCTCCATAAACAACGCCTACATTAGCTTGTCAGGGTACGCTAGCTTTGTTTTTTTTATGGCCATGCTATTTCCTTCCGCTGCCAGAAGATGGAGTGCAAACACCAATCTTGATGAGGGAACGTCTGAGAGAAGGTATTTTGCACTCACATGTATTAAAAGTACATGACAACTTGAGCAAGCAGAATATGTAGAAGAATAAGTTGAACAAAATGGCACTAGATTCATCTGCTCTGGTGTTGATGCTCCGTCAGCTTCTCCTCTGTGATAAGGCAGATGAGAGGGACTTTATGCCGACATCTGCACATCTCACACATGTGCCCGAGGCGGGGCAGCGGCAAACACACGAGCGCTAATCTGATTGTTCTGGAAAAGCAATGTAAAATTCACAATCAAGGCGCTGCAGTTATTAGCCATCGTGCAATCCAATCTGTGGGCTCCCCGCTTGGAGAAGAAGAGGAGGAAGAGGAATAAGAGGAGGAAGGGGAGCATGGCAAAATCAGGGTCTGCCACATGTGCACAAACACTCAGAACAGTGTCGGAGTGAGTGTGACACCTGTGTTATCATGAGACTCTTTAGACAAAAACATGTACAGTTCCAGAGTGGAGGCAAAAGGGAACATAATGTGAGTCTTTTGTCTATTCTTTACCATAGAAAACAACACTAAGTTTCATTTCAATCCACATCGTTGCTTATTTCAGTCTTAAAGATGTGAAGTTCTTACTCTACTTAAGTCTACTTTACTTTTACAGTCGCTTTCATTCCAGAATCTTGAACATTTTGATGCATTTTAAAGGCTTTGCAGACTGCCTAAATGTGCAGCTCATTAGAGGATCTGTAGCCCGCCTGTCGGCTGTGGAAAGCCGGTTGAAGGTGGCGCTGTCTGAAGAGTCGGATCTGAAGAATACTCTTGTACTTTTACTTCAGCATGCTTTGGAGCTTGAGATTATATGTCTACTAATATCTAACATGACTTTGTATCAGGCCTTCCCTCATCGGAATTTGTGTCAGCTACTGTCTGCAGAGGGAACTAAAAAGGGGATGTAAACAAAAGCTAGCTTGCCTCATGTGTTAGTGTGAGCACATAGTTGTAATGAGGGTGATTTGAGGCAGAAAAGAGATGATTTATGGAGTTAAAAACAGCCCAGGAGACCTCCGGATCTCGGCTTTTGTTGGGACTCATCTGGGACATTTAAAACAGAGTGTTTTTGAGGCTCTGAGGGGAAGAGGACAAAGTGAGAAAATGCTTGTGTTTTCTCATTTTTAAGCTAAGACATTTTATGCAGTCAAAAAATACTGAAATAAATACCACTAAGTTCAACCCCTGTTCACTTCTTAAGATTATGATTTGTTCGAGTGGCTGCTGCAGAAAATACAAATATAAGAGAATGTTTTTATAACACTTAAAAAATGTATAGAATAAAGGATTTGGGGCGTGTAGTTTCACCGTATGCAAACTGTTATCAGTGACCCTGCTGCTGGGCTCCAGGACCTGACCTGAAAGTGCCCAGCGTTTAGACAGTCCTCCTGGTGCGATGAGTGCGAGGGGCCCGGGACCTCGGGCACACCAGCCCTGTGCACTGACCTGTTCACTCTGTCAACACGAGCAGCGTTTAGTGCTGCTGGAGCTGATGAGAAGTGACCGCTGCAGACCAGCTCAGGCTTCTCTGAACACCACTGACATGTTTGTCTTAAACGCTGCTCTGACTCAGCCACTGGAGGGGGTCTGTCGCTCTGAAGAGGGGGTCTGCTGCTCTAGAGAGTGGGTCTGCCGCTCTGGAGAGTGGGTCTGCTGCTCTAGAGAGTGGGTCTGCTGCTCTGGAGAGGGGATCTGCCGCTCTGGAGAGGGGGTCTGCTGCTCTGGAGAGTGGGTCTGCTGCTCTGGAGAGTGGGTCTGCTGCTCTGGAGAGTGGGTCTGCTGCTCTAGAGAGTGGGTCTGCTGCTCTGGAGAGGGGGTCTGCTGCTCTGGAGAGTGGGTCTGCTGCTCTGGAGAGTGGGTCTGCTGCTCTGGAGAGGGGATCTGCCGCTCTGGAGAGGGGGTCTGCCGCTCTGGAGAGGAGGTCTGCTGCTCTGGAGAGGGTCAGCCGCTCTGGAGAGGGGGTCTGCTGCTCTGGAGAGAGGGTCAGCCGCTCTGGAGAGGGGGTCTGCTGCTCTAGAGAGTGGGTCTGCCGCTCTGGAGAGTGGGTCTGCTGCTCTAGAGAGTGGGTCTGCTGCTCTGGAGAGGGGATCTGCCGCTCTGGAGAGGGGGTCTGCTGCTCTGGAGAGTGGGTCTGCTGCTCTGGAGAGTGGGTCTGCTGCTCTGGAGAGTGGGTCTGCTGCTCTAGAGAGTGGGTCTGCTGCTCTGGAGAGGGGGTCTGCTGCTCTGGAGAGTGGGTCTGCTGCTCTGGAGAGTGGGTCTGCTGCTCTGGAGAGGGGATCTGCCGCTCTGGAGAGGGGGTCTGCCGCTCTGGAGAGGAGGTCTGCTGCTCTGGAGAGGGTCAGCCGCTCTGGAGAGGGGGTCTGCTGCTCTGGAGAGAGGGTCAGCCGCTCTGGAGAGGGGGTCTGCTGCTCTGGAGAGGGGGTCAGCCGCTCTGGAGAGGGGGTCTGCTGCTCTGGAGAGAGGGTCTGCTGCTCTGGAGAGGGGGTCTGCTGCTCTGGAGAGAGGGTCTGCTGCTCTGGAGAGGGGGTCTGCTGCTCTGGAGAGGGGGTCTGCTGCTCTGGAGGGTGGAATCTGCTGCTCTGGAGAGGGGGTCTGCCGCTCTGGAGAGGGTCAGCCGCTCTGGAGAGGGGGTCTGCTGCTTTGGAGGGTGGAGTCTGCTGCTCTGGAGGGTGGAGTCTGCTGCTCTGGAGAGGGGGTCTGCTGCTCTGGAAAGGGGGGCTGCCGTTCTGGAGAGGGGGTCTGCCGCTCTGGAGAGGTGGTCTGCTGCTCTGGAGAGGGGGTCTGCCGCTCTGGAGAGAGGGTCTTCTGCTCTGGAGAGGGGGTCTGCCGCTCTGGAGAGGGGGTCTTCTGCTCTGGAGAGGGGGGCTGCTACTCTGGAGAGTGGGTCTGCTGCTCTGGAGAGGGGGTCTTCTGCTCTGGAGAGTGGGTCTGCTGCTCTGGAGAGGAGGTCTTCTGCTCTGGAGAGGGGGTCTGCCGCTCTGGAGAGGGGGGCTGCTACTCTGGAGAGTGGGTCTGCTGCTCTGGAGAGGGGTCTGCCACTCTGGAGAGAGGGTCTGCTGCTCTGGAGAGGGGTCTGCCGCTCTGGAGAGAGGGTCTGCTGCTCTGGAGAGGGGTCTGCCGCTCTGGAGACGGGGTCTGCTGCTCTGGAGAGGGGTCTGCCGCTCTGGAGACGGGGTCTGCTGCTCTGGAGAGGGTCAGCCCCTCTGGAGAGGGGGTACTTTTCTACTGCACAGTAGAAAGTACCCCCTACAGTTTTGAACTGGACTGTAAGTAAATGGTACTTTTCACCCGGTGGGAGGAGCACATCCTCATATCCTTGAGTTTGAGTCTGAGCTTTGAAACGCCCACATCAAATTCAAAAGAAAAACTAAGAAATATGTTTGAATTGCTCCTGTTAAGCAAAGATCAGCACCATTCTTTATCAAAAGCCCTTCGTGTAAAGCAATGTGCAGTTTTTCATTTGTCTTTCCTTATTCACTTTTTACTGAAAATACCATTTTGATTTCAAACTTAAGTAGACTTTGATGTGCTACTTTTACTTTAGTCATTCTTAACTTTTACTTAAATAACAACTTAAGTAAAAGTACTTCTACCACCACGGCATATCGTTTATATGGTCTCTAATTAAAATGAATAAAAATGAGAGATTGTTATATTTATAAAGTGATATTTGTGTGGTTTATTTTATGGTTGGGAACCTGAACCTCAACAAGATATTTACAGGCCCATGGAGCATTCTGATGCTCTGTAGAATGAATGAGATAATGATGGTTCTTTAGTGCTCGAGCCTCAGCTACTGAAGGCGAGACTCGCGGCTGAAGAGGAAAACAAACATCATTTTCTTCAGTTGTTTACTGTACTCATATAAATGTGAGGAAACAGTATTCCACATCATTCATCAGTGGACATAACCTTGTATTACCTTCTTCTGTTAGCTTTCCCCTGCTCTCCTGGTCCTCCTGACTGAACTAAAGCACATAATAAAAGTGAGTAGTGAGAAGCTCTGAGCGGTCACAACGTAGAAACTACACCTGCACAGGCTAATCACAAGTGAATACAGTTTGCTAAGGTTTTGCAGCAGTAGAACATTTGAGGTGTGGGTAAGACATCTGAGCGGACACATAGTGACAGAAGACATCTTACTAATGGCTTTGAATAATCACGGGAGAATGCGGAACAGAAGCACGTCACGCCAGGAACAGAGTCGCTGTTTGTGTGACGGCCCGGATTATTATAGCTAAAGGAACAACATCTCCATGGGAACAAGCAGGAGGAGGCGCATCCAGGCAAAGTACGAGTCAGGTTTGTGGAAATGCAAGGTCGTAGGCACTGGGATTTTTTTTTCAGTTTCTTTGCTGCAATAAAGTCAAAAAGACAAAGAACAAATAAAAAAAAACAAAGTGACACGGTGCTTTTTCGCAGCTATATGATTCGAGGACCTGCTGTAGACTGAGGTTCACTGGAGAAAAAAAGGAACGCTAGTCCTGCAGAAAGAGAAGAGAAGAGGAGAAGAAGAGGAGAAGAAGAGGGGTCTTCACTCTTCATCCCACAGACATCTGGTGAACAGCGAGCAGCAGAAGAGCGTGACATCAGCCGGCCTATTTCTTCTAATTGCATCAGAGTTCATTAACTACCATGCAATTAAGAAAAGGAGCAAAGAGAGGGATGAAGAGAGAGGAGAGCAGGGGACAGAGAAGGAGAGGAGAAGATGAGAAAAGAGGAGGAGCACAAAGGAGGAGAAGAACAGAGTGACTTTATGTGTCTTTGTGTCTTGGAGCAGTGAGTGTTTTGGGTCAGTCTTTTATCCGTATCAGAACATGCATTAAAGGCCTCTAAGATTGCAGTAAAGATGCGACGAAGAGTTTGTTTTTGATACAGCGAGGAATGTTCACGTCTTTCAACTGCTTAGAAGTCTAATTAGGTTGTTTTATACACAGATCTAAATAGCTAAAGCTTTGTTGGGGGTGTGGGGGTGTGGGTGAGACACAGGGACAAGTGGGACTGTTACTTTTGAAAAGATGTTTGGCCCATGGGCTTTATTAGACAAGAAAGCACAGTCTGAAATGGGGGGTGAGAGGACGGGAGGACATGCAGCACATTTGTCAAAGTCAGGATTCAAACTTACAAAGCTGCGGCTGCACTTGGAGCCTGGCATAAGTGCTGTGACTTAACCACTCGGCCACCGGGCAGCATGTGCTACTGTTTTCTTTTCTTTTTTTGGGCTATAACTAATTACAATTCAATTCCTGAATTATACTCACTTCAATTACCCAAATAATGTATGTAATTGTTACTAGTTACTTTCCACCTCAAGGAATAACGGAACGAACATAATCTGATTTCCTTTCATGACTGATCCACTCATTTACTGGCCAAATAAAGCGTATTTGTTCTTACACATTACACTCTCAAACAGGCCTCGTTCTGAGAGAAGAGCTTTTATAGATTAGACAGGAAACATCTTGTGTATTTATTGGGGAAAGCGTCCTGGTTTAGGCCTGGAGTCATGTGACCTCGTGCACAGTAATGCCACTTTAAAGGAGAGCACACAGTCACATGACACAAGCTTGTGACTAAAGTACTCGTCCATAATCTCATTTCCTTGTGCTGAGAGCAGAAGCGCGCAGTATCGGCGGCATGTGACTTGGAAAACGCAGAATTTGTCTTTTCCACAACGGCACAGTTTTGTTCTCAGCCCGGGACGGACCGAAGTCAACTGAACCCATGTTTTCTGGTGAGAATCAGCCGAGAGATCTCTTCTGGCATAACTCAGCCTACTGTGTAAAAGGAATCTGATTACTGACTAGTGATTACTCCATCTAAATGCAATCCACTGCTGCTCTGTTTGTTTCAAGAGCAGCTGGATTGCTGTGTTTTTTCCAGAATGAGTCTGGTGAGTGTTTGAGCTCCACGTCTCTCTGACATCACACGTGGGAGACTCAGAGGACTTATTAAACAGGACGAATGAAGCTAAATGCAACTATGTTTTTGATGAGGGAACGACGTTAAAATATGATTCAAAGCATGACATAAAGAGTGGTTCAAACACAGCGTAGAGGCTTTGCAGAGAAGTGACTCCTGTTTGCTCTAACTTTAGCCACGCCCCTCACACACACAACCTTGGAATTACTCACCATTGTAAGTGAAAAGCACCATTAAAGAGTATAATTCACTTCATTTTGATTCTTGAGTTAACATGAGTTTAGCTCTGCCTCAGGACCTGAACAGACACAGTCCTTCTGAAGTGAGTGGGTCTGGGGCCAGGGCTCGTCCAAACTTGGCTCAAGTGAGTGATTAGTGGTGGAAGGCACAGATTGACAGCCTCATTTCCATCTGTCTGCCTCAGGGCGGCTGTGGCTACAATAGAAGCACACCAACACCAGGTGTGGAGTGAATAATCCAGGGCAAAGCGTCGTTGTGTGTCCAAACAATTACTAGATCAATCAAATGCAATTGTATTAATGAATAATTTCATGTTCAGATCTCTGGATTGCGTTACAGCCGGAGCACAGTGTTCTCTCCACGTGCCGAGGGTCACGAGGCAGACATTACAACCTCGATAACTGCTCCTTCATCATTAGAGGAGAGGCGGAGTGTGTCCTGACCCTCGCTAACGGGCATCCAAGCCAATGAGACGAGGCGGTACGGAAGAGTGAGCAAAACAAGTTAATAGAGGCTGATGCGCGGGGGAGGGCACTTGTGGGTGAACTTGGGAGAGGGCATCGCACCAACCTATTTTCCCTCCTCTTCCTCCGCGGTGCCTGGTTCCTGCCCAGCCATGTTAATGTCTGCGCAAACAAAACGACCCTCTCCGTCTCAAGGACCAGACGCGTGACCTCATTAGTATGCAAACGTATGCGCCCGTGTCCTCTGCGTCCTCTGCGTCCTCTGCGTCTTCTGCCACCGCCGCCCTGTGTCCTGATGCCCGGCCCGGCCTACTTTCACTCAGACATCTTTGTTTTAGGAACGTAAGACGAAAAAAGGAGAATTACACTGCAAAAAGGAGAGTAGAAAGAAGTGGGAATGACCTGGATTTCTGGAGTTTGACAAATGTTTTGCGCTGTGGTTCTCAAAGCGTGGTTCTGAGGGCTTCGACTGCTGCGTCAGTTTATTCAGCTTTGGAATTTTCCCAATAAAGATGTGGTTTTCGTAGGTTCGGTCATGATTTTGCCCATGTTCGACCTGGTGTAGCCCTGATTTAGTCTTGGTCTAGTTGTACTTGACACCAAATATTTCATAAGGCTGTCTTCGTGTATTTTTGCATAAATAAGATAATTTTTCTCGTTTCAAGGTGAGTTAATTTCTGCTCCTGTTTTACTTAGAACAATAAGTCTTATTCCACTGGCAGATTACGCCCTTGAAATAAGCCAGAAATATATTAGAAAGTCATTATCTTTGGTCCCACACGTGTCCACAGCAGACGCTTGTTTTTACAGTGCACAAACAACAGTTGGTCCGGGACGTTGTGTGGCGCCGCGGTAACAAAGACATAAACAAAGGGAGACAAGCGTTCCAATCAAACAGCTCAAAACAAGTCAGAATTCAGCATGTCACGTTACCATCCAATTACACTGAACACAGGACTGTCCTTAACATTGTTCTTCCACCACATAATCAGCCATTAATATTCTTCCTTTCATTCATTATTATTTAGTAGTTTTGATCAGTCTGGAGAAGAGCAATATAATAAATATAATAGTTTACTTATTTTAAACTAAAAGTAACAAAGTATACATTAAGATTATACGGTATAATGCAGAATGTACACTTTACAGACTTTTCAGTGATATACTTCACAAGGTTTATGTTAAATATAGTATGCTAGTGTTTATATACCCGCTAAACTTCCTCAGAATACTTCATTTGACCCTTTTACACCCTCAATCCGTTCTATGACATTTACCTTAACCAGGTTGTGAATATATCCATAATTATATTCTTTTGGACTAATAAAACGTGCTCTCGTGGTTCTTTTTAATTTATTAATAGATTTTTTTAATGCCCTGTCTTTACCAAATGTGTAATATTAACTTTAGTGACTAAAAATATCAAAAATGAGTCATCGAGTTGTCCTTATTTGTACTGCCGTCCTTGACCAAACTCTTCCTTTACTGGGCCGAGCAGAGCGTGCCGGGACAGTCATTGGTGAGGTTATATTTGCACGTGCTTGGTCATAATCTTTAATATATGACTTGACTTTGGGGTATTGGAATATGCAGTTATTTTTGGAAATTCAATTAGGTCTTTCAGCGACGGCCTCCAACCGTGAAGGAGTGAAAGTACAAGAACAAGGACAGAGACGGGACGGACGGGACGGGACGGCGTGAAGCAGGTCTTAAACCCACACATTTAACACACTTATAAATGATTTATAATAAATTATTTTGCTTTATTAAAATATCTCTGGATGTTTCGCTCTTTTCCATGTACATTAGGAGTAACCGCTACTACGGGGTGATATAGTATACATCTCATCCCGTTGTGATGTCATCAATGTGCAACAATCTACACTTAAACTGACAAACGTTTCTGACAGTTTAAACCACCATTTAACAAAATAAAGGTGTTGTACGGATTATTATTGGGTGTCAACTGTTTTCATACTGTTATAACTGGCTCTTGTTCACAGTCTGGTTGCTAGGTAACAGTTGTGGCATTACCTCTACCTGTGTCATATTTGTGCTCATGTCCAACAGGAAGTACAATTATATATTTTACAAAAACGGTCAAACTGGGGAAAAATGGGTCATATAGACTTTAAGTAAGAGTGTTGGCTCCTCCTCCCACTGTGAGGAGCTTTATGTGGACAGTATTAAAGGGGCTTTACCTGGTTTTGTGTCGTGTAAATAAAATCTGCCTACAACTGCACGGATATATTGTAACTAGAGTGTGCTGTCTGATTCTAATGATAGCGTTTTATTCCCCGCAAAACAGGAAGTGCACTGTTAGCATGCTAACGTTTGTTAGCTTCACCGTGACTCCAAAAGTTGTGAAAAGCTCTTATAAACTCACCGCGCTGAATATTTAGGACGCTCAAACTGCATTACGTGAGTCATTTGGACTCTGCAAACACAATTAACTGGTTCAGTTTTTCATGTTTTAAGTAAAAATCAGGAAAGTGCCTTTAAAATTTAATGGCACTTTCCTGATTTGTACTTAAATTATTTGAAGGTCTATGTTTCTTACCAAAAATCCCGAACATCGTGTGTTTCTCGTCCTGCGTAAAGAGTCTGTGAAATTTGACCTTGTGTATTTCAGGGAACTCAGAGGTCGTCAGGTCAATCCTGTCCCGTGTGATGCTCATGTCTGTGGTTTGGGATGTTTAGTCTCTACGATGAACAATGCTATTTCACCACAGACCATTCTCGTACCATTATCTTAATTTTTTTCTACTATTAAAAAGTAAAACACACAAAACAAACTGCGGGAAAGACATGACCGAAGTACAACCCCGTTGTCGTGGCAACAGAGGTCCGCGCACAACCGAGGGTCTTTGAGGATGTGAGAATAGGTTAATTAAAATAAATCTGATTGTGTCATTCTGACCTCTGATCATGATAAACATGCTAAAAAATGTCTTTCGGCGCTACAGTACTGAGACAAATTGCTAAAAACAAACCTAAAATTGTAGACAATAGAAGAAATGCTCGCAATATGAATTTATTAAAAGGTTGTTATCATCTTTCAGTGTGTTGAACAGTCCACCATTTCCAGAATAAAGTCCAAAAAAACAGGTGAATTACAGACATTTCTTATCACATACGAACGCTCACAGAAAACACACTATTCTACAGAGTCCCCAGGTTAAAAAAATTAGGCCAAGTGTCACATTACTAACATTCTTACACTAAGGAATGGACTAGATACAGTAGACTTTATGTGTTAGTTGTTATGAAAGTGATTTGTGTGTGTGTGTGTGTGTGTGTGTGTGTGTGTGTGTGTGTGTGTGCGTGCGTGCCTGCGTGCGTGTGTGTGTGTGTGTGTGTGTGTGCGTGCGTGCGTGTGTGTGTGTGTGTGTGCGTGCATGTGTGTGTGCGTATGTGGGTGGGTGTGTTGATACTTCTTCTTTATGATATACTTTTGACAACCCTAGTTACTTTTATTTTAGCAGTAATTCCCCCAAATACTTTTTTTTGTTTAAACCCACCACAAAATCCAGGAAACAGTCATCAAAACTTAAGAGGGATTTTGGATACTTCAAAAACTAGTCTGTCAATACTTGTGTCTCAAACAAAAGATCCTGCTGGGACCCTTCTCCTGCCCTGGATCCTGCTGGGACCCTTCTCCTGCCCTGGATCCTGCTGGGACCCTTCTCCTGCCCTGGATCCTGCTGGGACCTTTCTCCTGCCCTGGAGCATGCTGGGACCTTTCTCCTGCCCTGGATCCTGCTGGGAACTTTCTCCTGCCCTGGATCCTGCTGGGACCTTTTTCCTGCCCTGGATGATCCTGTTGGGACCCTTCTCCAGCCCTGGATCCTGCTGGGACCCCTTTCTCCTGCCCTGGATCCTGCTGGGACCTTTCTCCTGCCCTGGATGATCCTGCTGGGACCTTTCTCCAGCTCTGGATCCTGCTGGGACCTTTCTCCTGCCCTGGATCCTGCTGGGACCCTTCTCCAGCCCTGGATCCTGCTGGGACCCCTTTCTCCTGCCCTGGATCCTGCTGGGACCTTTCTCCTGTCCTGGATCCTGCTGACTTTCCAAACGTGTGAGTGATTTCTCATTTCCATACAGGTCTTAAAACTCAGTATAGGAGACTCTGAGTCAAACACCTCTGACTTTAAGCCTTTCTGACAAACTAAGCAGCTTAATGCCATATTCTGGAGCTATCTGGCCCCAGCACCAGGACCCTGTTCTCAAGGTGAGGTAAATGCAATTATTTGGTTTATGCTAATATAGTCTAGCATGGTCATTTGAATCTAAAAAGAGAAATGCAGTGGTGCTGCTGAGTTAGAGCATATTTAGAAGATGAGGAAAAGAAAGACTCGATACCACATGTACACCACTTATTTTATCAGACAATACAATGCAATTTTCAACTGCAAATACTAATGTTTTAGTTGTAAAGACCATTCGGAAATATTAAAAAGAGCTCCAATTTGTCTTATTTACAAATCTAGTTTCAATACAAAATTAGGTTAGAAAAGTGTGTAATCCCTCAGTTGCTCAGCTACGTTCCACAGCAAAAGAAAAGAAAGGTCTGAACTCCGAGCCACAAACAGAGTAATGTGGTCGACTCCATTGACCGTAGACTACAATGAGCGCTGCATATGTGAAACCAAAGTCACTCCATATGAACCTGTCATGCTTTGGCTTTGGATCATGTTAGACGCATTATGACCTGGAAATATCATATTTTGGCTCTTGACAAAGTGAGTGCCGTGCGGCCATAAACAGGAAACCGCTGATGCTAACTTGCTTTGCTAGCTTTGTGTTGCTAAGGCTCAACATATAAGTTAGCATCAGTGGAAATACGGCGCTTTAGCACAAGATCGAGTCAGAGTTTGGTGAGAAATTATTCTTTTGTTTATTTCTGCCCTTTGCCGTCTTGTTTTGCCTGAGTCTGCGTTCTCCAATCATCCCGCGCTAAAGTGTTCAGTAAGCCCAAGGCGAGCCAGAGCGCTTTGGAAGTCAGTACCGCTCAGGGTCCACTTTGGATGGCTTAAACGGGACAGCACGCTTCACTTAAGACCGTGGAGACACTTTCAGACCCCCCCTCTCCTTCCTAAACCCCAGGTCTTCAGGCCAACTGTGTCACCACAAATTCACTTTCAATACATCCATTGTCCACCGTTGTGTCTGTGCAAGCGGCCCCTGAAGGCTCCGTGTGTGTGTGTGTGTGTGTGTGTGTGAGAGCGGCCCCTGCAGGCTCCGTGTGTGTGTGTGCACATGAGTGAGTGCACAAAGGCCTCACTGGCACATGCTTAATTAGTTAATGAATGGGTGCGTGGGAATCAGAGCTGATACAGTGAGGACCATGTGGCTGGGCAGAGGGCCCGTGACGCAGAGGGCCCATGACGCAGAGGGCCCGTGACGCGGAGGGCCCGTGACGTAGAGCTATAACACTCACCAGCAAAATGCCCCGACACAGCTACTCCACCACAACAGGGTACTCACCCGCAGAGGTGGGAAGAATAGTGAAAATGTACAGATGAACTGTATTCTGAATGTGTATGTAACTTTCGTAACTTTTAAAACTTTATTTGGTTTTGCCAGCAGGTGGCACTAGAGTGCATGTGTGGCATTCTGGTGGTACTATAAATGTTTTAAACTAATTTAAATTAAATAAAAATAAAGAAAATAAAACCAACAACGCCACCGGGCTTACACCCGGAAAACTAACTAAAAGGACACACAGATTCGTTCTTGATTATACAGAGGCAGATTCCAGTTTCACATGTAATTTATTTAACAGGCTATTAATTTAATAAATACTTTAACACAGGCTTAGGTAACAACACAGTTCGTATCAGTTCTTTATGCGTGGATGTATAGTCTTTTAAGAGTCCAGTGGATCTGGACAACACAGGGCACAGACATCCATATCAACAGAGGGCAGGGCAAGGCAACGGCTCCAGCGCACACCGCCGCTCCAGAGAGTTTAGGTTACATCTGAAAAGAGACCTGGTTAACGCTAACCTGAACACTAGGCTACCGGCATATCACGCTCAGGACGTACCACGTTAGCTGCCCGGGACCACGCGTTGTGGGGCTATGACAGCGAGACCACAACAATCCCGAGTCAGCAGAGATCACATCGGAGCGTTAACAAAGCGGCGCCAGGTGACAGGCCACGGCACTAAACCACAGAAACCATTTTATGAGTAAAACTACACGATCGAATTGCATTAGCATAAGGGACAACTACTACCTGGAGAGCGGAGGTACGTGGAGCAACACCCAGACCCAGGAAGTGCGTAGGTCAGAGGATGAATGACAAAACTGAACAACATTTTATTGGCCAACGGCCCTAATGATTAGCCAATAAGAAGTGGCATGGTCTGCCCGCAGGCCATACTGCCACACATGCTATATTAACACATTACTCGCGCTGCTCTGACCTCTGACCTCCAATACTTCTATGGCATCTGCTAGATTCTTGTTTTGGACCTGGTTCCAGCCTTCCCTCTGTGCTATGTGTCCATGCTCCTCCGGCAGCTTATCTTCAGTTTTCTCACGCTCACGTTTGGAGCTAATATAGTATATAGTGTCATTGTGTACAGCATAGTGTTGGGTTTGGCCCTTGGCCCTTATAGAGGTAGGCTACATAGCCTGCAGCTTAGGGCCTCGGGCTTGGACCCCTGCTGGCCAAGGCACATTCAGTACACAGAATACAGTTTAGCCTTGAGTCACTGTTGGCATCACATCAGGGTTAGACAACAAACAGGATATGTACAATATTAGGGCTCTAAAATGCACCACCCCAATTGTTTAGTAGGATTGTAATTTGTTTTAAATAGGGCCCTCAGGATCTATGTAATGTAGCTTCATATTGTCTATGTTCTATTGTCTACTGGGGCATTTCTGCTGGGGCACTTCTGCTGGGGAACTTCTGCTGAGGGCACTTCGGCTGGGGGCACTTCTGCTGGGGCACTTCTGCTGAGGGCACTTCTGCTGGGGACACTTCTGCTGGGACACTTCTGCTGGGGCACTTCTGCTGGGGCACTTCTGCTGGGGCACTTCTGCTGGGGCACTTCTGCTGGGGAACTTCTGCTGAGGGCAATTCTGCTGGGGACACTTCTGCTGGGGCACTTCTGCTGGGGCACTTCTGCTGGGGCACTTCTGCTGGGGAACTTCTGCTGAGGGCACTTCTGCTGGGGACACTTCTGCTGGGGCACTTCTGCTGGGGCACTTCTGCTGAGGGCACTTCTGCTGGGGCACTTCTGCTGAGGGCACTTCTGCTGGGGACACTTCTGCTGGGGCACTTCTGCTGGGGCACTTCTGCTGAGGGCACTTCTGCTGGGGCACTTCTGCTGGGGCACTTCTGCTGAGGGCACTTCTGCTGGGGCACTTCTGCTGAGGGCACTTCTGCTGGGGGCACTGTGCATTGAGAATCTGACACAGAGCTTTCTCAGCATGTTCTTAAATTGGACATATTTTCTACTTAAACATTCTTAAATGAGGCCCGATGTATCTTGGATGTGGAGCTCCAGCCATGATGCTGACAGATGGACCTGTGGAGTGTACTTTAGGCTGCAGCAAAAAGGCAACAATAAAATGGATGAGAAGGACGAAGTCAACCAAGGACTGGACTAACATTGAACTTTTACATTGAACTTGAACATGGACAGAGAGAGAGAGAGAGAGAGAGACAGAGAGAGAGATTATAATGGTTTTTCCCTTTATTTCATTTACCCTCTCGAAGTTTAATTATAAATCCGACTTTATTGGTAAAGCGCAGACACAGGTCAGTAGCTTCAGACAGAGATACTTAACTACAAACACTGACACTGTGGATATCAGCAGGAGTCCCAGACCATCCCGCGCTCTTAAACATGAATCTGACCCATTTTCCTCCTCTAACGTTGCTCTAAAGTTGTGCTGTTCTCCTCCTCTGCTCCTCATGATCACTGCGCTCATTTTTGAACCAGCTTCATGTCGTGTTGTGGCGCATTCATTTGCACATGAAAAGCCTCCAAAAAATAGGATTCATTTAAAAACACAGAAGTGGCACAATAATATTCTATTAGCATAGTCCCCCAGGACGCAGCGACTACAGGCGTGTGTTTATGTGTTTGTTTGTTTGTTTATTTGTGTGTGTGTGTGTGTGTGTGTGTGTGTTGGGGGTAAGTGTGTGTGTGTTTGTGTGTGTGTGTGTTGGGGGTAAGTGTGTGTGTGTGTGCGTGTGTGTGTGTGTGTGTCTGTGTGTGCGTGTTGTGTGTGTGTTTGTTTGTGTGTTGGGGGTAAGTGCGTGTTGTGTGTGGTTGTGTGTGTGTGTCACAGGTAAGTCCCAGCGCTGCAGCATGAGTTCATACATGTTTAAATCATACTATCGTATGCTAATGCAGTGTGGAGGGGCGGGGTCAGGAGTCCATGTGTTCACATCATGGTTCACATACAGTCAGAGATATGAACATAACAGAGATGTAACAGTCATTTCAAGGTGTAAAGTGTGTTCTCCTGCTGCGTCTGTAACATCATTACACTCATCATTCACATGTAGTTGGACACACACTGAGGCCCTCGCTCGCACCTCTGGACCTCCATCTACTGTGAGCGAAGGCAGAGCAGATCCTTCAGAACCTGTGACCGGATCTATGAAACCACCTTCACCTGACAGAAGACAAACCAAGCATGAGCTGGGCCTTTATAAACGAGGCCTCTGGACAACTCTGGACGCTGGAAATCAAGATGTTCCAACTGTTAAGTCATTTTCAATCTGAAGAGCCTGGGATGGAGTTTATACAGCCCTGAGGGAGGAGTTATATATGAGTACTTTGGAAAGCTTATTCCACTAAAAGTAAGACAAGCTTTTCTTCTCTGCTGTTTGAGCTCCAAAGGCAAAGCCAGTCCAACTGAAGTCAAATCAGTGCTTATTCTGAATGACTCAACTGTTTCATGTTTACTGCTGTTCCCCTGGTGACACAGGCCCGCCCCCTCCACTGGGGATTCAAAACACACATCTTTATTCAGAGTGAGGCTGTGCTGCACCCGCTCGGGCTCCTGCTGCATGCGACGGGCTTAGCAGAACACTTCTCTGCAGCAGCCATGGAGCAGTCATTCTCCTTTATGTCAGGACATAAAGGAGAACATTTATCTTTGTGCGTTTTAAGTAGTTCTGATCAATAACATCCTTTTTTAGGCTTGTATTAATTCAACTTTTATTTTCAGTATGGATTTTAAGATCATAAACAAAGCAGACTTTTGATTAAATGCATTTCATGTAGGAAATCCTCTTATTTCTTGCTCCAGTTTTTGAAGTCTAATTCTTGACAGTGAAAGACTGAGAAAGAGAGAAATACTGAGATGAGCCGGCTGCAGATGCCCCTCTTCATCCTCTTCATCCTCTTCATCCTCTTCACTGTATCACATTTGAACTAAATGACACAGAAACACGACATACAGATATATTCATCAAACTGCATGAACAAAACCACTTCAGCTTCATCACAATCTCAACAATATGCTGGTGACTGCTCCGACCTCATCTGTTTCTAATATCCATGCAGACCTGAGAACATTCCGGCTCTGCTAATGTGTTTCCGTCAGCGCTGCGGGCCTGTGCGGCTAACTCGATTCAAAGTTAGTTTAGCCCGCGTTATGCTTCCATTTCTCAGGAAGTTCATCAGACTGCAGCGAGGACGCAACTTTAGTTCTACATCTACACAGTAATGGTGTGTACGCGGGGAAGGGCCGGGGCCCCAGTTTAGATCTGAAATAATCCCATTTTAGACCTGGTTTGCTCTATTCATGTCCCGTGTCGGGGGTAATGCATTAAAGTGATCAAATAAGTTTTTTAGAGGAACGAGGAATGTGATGCACCCATTTTTTCAGCTCAGTAAAGTTAGTTCTGGTCATGTGTCCTCTCAGCACAGTCCCAGAGCTCGGCGTGTTGTGAGCACGTGCACTGTGCAGCTAGTGACTCTTGTCCTCACGCCAAAGAGAAAAGACACTTTCAGATGCACGTTTGGAAAAACTCCTTCTCCTTCATTATAACCACTATTTAGTATGTGAGGAGTCAATGTGTGATTTAAATAAACTACAGTTAAAACAAGTGTGTTCTGTTGTTGTGCGTCGCTGCTCATGTTGTTCACTGCTTGAGGACGACACGTGTTTATTGTATGACATTGTGTTGAGCTCATCTTAAACATAAAAGAGAAAGAAAGCTCATTTACTTTGCTTGTTTAGTTGATATTTGAACGATTATGTTACTGTGTTCAGCAACACAAAGGGATTGTGGGCATACTACATATGTTAGTATATAATAATGTTGATTATTGGTAATGCAAGAATACTCTTTTATAAAACAGTAGCAGAGTAACATGTTGGTTTCCCAGGGCAGTAATGAGGTAATGTAACAAGTTACTTTTAAAAGTAACTCTACCCAGCATTGGTCATGTCCCACATATGTCATTTTTAAAGCACATGTTCCTTTATGTAGTAAGTAAACCGTAGAAGTTTCACTTTGGTCTCTAATGTAAGATTCGTTCCTGCTCAGCCGCCGTGTCTCGCCTTAACCCGTGTCCCACAGAAGTCTTGCAGCTGTGTGTGGAAAAAGGATCAGATTTAGTTTGCTAGAGGAAGTCCAATGTTAGACCAAACACAAATGTGGCACGTTGCTGTAGCGACGACACGACCAGGGCAAACGCACATGATCCAAAACATATCCAAGTTTTACTCTATACAGAACATTCTCCAGTGTTTGTGGTCCTTTCCCCGTGTGCTACTGACCCACAGCTGGGCACAAACATGGACTTCCTCTCAGTATATAGTACGTATAGTATAGTACATACACAAAAGAACTCACAGTCTGCAGTTTAAATTAAAGATATAGTTTTCTTCATATATATTACAGCGTGAAAAGAAAGGAAACAGAGTAGCCTAAAGAATAAAATAGAAAACAAAGTCAGTCAAGCAAATGTCCCATGTTTCCAATCTGTCCCATCTGTCTCATCTGTCCCATCTGTCCACTCTGTCCCATCTGTCTCATTTGTCTCATATGTCTCATATGTCTCATCTGTCCCAGGATCTGGTAAATGTGTTCAGTTTTGTAAATGTCTAAAGTTATTTGAGTCCAGTCCGTGACAGCCGGCAGACAGATAAATACATACCTCATGTATCTATCTGTCGTTTTCATTGTAGGTGTTTTATGTCCGACATACGTAGTTTCAAAGTCTGTCTGCAGTATATCGATGATCTAAGTCCAATATTTATCCAACACAGTATGTTGAAACTGTCAGAATTCTTTACAGCTCAGAGTGACATCAGTGCTGCTGCTCTGCTGTAAGTGGGACAGCAGAATGCACTCTAACATAACACTGACATATGTGTTTGTAATAACAGGGAGCAAGATGGGTGCTAGTTTGCATGTGTCTGTGTGTGTGTGTGTGTGTGTGTGTGCATGCGCGTGCGTGTGTTGTTTGTTGTGGTGGCTGGCCGTGGTGCGTGCTAAGAGGCCATCCACAGAGCAGTGCATGCTGGGAGGCTGGAGGGATGACTCTGGGGCTGTGGACAGTCTAATCCTGTCATTTTCATGGGCTCATCTCTGCGCCTCCGTCTCTCTGCGCCTCCATCGCTCTGCGCCTCCATTGCCTGGGTCCATGTGTGCTCACACTGGGCTAACACACGCAACAAAGCGCAAGACAATAATATGTGCCATGTTATTAGGGAGAACAGCCACTTACTGTTTAGTAAATCATCTTGAGTGGTGTTGAAGATGAGACTATGTTGCAGAATACATAAAACCCCACTGCCCGACTAACTTTGAAAAGATGGAAGAAATGGACAATTCTTACACTAAAAATGTGAGGATGTCGGGGGAGTAAATGGAGGGAATGAAAAAGTGACTAGGCAATGGGAGGATTTTGGGAAAAACACCCACAAAACACCCACTCATGCTGAAATAGCCCCTGTACTTTGGACAGAATCTTGTGTATTGGTGACACCGAGAGCGGGTTTCGACTGTCATTTTCAATCTGAAGGTCCTGACCCGTGATTACCTGTCTCGGGTTGTTATACCCTATTGTGCTTTGCTAGCCTCCCCCTCGCAGCTGGTAATGCCTGATTGGTCCAGTTTTTGTATAGCGTTGTAAACAGAAGGTACATTAAATTAAAGATATAGACAAATATATTTAGACACAACAGTCGAGTAAAAAAAAAAAAGCTGTTAATAAACTGAGAAACAGAGCGGATTTCTGCAGCACTACACTTGGTAAACAATTCATATATTTTGTTTTGCTTTGATGATGGGTCAAATGCAGAGGACAAATTACCCTATGGGGACAATACAGTTCCCCTAACCTTCACCTAACCAAACCATCCCTTCTAACTTCTTAAAATGGGCGCCTCAGTGTCCTCAAATCAGTGAGAGAGAGATTCCTTTAACACAGTAATACTTTCTGCCATTTTGAGCTTGACTGGAGTAAAACCAGTGCAAATTTAACGACCAAACAAACTAGTAAGAAAGAGAGAGAGAGAGATTCCAGTGCATATGGAAACAAAGGCCCAGCAGTAATGGCTCCCTCATACATTCTTAATAGACAGTGTGAACATGAGGGAGGCTCTGAACATAAAGCTCAGAGCATTTCCAAAACAAAGGGCTTGTTCTCTGAAGGGCCGCCGCTGTGGTCCCATGTGCTGCAGGGTTTGGGGGTATTTTCACTGCTCCCGTCCCTGGTCGTACACACGCCGCCGGATCATATCTGCTGGATGTGCGTGGATTATTTCTGATTACACGCAGCTCGGTCACACCTGATGCATTTCTTTCCTTAACACTCTCATGACTTTGCGGCGGGAGACACAAGCTAACTGAATCTGAAGCACTGCCCCCCAGAAGCTACGGCTCATTGTGACACCCCCGGGTTACAGGATAAAACAATAAAACATAAAGGTCTTACTGGTTATAGTAAGAATAAAAACTAAGCTAAAAATAACTAGCATGCTAACAGCGTTCTTCCTGGTTCTCAGACGATAAAACACAGAAAGCACACAGCGTTCTGCTGTTCACCCTAAACATTACTGTTACAATCAATCCAACCCTGTTCTGGGGCAAAACAAAGTCTTCTGAACTACACACACATCCATTGTCCTGAGGTTGTCCTGACCAAGCCTAACCCAAGAAGATTAAGGATGTTTCAAAGTTAGAACATTTCCATGGGATTTATTGAAAATGTACAGTAGTTAACCAGAATATGTAGGAATTACTGGGAACAAACAGGGAAGAAGGTTCAGAGGAGTGACAGTCTATACTACGGTTGAAGTAAAGTAGAAGTAGTGACTCAAATAATTACTCAAGAAAGAAACTGAGACACGGTCTGGACGTCTGAGTTAGTGTTTTTGAGAGAATGTAATCAGATAGAGAAAAATGTAAGAATGCACAGTCTAATATTTCAAATAAATACATTACGAGAACTCTCTCTGAAGGGAATGTGTAAGGCAATGTTCAAATCAATAATGTTGTTCACATAAAGCATTTCTCACCCTCGTCTGGTCCCGGGGCACCCACTGCTCCTGACAAGTTTGAAGGATGGGTCAAATGTCTCTAATCAATAAAGTACACGTTAACCTTCACGACCCCTGTACCACCTGTGCCTCCATCGCATGTACATGTTTAGAACGTGTCCACAGGGAGTGAACAGCGCTATTCATCATGTAATCACATTTATCTTTTAAGGCCTCCATGAAAAAACGCCAAAGAAAAGCGTTCAAAGACGGTAGGTCGTTCTTCCAAATTGTGCCGATCATTTTCAAAGCACACTGGCACACGAGGCGCCAGTGCCGACAGGCTGCAGAGCGCATCTAAATATAACAGCTTTATCATGTCAGCGCCACAGGAGACACAAGGAGTGCCATTTCAATTAAGCCACTTTGGGTTTTATAGCTAGCGTGTTTGTGCCGAGCTAGCATGTTTTGTTTTTTCTTATCTCCTTGGCGTCCTGTTATCGGTGATCTGTGATGGCGGCTGGAGGATTAACTGGCCAGCCTACGCGCACATTCAAAGTGCCACTTCCAGCGCGCTTTGTGTCCGCCCTAAATGAGCAGGATGAGCCGGATTAACGCTACCGTCTTTGTCCTGGGCGGCTGCCGCTTCCTCAGATCACACCCAGACTGCCTTGGGGCTGAAGGGCAATTTGTGCTGCTGCATTTCGAGGGGAAAGTCTCTAGGAACACACTGCAAAGAGGCAATAGTTACACAGCAGTGAAAGCGCACATCAGTAGATTATAGAAGTTTTATTTGATTTGAGGATAGTGAATTATTTTTAGGATAACTATTGCAAAATGATAAGCCAGTGGGATAGTTTTGTGTGAAGTAATTACATTTTATATAGTGCTGAGAGCCGTAGAGAGAGCTCCATTTAGCCAGCCCGTGCTTCATCCAACATCCAATGAACTTTTGGTCCCAACTGGAATGAGCTCTGCTGGACGTATAGGCAAGGTTTCTACTGAGAACACTTGACCATTTGACCGGTGGTTGAGTGGTCAAGGAGGCAGCACATATGCCATGCTCCATGAGCTCTCATTTCACGCTGAGCTGTCCTGTCTAATAAAGCCTACGGGCCCAAATATCCTTCATATATGAAACTTTAAACTCTGTTCAAGGCATTGTCCTGCTAGTCATCTGCATTTGATGTATCGGTCAATGCAACTGTGGCAACTGTCAGCTCTGCTAGCAACTAATGACAAACAAACATAACAAACAAATTCTTAATAAATGAAACCTAAAATGTCCCAAATTATACTTTATAATTATTAGGCCAATCTCAGGATGAAAAAAAATACTACTAAAACTTATCTAAAACTACTTCTCTCCTCTCTTTATGTTTGGCTTTGGATCATGTTAGACGCATTATGACCTGGAAATATCATATTTTGGCTCTCAGGGTCGAATTTGGATAACTTTGGATCACTACAGTTCACTTAAGACAGTCGGACCGCACAAATCCACTCCAGTGGAAACATGTTCTTTCATTTATTTAAAGGTTCCTTATTTGTGAGCTTTTACTTTTCTATTAGTGTTTACCTCAAAACTATGTATATTATCATCTGTGCGTTTAGTGGATAAGTAGATCAAAAGGCAAGCCAAAGTGAAGATCTGACCTGTAACTTGGCCTTTTGGCACCACTTGCATGTCTCAATGGAGATAAACAGTTTCCATACTGTGGAACATTCTTGCCAAAGCAATAGCATCGCCTTGCAGAGAAGCAGGTGTCGGACCCCCTCCAGAAAGGGGGGGACATTTAAACTATATACATAAAAGTGGTGATTGACATCTTTTTAACACCCTGAACTCTTGACCTCAGAGCACACAGAGCCCTGAGCCTGCTCTGTCCCAGCTGAACCTGTCAGCGCCGTCAGACCTGAGGTGCTCCGAGGTGTCCGAGGCAGTGGCTTCACTGTCCAGCACCAGCTGATTTACTGCCCCTTCTGTACTTACTGTGAGTGAGATCGATGCTAAGCACATGAGCTCTTAAGCAGACAAAGGACCACACGCACAGCTACTTACTGTAAGGCCGCGGAGGACCATTACACCACTGACCTTAATCAACTTTGCAGCCATTAGCAGAGTGGAGACAGAGCTCATCACGGCTCGTAAAGGTGATGCACTGAGCAAGAAAACGACTGCAGAGCGGGAGTGGGACCGGGAGAGGTGGAAAAGTTTGGTCGTGCCATTGAAGAAAAGTATAAACCGTTTTAAAACACCAAAAATCAAGTATAAAGTGACCAAAGCTGCTTGTCAAAGCCCCAGACCCTCCTTATACTGTAGAATTATTCCCTTTTTTATATGGTGCCATTGCAAGTTTGTGGAGCCAAAACCAAACTAATAACGAGAAGGCAAAACATTTGTAGATCAATAGTTTCAAGCAGTGAATTATATAGGCCCCGCCTCCATTTGAAATTATGACATTGACAAATTAAAGAACGTGAGCTCTAGAGCAGGGGTGCCCAATACGTCGATCGCGATCTACCGGTCGATCTCAGAGGCAGTGAGAGTCGATCCCGCCAAAGCGGCCAAAAGCGCCGGCAAGCGCTGGAGTGTGCGCTGTGTAACGCAGAGGAAGGAGGAGAGAGGAAGTTCTGGTTAAGCTCAACCTTCTATCATTTAGTGTAGTTGTGGTCAATATATCTTATTTTCAAAATTTATACATTAGCTCCCGCGCCATGCACGAGGCGCTGCAGATATTTATTGAGGGAAAGCAGCTCTGCCTGCAGGAGCCAGAGCCAGACAGAGCAGGGGCTTACTCCGCCGTGCTGAGCCTGAGCGCGGCTGGTCTCAGGAGGATTTGCTGCTATCACACACAGAGCAAACATCAGGTGTTTAAATGCTGCCGCGTTCAGCCTGTAAACAGCAGCACACAGCAGACGCTAATCCGACACGACGTAAAGCACACACAGCAGGAGTGTGGAGTCAATATGCAGCACCATATGACAACAGATACTGTGGTTATCAATAAATCAAAAATCCAACATGACTAGTTTACAGTGTTTGTGTTTGTGTCTTTGTCTCAAAAGTAAATAGCAAAAGATAATGTGTTTTACAAAGAACACTGAGTGCTTCAGGGGTGAATAAACAGTGTATGTAGTAGTATGCAGGATCAGGTGCTCATCAAGGATCCATAAGAAACAAAGAGAAGGTTGGAGAAGGTCAATGATATCATTGTGTGAGGGACGTACTTTAACTGGTTAGAAGGTGTTCATCAGGACAAGCACTGTGTGAACCAGCTGGTACCACATGACCAGACATATCATGACCCCTGGGTTACACCTTTTCTAACCCGATGGGGTTATTCCCATAAAAACAACATTTGTAGTGTTTTGTGCATCTTCTATTCAACAAATCTTGGTCTTTTGAGAAGGACTTAAACATAAGGAAACCCAAACATTACACTGCACCACACGTTTGGAGTGAGGACGAAACAGCGGACCTTCATCCAACTGTCTGGGGGCATCTGGGGGAAACAGGAAACATGGATGTGGATGACACAGCTCCGACATTTTCTATTTCCTCACATGTGTCAGTACCAACAGTGCAAATGAAGGTGACTGCTACCGGCCCTGAACTGTTCATTACCCGCTGTGCTGCTGTTGTTGTCTTTGGTTATGCACATTTGTGCCATGAAGTTCTCTGTGCGTTGAGATGCTGTTCATGTGTCGCAGTTTGGGGCGGGATATCCCAATTGATTACAATTAGCATGTATAGAGGAGGACCATACTTTTCTGACGATACAGCGCTCCTGAATAAAAGCTGTGCCACTGAAATTTACAAAGAAAAAATAAATTGTGAGTACGTTTCTGCATCCGAAGATCTGGTCTTCGAGGCCCCTGGCGTCGATTGCCTCCAAGATCACTCTGCACCCGCCCCTTACGGATCCTGCCGCAGGTGATGGGTCCACGGGAGGATAGCCCCACGTCACTCGTTCAGGCTGTGCCTGGGTGGGCCCCATGGGGAAAGGCCATCAAGCACCTATTCCAGGCCTGGCTGTAGGATGGGGCCCCGATAACGCCAATCCAGGCAACGGAAATGGCCTTGTTTTTTACTCATCATAAGGGGCTTTTGAACCGCTCTTGGTCTGACCTTTCACCTAGGACATGTTTGCTTTGGTAGATCCTACCAGGGGCTTAAAGCCCCCGACAAAATAGTTCCTGGGATCACTCGGGCGCTCAAACCCCTCCACCACGTTGAGGTGTCGGTTCAACGAGGGGACAACTGGAAAATCTCTACACTGTCCATCGGGTGCTCGTGGGAGTTCATGGGAGTTTGCCCAACCACATGTGCTTTGTGTATTTGGAGAAGGCTTTTGACATTGTCACTCTGGGTGTCCTTTGGGGGGTGCTCCGGAAGTATGGGGTCCGGGGCCCTTTTCTCAGGACTGTCCGGTCCCTGTATGACTGGCAGTAAGTCAGACCTGTTCCCAGTGCATGTTGGACTCCGCCAGGGCTGCCCTTTGTCACCAGTTCTGTTCATAGTTTTTATGGACAGAATTTTTAGGGGCAGTCAAGGGGTTGGAGGGTGTCCGGTTTGAGGACCACAGGATCTCATCTCTGCTGTTTGCAGACGATGTTGTCCTGATAGCTCCATCAAACCCGAAGCTGCAACATGCACTGGGACGGTTTGCAGCCTAGTGTGAAGCGGCTGGGATGAGAATCAGCACCTCCAAATCTGAGGCCATGGTTCTCAACCGGAAAAAGGTGGCTTGCCCTCTCCAGGTGGGTGGGGAGTTCTTGCCCCAAGTGGAGGAGTTCAAGTATCTCGGGGTCTTGTTCACGAGTGAGGGAAGGATGGAGCGTGAGATTGACAGGCAGATCGGTGCAGCGGCTGCAGTGATGCAGTCGCTGGGTTCGCTGGGACCGAAAGGTCAAGTTTGCGGATGCAAGCAGTCGAAATGAGTTTCCTCCGCCGGATGGCTGGGCGCTCCCTTAGAGATAGGAGTAGAGCCGCTGCTCCTCCAACTGGGGCAACTCGGGCATCTGTTCCGGATGTCTCCTGGTCGCCTACCTGGGGAGGTGTTTTGGGCATGTCCCACCTGGAAGAGGCCCCTTGGAAGTTCCAGGACACGCTGGAGGGACTATGTCTCTCGGCTAGCCTGGGAACACCTCGGGATCCCACAGGAGTTGGAAGAAGTGTCTGGGGAGAGGAAGTCTGGGAGTCCCTGCTTAGACTGCTACACCCGCAACCCGGGTAAGCAGAAGAAGATGGATGGATGGAAAATAATAACATGAGATATTTACACATTTAGTACACAGTAGTGATGCACACTTAAGCAGCTCCTGCAGTCCACTGCGCCGCGGGTGTAATTAGACAAATTTCTCCTGATTAGGAATTGGATTGTAATAAAAAAAACACAGCATTTTGAAGTTTAATATCCAAGGAACACCTCTGAGCTGTCCCCTCTGTCCTTGATGACTCTGTGTGAGCTGATTTACCTGTGTCTGTGTCTTCACATCTGGTTCATCTGCTCCTGAGCTCGAACTTATCGAGTGAGTGTTTTGTTGTAACATGAGATATTTACACAGAAAGATTGTTCCACAGTATTGGTGCAGGGTTTCAAAGTCTCATTTCAATGTGGCGGGTTCTAAACAGCAGAGCACCGTATATGGCATGTCCGTATATTTCCGTTCAGCCGTTTCTAGAGTCACTTCCTCATTAGGTTCATTTCTCTGTGAATATGAGTCTGATAGTAATAAAACATTTTGAAGCTTAAACTACAGAGAACACTGACGTCTTCTTCTACAGTGTGTCAAACGATTAGGCTTCCCTGCCAGAGTGCCCCCCGGTAGCCGTTAGCCAGTAAATATCTATGAATCAGAAGCACCATTGTAATGACATTCAAAGGGTGGGAAAGTAGCGGCTGAAAGTCAGAAAAGTATGTTAACGCTGTTTGCTCAAGCATGTAAATGGGTTATTCCGTTTCAGATGTCAGAATACTGACCGGAATATTGACACCTTGTAAACGTAGTCAATGACTTTCAGAAAAACATATTAAAGGGGCTGTACTAATTTTTTCCTTGTAATAAAGTAAAATCAGTTTTGCCCCAGTAGCTCTTCAGGTCAAAATTATTCTCTTCTACGTAGAATACAATATAGGTCACAACTTGAGTACAAACCAGGTAATGTACTGCCTCCAACTTGTCAGCCCAAAAAGTTTCCAGTTGATAGAGGGAAGACAATGGATTTAATCAAGTTTGGAATAAGACTGTAAAATGACAAACTGTGGAAAAAGTGATGCACTGTATGTTCTTAAGTCAAGTAATTTTCATTTACCGAGATATTCATTTTTGTTTCAGTGCTTGATTAGATTTTAAATTGTCTTTAGACTGATTAAAAAAAACTCTAAATGATCTTTGTCTCAGCATCAACATTTTAGTAGCAGAGTAGTTGTGATGTATGGGTTCTCTGTACTTTTGGCGCCTGTATGCTCCCGTATCCTCCCGTATCCTCCCGTATCCTCCCGTATCCTCCCGTATCTTCCCGTATCCTCCCGTATCCTCCCGTATCCTCCCGTATCCACCCAATTTCTCCCGTATCCTCCCGTATCTTCCCGTATCCTCCCGTATCCTCCCGATTTCTCCCGATTTCTCCCGTATCCACCCGCTTTCTCCCGTAATCTCCCGTATCCTCCCGTATCCTCCCATATCTTCCCGTATCCTCCTGTATCTTCCCGTATCCTCCCCTATCCTCCCATATCTTCCCGTATCCTCCCGTATCCACCCGATTTCTCCCGTATCCTCCCGTATCCTCATGTATCCCCTGTATCCTTCCGTATCCTCCCGTATCCTCTTGTAATCCTCTTGTATCCTCCCGTATCCTTCCGTATCATCCCGGTTCCTCCCGTATCCTTCCGTATCCTCCCGTATCCTCCCGTATCCTCTTGTGTCCTCTTGTATCCTCTTGTATCCTCCCGTATCCTTCCGTATCATCCCGGTTCCTCCCATATCCATCCGTATCCTCCCGTATCCTCCCGTATCCTCCCGTATCCTCATGTATCCCCTGTATCCTTCCGTATCCTCCCGTATCCTCTTGTAATCCTCTTGTATCCTCCCGTATCCTTCCGTATCATCCCGGTTCCTCCCGTATCCTTCCGTATCCTCCCGTATCCTTCCGTATCCTCCCGTATCCTCCCGTATCCTCCCGTATCCTCTTGTGTCCTCTTGTGTCCTCTTGTGTCCTCTTGTATCCTCTTGTATCCTCCCATACCTGAGGATGTAGGTCATGTCGTCAGTAAACTCCCTGTCTCCCTGTGCGCTCTTGTAATCGGCCGTGACAGAGGTGTTCACTACATGCTCAGCTCCTCTGGCTCTGGGCCTCAGGGTAAACGCTCTCAAACACTGCACAAAGAGACTCTGCTCTACTTTGTAGCAGGGACCACCTCCAGTCCCAGGCTCTAGACTGTACTGACTGTACTGTAACATGCGAAAAGTAACTTCACTTAAAATGTAATGAATGGCCTTAACTGAGAGGGGTAAAACACCACTTTGGGCTCCCTGTCCATTCTGTAGGCTGATGGCCTGGTCGATCACCACTGAGTGCTCCTCAGTCCATCACCTCAGATGTGGCTTATGTAAATGAGCGCAGAATCCCCAGGCTCTGATTGGGCACTTGTCACGCCGCGTTACCCCTGATCCACTGCTGGGGCTTCAGGCTCGGGATGATCTGGTGAGTAATACATGCAAACGGCTCCATTACTGCCCGCTTCACTCTACTCACGTTATCCAAGGGACGTTAAGCTAAACAGATTCTTTGGAGCTTTTGATTATGTAAAAATGAAAAAATATTCCTGCAGATGTGACTTTAGAGCCATGTTTCCACTGGTTCACTTTGGAGCCGATGGGGATGGTCCCAAAGTGTCATCACTGTCGGGCCCGGGTCAGGGATTTGAGTCAGACCCTGAGAAGCTCCAAAAGAGGTCAGACTCGCTTTGGCTCGAGATGATTGGACCAAAGAGAACGTAAACTCAGGTGAAAACAAGATGGAAAAAGCAGATAAAAGTGAGTCTTCAACTACAGACAAATATGACACTGCAATTTGAGGGAAGTCAGACAATTTATTAAAGTATTTTTTGTCATTTAAACTTGAAATGTAATTTCATCACACACTCAAAAAATGTATTTTTATACCAAATTACACATATTTCATGTTAACAAAACAGTATTTGAATCTACAGTTAGCTGTACAATAGTACTATGCTATACTATATTATACTATCCTACACTAAACTACACTACACTACACTTCAAGATACTATACTATACTATACTATACTATACTATACTATACTATACTATACTATACTAAAATATACTAAATACATTATTTTCACAAATACTTGATGGAAATTACATTGTGTTGTTTTCTCATCATCAACACATTAGTTGAATGAGGTTTTTCTTTTTTATGGTAAAAAAAAAAGAAATCCCATTTCATCATTTATTATTACTAAGTTTCAGTGTGTTCAAGCCCATATTGGACTCTTTTTCATCATTTAAAACATCAACAAATCTTCAGTATGGTCTAATTTGTGCCCATGGGTCAAACATTAGTAAAAGTCTCAAAAATATATGGGAAATAGGTTTTTAAAATTATACAATTCTTGCAAATAACAGGGACTTTGTGAGAGAAGCTCGAGGTAAACGTAATAAACAGTGGGAGTTCAGAATCAGAAGGATCTACGTTGAGTGTAGTATGCTCTTTGGTCTCTTCAGAGAGTGGGACTCCAGCTTGAACAGGAAGTCAATGAACCTGTTTCTATTATCAAGCTGTTTAGTAAAGTGGCTTACAATGAGCCAAATGTGAAATAAGAATATGCATGTGATAGTTTATCAGTTAACACTTTAAATGAAGCATCTTTATCCAGCGTCTCTTTGCAGGATCCTGTAGAGTGTTGTCTGGTTCCTCCTGCTGCAGCTCCCATTAAACGCCCTGACTTTGGACATTATTCATGCTCACAGTATTAGCATCACAAGCAGCCTTGGTCTTTATGGGCTGCAGATTACAGTACCGTCCTCCTCAGCTCTGCGACTCTTCTGCTCTCAGGGCTTAGCTCACGCTCTCCCAGGGCTGTGCTCCTCTCCTTTGTCTCACACGGAGCCACTTCAAAACAGGGCTTCTCAAACAGTGGTGCAGGCCCATGCTTAGTCTGCTGCTACTGAGGCTGGGTGCTGTTTGATTGTTTTCAGTTCCAGTACCTGAACAGTTCTATTTTCTTTTCCTGTGTGTTGGTAAGTGTAAATGAAAAGTCAGAATGATGCAAACACATAAATACCATTATAACTATGTTATAACATACCGTTCTGTTATAACTGAACACAAACACAGTGTGGCTGCATAGATGATCCTCACATGGACTTGTTTCACTTTTATTTCCCCAGATACCGCACTTTATATTAAAGGCAGCGCTGCACATGCTCAACGTTGTGACGACGTGACCCTGTTACTGTGAGTTCACCTGGGCAGAAGAGGATTATGATGAGCTTTATGCAAAGTGTTTGGCTTGGTCACGTGGACACAGTAGAGAGACTATATGTGGATTTGATATTGTAAGTAGCAGCTCTGCGTTTGCTGTTTCCTCAGCTCCAGTGTTTACTGGTAAGATTCCACACTGAGCGCTGTGTGGGCCCATGCAGTTCAAACGCAGCGCTGTCTGTGCAGAGTGCGCTGTCTGTGCTGTGAGTTTATTCCCTCATTTAAAGCCAAGGCACAGAAAGTTGGCACTGAATAAACCTTTTTTTTGGACTAGTACTTCCTGGGCCTTTTTGGTTGGTGCCAAAGAGGAACTGAGTTTTGATGACCAGTAGTGATGCTGTTGTACTTTGACCCGCGGGTTAGATAAAGCTGCACGTGAATCTCTGAATGTTTCCACTTGTTTCTCTGTGAATATGAGTTGGATTGTAATCAAACATGCAGCATTTTACTGCTTAAAATACATGTTTGTGTGAGCGTTCACCTCTGTCCACGATCTCTGTGCGATTTACACGAGTCTGCCCCAGTGAGAGAGAGAATGCAAGCAAAGATACAAACTCCCTGTTTATTTCAAATGATTATTAGTTGTAGTCAATAAAATGTGTTATTGTTACTTGTTTAGTACAAATTGTATTTCAATACTAAACCTTTTTAATGGACACAGTTTTTTCACCATGTAATGTTTTCATTTACAAATTAGACATTTAATTTAAATTTAATGTAAAAAAAATCCGAATTGGCAAATATTATGGATGTATAAATCTGAGAAATGGACAGAACCATGTTTCAATGTCTTTCATTCTGTCAACAAAGTAGACACAAAAAATATATAGAAGGGACATTGGAAATCTTCTTTAGTTTATTAAGTCTTGAGTAAACTAGATCTTGTGAAATTTGGTGTAAAAAGTCATTCATTTTTTGTATTTACACTCTTTGGCGGTGAAGTGGAGGGCACTCTCTAGGTCATGTTTCTCCTTTATCTGGGTGAGATTCCTCCAGTTTTCCCCACTGACCCGAAGCACGTCCTGCTGTAGGACCACTGCTCCGGACAGGTTTCCCCATCGACCCAAAGCACGTCCTGCTGTAGGACCGCTGCTCCGGACAGCTTTCCCCAGAGGCACAAAGCATGGGCCGATTTCAGAGGACACATTTCCCTGCAGTCCTTGTAGTTAGGTGTGTCTGAACATGAATACGTCAGGTTTAGAAATAGATATAAAGAAATCACTATTCACTATTTGAGAAAACAACCATTAAAGCTACAATGTCCCAGAGAAATCTATGGATGACATGGATTGAGTGAAATGATAAAACATCTTTAAGAGCAGATTGTTTCCAAGCTTGTGTGTTGAGATATGACTCGGAACGTCTAGATGCTTAAAGCAGTTTGTGGGACCAGAGCAGAGGATTTGCTTGTGCTTTCACCCAAGCAGCTGTTTACAGAGGACGGGCATAAGAACATGCAAAGCTCTGCCTTGATCACCGGGACTGCCAACAGACCAGGACCAGAGCCTGGCCCACGTCTGGTCTGGAGGCCACATTTAACAGTCAAATGGAGGCTTCACCCTTCATTAAACAGGCATCTGAAGCCAATTAAGCACAGCAGCAGAATGATACATACACAGTCATCTGGGATTTTCTGACCCCATACTTACTCGAATAATAGATTGTATAGTGTAACAGTACGGTGAGCTTTGTAGGGGTCGGGCCGTTGGGTGAGAAACCATGTCATCTTTAAGTACTAAAAGTGCTTCATAAAGCAACTTTGATTGATTGATTGATTGATTGATTGATTGATTGACTGCTACTACTGCAGGAGCGTTATCTAATACAGAATGTTGGAAGGACACATATGATGCTAAACTGACACTAATATTCATCGTCAGCTGGAGCACATTTAGCTTCACAGTTTGATGAATCCTGGTTGGAAAGTCCTCTCCCTAAGAGCCTCAAAAACGCTCTCTTCTGAATCTTCTCTGACATTTTCTCCATTTCTGAGAATCCTCTGCTGTTTTTTAACTCCATAAATCATCTCCAGACTCGGAGAACTAGATTTCTCCGATCTAATCACGCTCGGTACAACTGCATGACTACTAGAACAGCCATGTAAACGTCCCAGTCGTTTATTATTAGCCTGAGTAATTCCCTCTGCAGCCAGTAGATGGCCCCAAAACTCAGTCTCGTGGGAAACAGCAGAGATCCAAAATGTAATGTTTTGTAATGTAATTGCTTTTTGTAGACATATTTTTTTTAATAAGGAAGTTTTATGGTGATCTGTCCAGCTGAATGGTTATCAACAGGTTATTGGACTGATTTTAGGCTGGAGTCCCTCTTGTAAATACAGTTTTGCAGGGCGTGTGTTTATTTAAATGAGCTCAGAGATGAAATGGAGCAGGTAACAGCAGGACTGAGCATGCTCACTCTGACTCAGGAAGAATGAATACAAACTAATGAACTCACATTTGTTTTATTAATGAGTTTGGCTCAGACAATGGCAGCTCAGTGGGTCAATGGGTTTTTGTTTTTTAGTTTTTTTAAATTTACTGGTTGTGTTTATGGTCTGAAATTTGATGATCTCGTGATCTCAGATCGTGGGCGAGGCTTATGTACCTCTATGGGAGATTCTGTGTTTTTGAAAGTGAATGCCAATACATCAAGGTAGCTTTACGTTCCATTCGCCCTTCCACTTCCTTGGCACCATCATCATCCAGGACCTCAAGTGGGAGCCCACCATCAGCTCCCTCATCAAGAAGGCCCAGCAGAGGATGTACTTCCTGTGGCAGCTGAGGAAAGCCAAGCTGACAGCGGAGCTGATGGTGCAGTTCTACACGGCCATCATTGAGTCCATCCTCACCTCCTCCATCACCTGCTCGGGTCCTGACTAGAACCAGGAAGTACCATCACATCAGTCCTGTTCTCAGGTCTCTGCACTGCCCCCTGTGGCTCAGAGAATAGACTTTAAAGCAGCTCTGCTTGTGTACAAGTCTCTCCATGGCCTAGCACCAAAGTAGATCTCAGACATGTTAGTGCCATATGAACCATCTCGGACTCTGAGGACCTCAGGGACCGGCCTCCTGCTGGTGCCCAGAGTCAGGACTAAACATGGACCGGCCTCCTGCTGGTGCCCAGAGTCAGGACTAAACATGGACCGGCCTCCTGCTGGTGCCAGAGTCAGGACTAAACATGGACCGGCCTCCTGCTGGTGCCAGAGTCAGGACTAAACATGGACCGGCCTCCTGCTGGTGCCCAGAGTCAGAACTAAACATGGACCAGCCTCCTGCTGGTGCCAGAGTCAGGACTAAACATGGACCGGCCTCCTGCTGGTGCCAGAGTCAGGACTAAACATGGACCGGCCTCCTGCTGGTGTCAGAGTCAGGACTAAACATGGACCGGCCTCCTGCTGGTGCCAGAGTCAGGACTAAACATGGAGAATCTGTGTTTCAGATTTATGGAGCTAAAATCTGTCTTTCTGAAGATGTGAGACAGGTTCTACTCTGACAATGTTCAAATTCAAGCTAGCTGTGCAAATGACTGAAATTACCTTCTTTGCACTCGTCTCTTTTTTGTCTTAAATTGTTTTGTGATGTGAATGCATTTTTTTCCTGTTGTGTGAAGCACTTTGTGTCTTGTGTACAAATTGTGCTCTACAAATAAACTTGCCTTGCTTTCCTGTATCATCACTTCATCACGTGTGTTTTCAGTTTAAGACCATAAATATGCAGGAGAATGAGACAAAACCCAACTCCAGATGATGTGAGGAAGACTCCTGAATGTCTGAAGGTGGAGGCTTCACAGAGTATCTGAAGCTGCTCTCCTGTGACACCAGGAACAGCAGAAGCACCTACAGCAGCAGAACACCAAACACACCATACGTATGTGTACTGGACGTTTGAAGGTGTAACGCCTTTTACTGCCCTGTGATGTGGAGCAAAATACACAATAAAAAGGTAAAAATCAGTTTTACAACAGGCGTATGGAAGGGGTTTCACAAGCATTACATTTGTCATTTTTTAACTCTATATAATTATACATTAGCTTATATATCTTTGGTGTTTGTTTAATAATTGCGTTTTTTTAAATAATTAGAATAGTATTTCTACAGGACACACTGGATTATAGGATTAAACTCTTCTGGATATCTGTATACATTTAAAGTAGAGACATAAGTGTTATTTTAGTAAAGACACCTTTATTAACTGTCACACAAGTGTCACGGTCGTGTGCAAATGCAGGACAATTTGAGATTTTTTTGTTAAAAAGACAAATAAAAAAAACGACTTGAAAGTAATAACTCAAAACATGTTTTATGTTAATTCAGTTGCAAAAAGTATTTGCATATATATTTGTGTTGAAAAAGGGACAAAAGGGAAACAGAACAGAGAAGGATGGGTGTTTCTATCCCTTATGTCTCGGGACTGTCGGATAAACTGCAGAGAATTTTTGAACATGAAGTCCCTGTTTATTTTAAAACAGGCAACACTTTAAGACAAAAACTGTTTCACCCTAAGGACAAGATGTCGACCCAAAAACAGAACAATGTAGTTTGTTCTATCCAATGCAGTGAAGAAAATTGTAAAGAGCGTTACATAGGAGATTGTAGAAAAAGGTTCAGTTTTATCATCTGGACTCAGTTTTAGAAAAACAATATGTTTCGACTCTTGGATGAGGAAAACATTTTGTTTTTCTAAAAACAGAGCCCAGATGATACAACTGAATATTTTTCTACTATATTTTTAAACTGATTCATTTATTTTTTATTGGAAATGTTGATCACCACAAATTATTTTTCAGGAGCATTTCTGTGAACATTCTCCAGTTTGTGTGAGTGAAAGGTGCTCGTGGACACACACATGACCAGAGATGATAAATCTTCCATTTACATACCCGCTCTGATCAGGACGGGCTGTTCTGCTTTGATACAGATGTGTTTAATCAGAAGATCTTGGCACAAGGCACACAGAGGTCTCCAGCCCGTCATCCTGCTGGAACTCCTCTGAAGGACCAGGGCCAAAGAGCTGAACCCGCTTCAGATCATTCTCCAGCCGTCTGATCGACCAGTGAGGATCCAGTCGGCACGGAGACGCCATGATGAGAAGAATATGAGTGTTTACAAGCTCGTCCAAACACAAACTGTCTCAGCAGAACAACTTCATGTTGTGGATTGTTGCAGATTATTACTGTACAGCAGAGGCGTGCGGGGACTTTACACAGGCAGAAAGTCAAGTTGTCACGATACTACAATTTCAATCTCAATATCAGTACTAAGGTATATACGTTCTCTAGATTTAAAATGCTCTTTTTTCATGAATAATGGCATGTGCTATGATGAATTTTGAAAATAAATGAAATTGGTTTACAGTCAGACACTTCCAGACATATTTCTCACAAACTGTTGCGTTTTCACTCACTAAATTAGCCAACTCACCTCATCAATCCATCAATTAACCCCAATTATTAAAAATATTTGAATGAGTGACATATTACAACTGTAGAACTACAGGTAACTTCACAAAACCACATTTATGACGATGTACTCACAGTAACAGCGTTCTGTTCACACAGATGCACTTAGAATCCTGCCTCATGTGCTACAAACGTAACCTCAAAAACAACAGTCGTGATACAACTCACCTGTCACTCCCAGATGCAAATCAAACCACGTCCGAACAAAGGTCCTGTGTTTCCCTGAAGTGGAGTTGGTCCAAAACAACCACAGATTCACTCACTCTTCATCAAATGTCCCTTTATTCCTTTGTCGCTGCTTTTGCTTCATAGAATAGTGTTGTCAGATGAACGCTCCTGTCGTTTCACTTCTCAGCCCAGGTTCCTCCATTGGACCAAACAAGCTCACTATCTCATTAAATGACTGTATTTCTAACTAATGTCTTAATCATTAGAAACACAAACAGCCTTAGCTACAAACAGAAACTTGTCATTAAAGTCACTTGTTGAAAGTTGTGTGCGTTGCCGTCTTCCTGCTGCACATGCTCAGTTTGTGCACAGGAGCAGAATCTGTTGATTTGTCTGATTTTCACACAGGTTTATTCAGGTGGTTTGAGTTTGTACTCAGACCATGTGCAGAGCTCTAAAAGAAGCTGCTGTCCACTCTGGTTCTTAAAGCTCATGTTAGAGAGCGGAGCATGAACGGGCCCCTGAACACGGCCACAGACTGAGCCGCTCAGGGGAAAGGGAATCAGACTTCCCGCTTCCTGCAGTACTGCCCAGCCGCCTGTAGAGGCCACTAAAAGACACCCCGACTTCCAGCCAAGCTTCAGCAGCAGAAGTGAGGGGAAAACGGGCTTATTTGGATATATTTCAGAACAATCTAAATATAGTTGAGTCAATCAATGTTTTCTTTGATTGCCCTGACCAAACGCCACTGCTGTATTGTTAAAAGAGGATGCAGTCTCAAGGGGTAGTGCAGCCTAGAATATAAAACTAGAAAAGGACAGTTGGATTTTTTTATAAATACAAATAAAAACATATGAACCTTGGCCTGGACAAGCCTCCTCCTGCTTGTTTCCATGGGAATGTTCCTTTGGCTATAATATTCCACATAAAACTTATCAATGGAGAATTTATGATTTGATCTCTGTTTCCATGGAATCATGCAGGGACTTTCCACATCCAGAATGTTACACACTGTGGCTTTAACAAAGCATCAGAATGTTGACCGTAACATGAACCACAGAGGTGCACAAATATTACATATTCTCATTGTATTGTCATGTTATTACTTTGTCTGGAATGTTCTTCAATATGAAATTAAACATATTTATCTTAATGGGAACACCACGAGGACAAGAGACAGGTCTGATCTGTGGAGCGGAGAGCCCACTCCCTGTAAGAATGTGTTTTAATAATAACATTTACGGGATGAATTTCATAATTCTGAGTCAAAGCGCCAGAAAACAGCAACGAGAAAGTGGAAAGAAATGGTAGATGAAGGAGCTGAAAACTGTCAGTGGAAGAAAGTTTGTGAAGTCATTAATATACGGCGGGACAAATCAATCAGGGCAAAATCAGAGGGTTGGTACCGTAATGGGGCGGGGTTTGAGGAGGTTGTGAAGGAGTCGGCCGAGCGAGGGATTAAACGCTCCAGGCTGCAAAAAAAACTGAGGACATGAATAAAAGGAGCGGACGCGGTCGGGTAACGTTCCCTTTTTACTTCCATAAACACTGTGACGTTGTGTTCTTTTGTGCGCTTGAGCAACACATCGAGCTGCATTCTGTTCAGACCAGACACAAACCACAGTCGCATATTTTGAATGTGAACGACGGCATAAAAATCTGATTCAAACCAAACAATCTGAATTGGGCCTCAGACCGTGCAGTGTGAGCGTGGCCTTTGTTGTCACGGCAGCACGAGGACATTTGTACGTTTGCATTGATCAGAATGCAGCGGAGCAGATGTAACCTCATCCAGCGCTCTCACGGCTGCTCCTCAGAGTCGCACACTTTACGGGAACAGCAGCCGCTCACTTTCAGCTGCAGTCCTCATATTGACTTAGTCACCTGTATAGATCTCTCAGAGCGCTGCAGTGTGCTCATCATTCATTCTCTCCACACATGGTGATGGTGAACTACCTCTAAGCCACAGCTGCCCTGGGGCAGACTGGCAGAAGCCATCAGCCCCTCAAACTCACACCAAATTCATAGCAGGCAGAGCGATCCTCACACAGCAGCAGAAGTGGAGAATTCACATCGTCACGCACTGGACACAACCATTAAACCATGAACTACTGCAGTTAATAATATGAATATCCTGTCAATGAACGTGAAAAGTCATTCATCACAGTGTTGAAGACATTTGAACAAAAACAATGAACTAATCATGATAATCATGATAATGAAAGATCATTCTTAAACATCATGAGTCATCATGAATTATGTTTGCAAAAGAAACAAAACCAAATCTAACCAAAGTGTAAAACTGACAGAGGTGACTTTGGCTAGAGGACTTTACCTGTGCTGCATGTTTTGGGCTGATGACACAGGAGAAACATGCAAACTCCACACAAAAAAGCGCAGGAGTCAAAACCGTGACCTTCTTGTTGTGAGGTGAGAGTGCAAGACATTCAAGTAAATCTGTGTTTGGAACGTGCCCTGTTCAGCCGTAGTTTCACTCTGATCATCTTTAACCATTTCAGCAGCACAGGAGCAGCACCAGGAAAACACAAGAACATCAGGACTTAACCTGGGTTTACTAGGTTTAACCCAGTCCAAACCAAAACTAAACCAAGTCTAAACCAAGTCCAAACCAAGTCCAAACCAAAACTAAACCAAGTCTAAACCAAGTCCAAACCAAGTCCAAACCAAAACTAAACCAAGTCTAAACCAAGTCCAAACCAAGTCCAAACCAAAACTAAACCAAGTCTAAACCAAGTCCAAACCAAGTCCAAACCAAAACTAAACCAAGTCTAAACCAAGCCTAAACCAAGTCTAAACCAAGTCTAAACTAAGGCTATGTTTGACATCACAGTGTGAGGCTTTAGTGCCTGTGGCCAGCTCATTGTGTGATGGGAATATTTGTGAGTGAACAGCACATTCCTGAGAACCGATTGGCTCCAGATGTGGCCCAATGGTCGGTCCTGGGTCCTGCTCAGAGAGGCTGGTCCAGAGCTCTCAGACTGAGCAGGAGGAGTGAGGAGGGGGAGTGAGGAGGGGGAGTGAGGAGGGGGAGTGAGGAGGGGGAGTGAGGAGGAGGAGTGAGGAGGAGGAGTGAGGAGGGGGAGTGAGGAGGAGGAGTGAGGAGGGGGAGTGAGGAGGGGGAATGAGGAGGAGTGAGGAGGGGGAGTGAGGAGGAGGAGTGAGGAGGAGGAGTGAGGAGGGGGAGTGAGGAGGAGGAGTGAGGAGGGGGAGTGAGGAGGGAGAGTGAGGAGGGGGAGTGAGGAGGAGGAGTGAGGAGGGGGAGTGAGGAGGGAGAGTGAGGAGGAGGAGTGAGGAGGAGGAGTGAGGAGGGGGAGTGAGGAGGGGGAGTGAGGAGGAGGAGTGAGGAGTGAGGAGTGAGGAGGGGGAGTGAGGAGGAGGAGTGAGGAGGGGGAGTGAGGAGGAGGAGTGAGGAGGGGGAGTGAGGAGGGGGAGTGAGGAGGGGGAGTGAGGAGGAGGAGTGAGGAGGAGTGAGGAGGGGGAGTGAGGAGGGGGAATGAGGAGGAGGAGTGAGGAGGGGGAGTGAGGAGGGGGAGTGAGGAGGAGGAGTGAGGAGGGGGAGTGAGGAGGGGGAGTGAGGAGGAGGAGTGAGGAGGGGGAGTGAGGAGGGGGAATGAGGAGGAGTGAGGAGGGGGAGTGAGGAGGAGGAGTGAGGAGGAGGAGTGAGGAGGGAGAGTGAGGAGGAGGAGTGAGGAGGGGGAGTGAGGAGGGGGAATGAGGAGGGAGAGTGAGGAGGAGGAGTGAGGAGGGGGAGTGAGGAGGGGGAGTGAGGAGGGGGAGTGAGGAGGAGGAGTGAGGAGGGGGAGTGAGGAGGGGGAGTGAGGAGGAGGAGTGAGGAGGAGGAGTGAGTAGGAGGAGTGAGGAGGGGGAGTGAGGAGGGGGAATGAGGGGGAGTGAGGAGGGGGAATGAGGAGGGAGAGTGAGAAGGAGGAGTGAGGAGGAGGAGTGAGGAGGGGGAGTGAGGAGGGGGAGTGAGGAGGAGGAGTGAGGAGGGGGAGTGAGGAGGAGGAGTGAGGAGGGGGAGTGAGGAGGAGGAGTGAGGAGGAGTGAGGAGGGGGAGTGAGGAGGGGGAATGAGGAGGGAGAGTGAGGAGGAGGAGTGAGGAGGGGGAGTGAGGAGGGAGAGTGAGGAGGAGGAGTGAGGAGGGGGAGTGAGGAGGAGGAGTGAGGAGGGGGAGTGAGGAGGGGGAGTGAGGAGGGGGAGTGAGGAGGAGGAGTGAGGAGGGGGAGTGAGGAGGGGGAGTGAGGAGGAGGAGTGAGGAGGGGGAGTGAGGAGGGGGAGTGAGGAGGAGGAGTGAGGAGGGGGAGTGAGGAGGGGGAGTGAGGAGGGGGAGTGAGGAGGAGGAGTGAGGAGGGGGAGTGAGGAGGGGGAGTGAGGAGGAGGAGTGAGGAGGGGGAGTGAGGAGGGGGAATGAGGAGGAGTGAGGAGGGGGAGTGAGGAGGGAGAGTGAGGAGGAGGAGTGAGGAGGGGGAGTGAGGAGGGGGAGTGAGGAGGGGGAGTGAGGAGGGGAAGTGAGGAGGAGGAGTGAGGAGGAGTGAGGAGGGGGAATGAGGAGGGAGAGTGAGGAGGAGGTGTGAGGAGGGGGAGTGAGGAGGGGGAATGAGGAGGGAGAGTGAGGAGGAGGAGTGAGGAGGGGGAGTGAGGAGGGAGAGTGAGGAGGAGGAGTGAGGAGGGGGAGTGAGGAGGAGGAGTGAGGAGGGGGAGTGAGGAGGGAGAGTGAGGAGGAGGAGTGAGGAGGAGGAGTGAGGAGGAGGAGTGAGGAGGGGGAGTGAGGAGGGGGAGTGAGGAGGAGGAGTGAGGAGTGAGGAGGGGGAGTGAGGAGGAGGAGTGAGGAGTGAGGAGGGGGAGTGAGGAGGGGGAGTGAGGAGGAGGAGTGAGGAGGGGGAGTGAGGAGGGGGAGTGAGGAGGAGGAGTGAGGAGGGAGAGTGAGGAGGAGGAGTGAGGAGGAGAAGTGAGGAGGGGGAATGAGGAGGAGGAGTGAGGAGGGGGAGTGAGGAGGGGGAGTGAGGAGGAGGAGTGAGGAGGAGGAGTGAGGAGGGGGAATGAGGAGGGGGGATGAGGAGGAGGAGTGAGGAGGAGGAGTGAGGAGGAGGAGTGAGTAGGGGGAGTGAGGAGGGGGAATGAGGAGGGGGAGTGAGGAGGAGGAGTGAGGAGGAGGAGTGCGGAGGAGGAGTGAGGAGGAGGAGTGAGGAGGGGGAATGAGGAGGAGGAGTGAGGAGGGGGAATGAGGAGTGAGGAGGAGGAATGAGGAGGAGGAGGGGGAGTGAGGAGGGGGAGAGAGGAGGGGGAATGAGGAGGAGGAGGGGGAGTGAGGAGGGGGAGAGAGGAGGGGGAATGAGGAGGGGGGGAGTGAGAGTGAAGAGGGGGAGTCACGTTTGAGACGCTGCACGTGAGCCTCTGCAGAAGTAGGTCACAGCTGTGGCTCATCACTCCCCAAAAAGAACCCCACAAATCCAGAGAGCCACAGCCAGGAACCTTCAGCAGAAAAGGAACCTTCAGCAGAAAAGGAACCTTCAGCAGAAAAGGAACCTTCAGCAGAAAAGGAACCTTCAGCAGAAAAGGAACCTTCAGCAGAACTACAGCGAGCATCCCAGCAATGAAGAATACCTCAGATGAGGAGAGATGTCATGAAAGTTACATTTTAATGTTGCCATTTTACGATTATCAACAAAAAGACAAGAAATATTGACATGTTATTGAGTACATTGTAGTACTGTTAGAGGTAGTGGAGCTTACATAGGATCTGTCGTGTACAGAAGTATAAGTACTTTATTATTACATGTGTTTTTGTCTGGGCATTATTATAAAAATCACCCTGTGTGTGCCGGGCCGCTTTTTAAAAACAAGTGGGTGCGAGACATGATCCACACTTAAACACCACCACCCTCGGAGGAGAGAGACCACACCACCATGTCATCCCGTCAGATCCCGTCAGATCCCGTCAGATCCCGTCAGCTCCCGTCAGATCCCGTCAGATCTCGTCAGAGGATGAAGCCTGTGACTACAGTCCGGTGTGTTGTGTATTGGAGTATATCGTGTGCTACTGTGTTTACTGTCCTTTGTACAGTGTTCCCATGATGCATCATGTGATATTTGTATGTTTTGTGGGGTCTTTCGTGTGATTTGGTCACATGACTTCCCTTTATAAATATGCAATGCTTCCATGTGGCTGGGGGGCGTGGTCAGAACTACCTTCACTGGAAGGTTTTACCTGGTCCAGGTATTGGGTGGATAAGGAAACCAGAGAGGAACCAGAGAGGAACCAGAGAGGAACCAGAGAGGAACTAGAGGAAACCCACCCAGACACAAGGAGAGACATGCACCGTGCCACAGATCTCCCACAGCAGAGTACCTCCACCATCCACAGCAGAGTACCCCCACCATCCACAGCAGAGTACCCTCACCATCCACAGCAGAGTACCCCCACCATCCACAGCAGAGTACCCTCACCATCCACAGCAGAGTACCCCCACCATCCACAGCAGAGTACCCTCACCATCCACAGCAGAGTACCCCCACCATCCACAGCAGAGTACCCTCACCATCCACAGCAGAGTACCCCCACCATCCACAGCAGAGTACCCCCACCATCCACAGCAGAGTACCACGCACCATCCACAGCAGAGTACCCCATACCATTCACAGCAGAGTACCCCATACCATCCACAGCAGAGTACCCCCACCATCCACAGGAGAGTACCCCCACCATCCACAGCAGAGTACCCCCACCATCCACAGCAGAGTACCCCGCACCATCCACAGCAGAGTACCCCACACCATCCACAGCAGAGTACCCCCACCATCCACAGCAGAGTACCCCCACCATCCACAGCAGAGTACCCCATACCATCCACAGCAGAGTACCCCATACCATCCACAGCAGAGTACCCCCACCATCCACAGCAGAGTACCCCATACCATTCACAGCAGAGTACCCCATACCATCCACAGCAGAGTACCACGTACCATTCACAGCAGAGTACCCCCACCATCCACAGCAGAGTACCCCCACCATCCACAGCAGAGTAACCCGCACCAGCCACAGCAGAGTAACCCCACCATCCACAGTAGAGTACCCCATACCATTCACAGCAGAGTAACCCCACCATCCACAGCAGAGTACCCCCACCATCCACAGCGGAGTACCCCCACCATCCAAAGCAGAGTAGCCCGCACCATCCACAGCAGAGTACCCTCACCATCCACAGCAGAGTACCCCCACCATCCACAGCAGAGTACCCCCACCATCCACAGCAGAGTACCCTCACCATCCACAGCAGAGTACCCCCACCATCCACAGCAGAGTACCCTCACCATCCACAGCAGAGTACCCCCACCATCCACAGCAGAGTACCCTCACCATCCACAGCAGAGTACCCCCACCATCCACAGCAGAGTACCCTCACCATCCACAGCAGAGTACCCCCACCATCCACAGCAGAGTACCCCCACCATCCACAGCAGAGTACCACGCACCATCCACAGCAGAGTACCCCATACCATTCACAGCAGAGTACCCCATACCATCCACAGCAGAGTACCCCCACCATCCACAGGAGAGTACCCCCACCATCCACAGCAGAGTACCCCCACCATCCACAGCAGAGTACCCCGCACCATCCACAGCAGAGTACCCCACACCATCCACAGCAGAGTACCCCCACCATCCACAGCAGAGTACCCCCACCATCCACAGCAGAGTACCCCATACCATCCACAGCAGAGTACCCCATACCATCCACAGCAGAGTACCCCCACCATCCACAGCAGAGTACCCCATACCATTCACAGCAGAGTACCCCATACCATCCACAGCAGAGTACCACGTACCATTCACAGCAGAGTACCCCCACCATCCACAGCAGAGTACCCCCACCATCCACAGCAGAGTAACCCGCACCAGCCACAGCAGAGTAACCCCACCATCCACAGTAGAGTACCCCATACCATTCACAGCAGAGTAACCCCACCATCCACAGCAGAGTACCCCCACCATCCACAGCGGAGTACCCCCACCATCCAAAGCAGAGTAGCCCGCACCATCCACGGCAGAGTACCCCCACCATCCACAGCAGAGTACCCCCACCATCCACAGCAGAGTACCCCCACCATCCAAAGCAGAGTAGCCCGCACCATCCACGGCAGAGTACCCCCACCATCCACAGCAGAGTACCCCCACCATCCACAGCAGAGTACCCCCACCATCCACAGCAGAGTACCCCATACCATCCACGGCAGAGTATCCCCACCATCCACAGCAGAGTACCCCATTCCATCCACAGCAGAGTACCCCATACCATCCACGGCAGAGTACCCCCACCATCCACAGCAGAGTACCCCATTCCATCCACAGCAGAGTACCCCATACCATCCACAGCAGAGTACCCCATACCATCCACGGCAGAGTACCCCCACCATCTACAGCAGATTACCCCATACCATCCACGGCAGAGTACCTCCACCATCCACAGCAGAGTACCCCATACCATCCACAGCAGAGTACCCCACCATCCACAGCAGAGTACCACGCACCATCCACAGCAGAGTACCCCATACCATTCACAGCAGAGTACCCCATACCATCCACAGCAGAGTACCCCCACCATCCACAGGAGAGTACCCCCACCATCCACAGCAGAGTACCCCCACCATCCACAGCAGAGTACCGCGCACCATCCACAGCAGAGTACCCCACACCATCCACAGCAAAGTACCCCCACCATCCACAGCAGAGTACCCCATACCATCCACAGCAGAGTACCCCATACCATCCACAGCAGAGTACCCCCACCATCCACAGCAGAGTACCCCGCACCATCCACAGCAGAGTACCCCATACCATTCACAGCAGAGTACCCCATACCATCCACAGCAGAGTACCACGTACCATCCACAGCAGAGTACCCCCACCATCCACAGCAGAGTACCCCCACCATCCAAAGCAGAGTAGCCCGCACCATCCACGGCAGAGTACCCCCACCATCCACAGCAGAGTACCCCCACCATCCACAGCAGAGTACCCCCACCATCCACAGCAGAGTACCCCATACCATCCACGGCAGAGTACCCCCACCATCCACAGCAGAGTACCCCATACCATCCACGGCAGAGTACCCCCACCATCCACAGCAGAGTACCCCATTCCATCCACAGCAGAGTACCCCATACCATCCACAGCAGAGTACCCCATACCATCCACGGCAGAGTACCCCCACCATCCACAGCAGATTACCCCATACCATCCACGGCAGAGTACCTCCACCATCCACAGCAGAGTACCCCATACCATCCACAGCAGAGTACCCCACCATCCACAGCAGAGTACCCCATACCATCCACAGCAGAGTACCCCCACCATCCACAGCAGAGTAACCCCACCATCCACAGCAGAGTACCCCTACCATTCACAGCAGAGTAACCCAACCATCCACAGCAGAGTACCCCATACCATCCACAGCAGAGTACCCCCACCATCCACAGCAGAGTAACCCCACCATCCACAGCAGAGTACCCCATACCATCCACAGCAGAGTACCCCTACCATCCACAGCAGAGTACCCCGCACCATCCACAGCAGAGTACCCCATACCATCCACAGCAGAGTACCCGACTCTTACCCGTTATGAGAGCCCCACATATAAACATTAGTGAAATAATGAGAGGTTATGGATTATTAAACATCTCGTAGCAGGATTGGAGCAGATGCCATCACAGCACGGGGCCCTCCTCCTCAGAGCCGTATGGGGCCCTCTGATCTAGATTATTGAACTACTGATGATGGAGGATAATAAGGCATAAGTCAGGATAAGTTTTGATATTCATGTTCGTATTATTCTTTAGCCACATTCACAGAGCAGTTCATTTGAGAGCGTTTTGGAACCGTTCTATTAGTGCAGTGTTTTTGCTTCCTGAGCAACTGACGGCACACAAACATGACTCATGTTTTCTAAATGAATTAAATCCAAATTTGACCTGGTTTATATGTTAAAAACATATGGCTGATCAAAGCCATTGAGTTTAGTGATTCCAAGTTTGTGTGTGTGAGCCTCGTCTAAACCTCTCTTTATGTCATGCTTTATCATATTTTGGGTCTTGACAAAGCGAGTGCCATGTGAAACAGCTGATGTTAAAGTATTTTGTCAGTTGAACAAATAAATGATCTTCTCTAGAAAGAGGACGGTTTATCATAAGATCAGGTCAGCGTATGATGAGCTAAAGCAAGTCCAACAGCTTTGGAAGCTAGAGCTCTCACTGAAATGGACCTGTACAGTTCACTTAAGACACTGGAGACACTTGAACCTGATCTGCTCCAAAGCAAAGCCAATGGCTTTACATTGTGTGGCACTACGGCGATAAAATGGCTTTTAAACAAAATGTTGCAACAACACCACCCCCGGACTTTCACCGGGAGAATACTAGAGTAAATGGGATTCCAAGGCACACAGGTAAGTATAGCAAACACCGAGCCAGGTTCCAAGCTAGAGTATTTTATTTGATTTTTACATTTTTAAAACACACGTGAATTTACTTAACAGTGACTATAAGATAATTTTGCAACTGCAAAATAACACAGCCCTGAGACCGGCAAATATATGGAAGCGGAGGCCACACACGGGGCGTTACCCGAGTCTGCAGAGAGACCGTCCAGCTGAGGCGCTGTAGGCGCTGTACGATCAGCAAGTTAACTTGTTGTGGTGCCGAGCAGGTGGCTGGACTAGGACACTGGAAGGAACAACGTTCTTTAAGATTTTGGATACTAAAGGATTAAAGTTGGAACACGAGATCTACCAGGAGGACGGGCAGCTAGCACCAAGACCCAGAAATGCGCATGGGCGAAAAGGAGGAGCAAAGAGAAAGAGAGCGGTTATAAAGCCCGCCAACCTGCACCTGCCGGGCAAACGCACCTTCGACACAGGCTCCAATCACCGTCTTACCACATTTGTATATTTGAATTTGAATGTCACTGTTAGCACTTTTCCCTCGCAACAAAAAGTTCAACTTCTTCACATGGGATTTCGGTGTTGAGTTCCACAGTCTCTGTGAAGTTTGCAGATCTTTTGGGGACTGGACTGTTTGAAATGTGGAATATAACAGATTCAATAGTCTGGTGAAGTCCTGGTTTGATCTGGGTTCAGACCTGGTTTATTTCTGTTTTTGTTTTTCTCTTATAATAGGTCTAGATATTTTTCACAATATACCAGTTAGTCCTGGAGACAGTTGAGATGATCGTGGACTTCAGGAAAGCCACATCCCCCCAGCCGCCCCTCACTATCACAGACTCCCACATCACCACTGTAGACTCCTTGGGGATGGTCTTCCTGCGGCAGCTGATGAAAGCCGAGTTGACAGCGGAGATGATGGTTCAGTTCTACACGGCCATCATTGACACCATCCTCACCTCCTCCATCACCGTGTGGTACGCTGGAGCCACCATCTCTGTAGGATCTGTACTATTTGAGCCACTCCCCTCAGGCAGGAGGCCACTCCCCTCAGGCAGGAGGCCAATCCCCTCAGGCAGGAGGCCACTCCCCTCAGGCAGGAGGCCACTCCCCTCAGGCAGGAGGCCACTCCCTCAGGCAGGAGGCCAATCCCCTCAGGCAGGAGGCCACTCCCCTCAGGCAGGAGGCCACTCCCCTCAGGCAGGAGGGCCAGTCCCCTCAGGCAGGAGGCCAATCCCCTCAGGCAGGAGGCCACTCCCCTCAGACAGGAGGCCAATCCCCTAAGGCAGGAGGCCACTCCCCTCAGGCGGGAGGCCACTCCCCTCAGGCAGGAGGCCAATCCCCTCAGGCAGGAGGCCACTCCCCTCAGGCAGGAGGGCCAATCCCCTCAGGCAGGAGGCCAATCCCCTCAGGCAGGAGGCCACTCCCCTCAGGCAGGAGGCCACTCCCCTCAGACAGGAGGCCAATCCCCTAAGGCAGGAGGCCACTCCCCTCAGGCGGGAGGCCACTCCCCTCAGGCAGGAGGCCAATCCCCTCAGGCAGGAGGCCACTCCCCTCAGGTGTGAGGCCACTCCCCTCAGGCAGGAGGCCACTCCCCTCAGGCGGGAGGCCACTCCCCTCAGGCGGGAGGCCACTCCCCTCAGGCACAGTCCATCCGGACCAGAACCTCCCGCCATAAGAACAGTTTCTTTCCCTCTGCTTTTGGACAAATGAAGACTTCTTAAACACTGTCACTTTGACGCTAGTTGAATCACTCACTCACTGTTCACTTTCTGCACTACATCTGTACATTTAACCGTACATACTAAGTCTATTTAGTACTTGATATATTTTGCTTTATTATTATTCATAGTTTTATGCTGCACTGAATCACCAAAGCACGTTCCTAGTCCGTGAGTTTCGTTCACTGACAATGGCAATAAACCTTTTTTGATTCTGATTCTGAATTTATATTAAATAGTCTAATGATGGTTTTAAAATACATTGTTTTATTGTCATTAAAAAGTTGATTTTAGGTTGAATATAAATCTGACATGAGATGTGTTCTGATCATAACATCACACACTTGACTCTGACTTTCCTCTGCAAAAACAATGCTGCCAAATTGATTGGCTGATTGATGTTACATGAAGAGCAGAAAAGTTAAGTGTTGCAAAGCGCATCTTTAGTATTTTATCAGAATAAAACGGACATCAGACTGATCTCCCGCTATGTAAAAGCTTTCTCACGCCACGCTGTGATCTGACTCGCACAGCGGGAGGGCATCAGGCTCGTGGTTTCATCATAAAAGGCTGACAGTGACCGCGGCCTTGTGTCTCCACAGTTCATCTTCTCCTTTGCATTAGGCACGTCTTGATTCATGTCCTCATCAGACTCAATTCTTTTTGAGAGAATGTGTCTGTGCTGTCCCACCCCTCTCCTCCACCTCTGCCCTCCTCCACCTCTGCCCCACCTCTACCCTCCTCCATTTCTTCCCTCCTCCACCTCTGCTCTGCTCCACGTCTGCCCTCCTCCACGTCTGCCCTCCTCCACCTCTGCTCTGCTCCACGTCTGCCCTCCTCCATATGTGCCCTCCTCCACCTCTGCCCTCCTCCACGTCTGCTCTGCTCCACGTCTGCCCTCCTCCACGTCTGCCCTCCTCCACGTCTGCCCTCCTCCACGTCTGCCCTCCTCCATATGTGCCCTCCTCCAACTCTGCCCTCCTCCACGTCTGCCCTCCTCCACGTCTGCCCTCCTCCACGTCTGCTCTCCTCCACCTCTGCCCTCCTCTACCTCTGCTCCACCTCTGCCCTCCTCCACCTCTGCCCTCCTCCATGTCTGCTCTCCTCCACCTCTGCCCTCCTCCACCTATGCTCCACCTCTGCCCTCCTCCACCTCTGCTCCACCTCTGCCCTCCTCCACGTCTGCTCCACCTCTGCCCTCCTCCACGTCTGCTCTCCTCCACCTCTGCCCTCCTCCACCTCTGCTCCACCTCTGCCCACCTCCACCACTGCCCTCCTCCACCTCTACCCTCCTCCACGTCTGCTCTCCTCCACCTCTGCCCTCCTCCAAGTCTGCTCTCCTCCACCTCTGCCCTCCTCCACGTCTGCTTTCCTCCACGTCCGCCCTCCTCCACGTCTGCCCTCCTCCATATGTGCCCTCCTCCACCTCTGCCCTCCTCCACCTCTGCTCTGCTCCACGTCTACCCTCCTCCACGTCTGCCCTACTCCGCCTCTGCTCTGCTCCACGTCTGCCCTCCTCCATATGTGCCCTCCTCCACCTCTGCTCTCCTCCACGTCTGCTCTCCTCTACGTCTGCTCTCCTCCACGTCTGCTCTGCTTCACGTCTGCCCTCCTCCACATCTGCCCTCCTCCACCTCTGCCCTCCACCACGTCTGCCCTCCTCCACGTCTGCTCTCCTCCACGTCTGCCCTCCTCCACGTCTGCCCTCCTCCACATCTGCCCTCCTCCACGTCTGCCCTCCTCCACGTCTGCCCTCCTCCACGTCTGCCCTCCTGAATGAGGGGCTTACATGTTTAACGCCAAAGTTTCCTGTCAGAAGTTCAGATCCAGACGAGATGGCGCTTGGGTCCAGACCTATTAGTGACCTGGGATATGTATAAATGTTTAAATTAGTTCAATTTTTACTTGACTTGATGTCTTCTGTGATTAGTGTCTCTATGATAATGCCGATGCTTAATTTGAGGAATGATAATTATTAAAATTACCAAACATACTATTTGGTCAATTGAGTAGTTTTTACTTGTTTACAGTTTATGCTGTCCTCGCCCCAAGCTACTGTCAACAACTATTACAGTTTACTTATCATCTGGTAAAAGTAAAACCATTTCTGCAATCGGTCTGAAAAACACTTTCAAACTTCCGTCTTTTACAGTTTTCACTTCTGCTTTTCTGATCTTATTGTCCTTGCTCTGAATCGTTTTCATGACACGTCCCATAGGCCAGTTATTTCGGTGTGTTAAAGCATCTTTTAGCAACACAACATCTCCAACATTAATGTTTGCTTTCTCATCAGTCCATTTTCTCTTCACTTAAAGAGTTGAAAGGTATTCACTTCTCCATTGTTTCCAAAAGGAGTCTGCGAGACACTGTACCTGCTTCCATTGTTTTGAATAAAGATCCCGTGGTGCAAAGCTCCCTGTAGGTGCAGATAGTGCATTGTTTTTTTGGGTCAGGAGCATTGCTGGTGTTAGAATGGTCGGATTGTCTGGGTCTATTGATACTGGCACCAGTGGTCTTGCATTCATTATTGCCATTACTCCTGCCATGAATGTACTTAACATTTCATGTGTGAGTTGAATATGTGAGGCTTTTGAAAGAATACCATCCATTATCCGTCTGGCAACTCCGATGAGTCTCTCCCAGGCTCCACCCATGTGCGAGGAGTGTGGAGCGTTGAACAGCCACGTACATCCTTTTTCTTGTAGGAATGAGTCCTGTGTCTTTCGGTCAATTTTTAGTTAATTACATGTTTTGATGAAGTTAGTAAGAGCGTAATATTTGTGCTGGTCCACGGACACTGAAAAACCTTCTCAATGCATTGATAAAGCTTTTTTCTATCTGGACAGCGCTTTCTGTCTGCGCTTCCTCCTCTGGTGCGGCGTGTAGTCACTGTCCAAGGGCCATACACATCCAAGCCTACACTGATGAATGGCGGCATAGGTGACAGCCTATCAATGAGTAAGTCTGCCATCGTTTGAACCTGCAGCTGTCCCCTGAGCTTACAACAGAGTACACCTATATTCTTCTTTGAATGTTTCACTTTGCACTGTGTGAATGATAAACCTCCACAGTTACTGTTGTTAAAACACTGCCATCCTTTACATTTTCTGTTCACTGTTTTCTTGTATGATGTGGCTACATGTTGTAGTGATGCAATAGTACAACAGTCTCATCCAATGAGAAAATCTCTCAAAACGGTGGGACTCTAGTTGAGTTACTGATGTTTTAGTGATAAAAGACCTCAGGTCAGAGTCGGGTTCTATGAGACTGAAAGAGTCAGGGTGTGACACCTCTAAACATGGCTGTGTCAGAAAGGAAGGACCACTAAACCAGAAATGCCACTGTGCAGGATAAGTGGCCTTTCTGAGCTTTGTCACATGATTAGCTACATAAGTGTGAAACCTCTTTGTGCTGTTGTGTATGTAACCAAGGACGATTTTACTGTCTGTAAAAAACTTGACAGCGTCTATTTCCAATGTCCAATTCGTCTCTAATGAGTTCAAACATCTCTACAGCTAAAACTACTGTGCATAACACCAGTCTCGGTCCTGTGTGTGCAGGTCGTAGAGCTACTTTAGACTTGGCCATAATAAAACCTGTGTGCCACTGACCTTCACTGTCAGGGGCTCTCAGAGATGCAACTGTTCCAATCGCCATGGTGGATGCATCTGAGAATATGCACAGTTCTTTTCTCACAGCAGTGGTCTGTGAAAACGGCAGGTAGCATCTCGGTATCTGTAGCTTCTCGAGATCTTTTAAGGATTTTCTCCATCTGTTCCATTCCTCTTCTTCCTCTGCAGGAAGTGGTTTATCCCATTCATTTCAGTTCATGGAGAAGAGCTTTTCCTTGCATGGTGATAGGTGATACAAAACCTAGTGGGTCGTATAAACTGTTCACAGTGGCCAGTACACCCCTCCTACTGTGCTGACATGAAATGTGAAGCTGTCTTTTGCTTGCTCTGCTGACAAAAGGCATCCACTACTTTATGGTTGTGGGAGGCTTTGTGTAGTTTTAAGTTTGATTGTGCCAACATGTTTTGTGCATTTCTCAGTATCTCAACAGCTTCCTCTGTGGTAGCTGTGGATGCAAGTCCGTCATCTACATAAAAACGTCTTATGATGAACTTCCTTGCATCATGTCCATGTTCTTTCTCACCCTCAGCTGCAGCGCACCTCAGTCAGTAAATTGCCACAGCCGGGGAAGGACTATTTCCAAAGACGTGAACCTTCATCCTGTAGTCTTGGATATCTTTGTTTGGATCATTGTCCTCATACCAAAGGAATCTGAGATAGTCCCTATGTTCCTCTCTCACAAGAAAACAATAAAACATCTGCTGCACATCAGCTGAGAATGCTACAGTCTCCATCTTAAAACGCATGAGGACACCTAGATGTGTGTTGTTGAAGTCAGGTCCACCAAAGACTTTGTTAAGTGATTGTTCTTCAAACTCAAGACTCAAAGCACTTGAGTCAAAAACTACTCTCAGCTGGTCAGGTTTTTAGAATGGTAAATACCAGTGTACCAGAGTCCAGATGTGGCGCGAGCTCTGTATGGTCATTGCATGTTTTGCATGAACTGAATGTATTGTCTTTTCATTTCAGGTTTTCGGTCCAGTGTCTTTCGGAGGGACTGGAGATGTGAGACTTTAGAATAGGCAGAACATTATTTCTTTAACTTTTTATTATTAGAATTTAAACGACACATTTGATTTGGTCTCTCATGTTTTAGAACTGAAAATAATCATAATAATATAATATAAAAAACACATGTGCCTTTCTAGCATCAGGATTGGTGTTAGCACGCCATCTACTGGCAACAGATAATAACCACGGTGTAATAAACAAAAGCTACTATTAGCTATTGACAACAGAAATAAATGGATTTGAACTCATTTTTGTCTCTTCTGTGTTTGTTGATCATGAAGTAGCGGCGCAGTCTTAATTTATTCCAGCTCTGCGTCTTTGGGGTGAGATGACATTTTGTTCGCAGCGTGTGCTTGTGCTAATCAGCGCGCTGCATCTGTCCTCTCACCCTCGCCCCGCTGATGCCTCCTCTGCCTCACGTGGAACTGGAACGGAAGGCTCCAGCACCTCCACCAAGCCCGCTCACTCTGCATGTTCTCCCTGTGTCGGGTGGGTCAGATTGTTCTGGTTTATGGTTCATATCTCTGTCATTTCTGAACCTATCCACATGAAACAGAACTGGCACACTCTTCTCTGTCAGCTTAAATAAAGTCTGGTGTTCTTTTGATGTCACCATGGTAAAAATCGTGGGTTTTCTCTGTCTGCACATAGTTGCCCTGTAGAATAACATAAGCCTCTGCCCTACATCATTGAAACATGTGAAGGCAAGTCACAATAAAATGTACCTTGACGATCTTCACACTTTCTTGAATACTTTTGACTTATTAACATTGGTGTTTTGCATTGAATGGCAGCCAAAAAACCTTTTCTACTCTCTTTTCTTCTCACTAAAGCTGGAAACTAGATTCCATAGCACATGCAACCCCAAACTATGCTGACCACTTGACGGACCATTTTCTCTGCAAATGTTCAGACTGCTTCAGACTGTCGGGGAACGGGATCTACTGATGGTTTTTAAGCAGAATGTAGCTCTGAACAGAGAACACATTAATCCAACGGAGGGAGAGTAGTCTTGGTAATCATTTAAACAGAGTACATAGATTAAATAGAGAATATGATGTCAAAACCGAGCATTTTAATTCTGCTGAGGATGTGACAGATTGGAGAGGTTTAAGAGCGCTGCTGATCTTTCGATGCTACTTTGACTCATGGTCAGGAGAACCTACTGTAGCTTTAGGATTAGCTTATTTTAGGCTGATGTCTGTTTGCCCAAAATATATTTAAATTTGATCATTTCCTAATTTTTGTTTATGTCGACACGGGCCGCTGGAAGGATAAAAACATACTAAACATGACCACTCCAAGGCAAACAGAACGCTTCATAAAACAGTGTTGATTCTTCTGCCTCCCCTCGTTCCATGCCCTCCCCCACGCCATCCCCCGTGCCCCTCTGCCCGTTGGGCTCCTCTGGTGTGATTCTTTCCTTAATGATGCCGTTAGACCTGAGGCAGGGCTCCACACTCTCTCTGCCACTTTTTGTTAAACACACGGCCATGAAAATCCCTTGCAGCCTGTTTTTCAGCCGCTATAAAAAGTCCTCCTAAAAAAATAAAAAGCCAAGTCGACTGAGGGTGGAGAGGCGAGGGGGACAGCAACACGCACCGGGGGGAGGCAAGAGTACCCCACATACACCTGACATGACACTTGCGTGCAGCGGAGCATGTTTACTGTTGGTGAAAGTTCCATCCTCAGCACAGTACCAAGGAAGGCTCGAGTTCTACCATTATTGATCATCTTTTGTGTTGAAATCTATTTAGGGCCAGTATCGACTTTTAAAGAAATTTTTAAGAATTTTTCCGTCCCTGAAACTTACTTCAGTTACCTTGGTCAAGTGTGCAGAGGATGGAAAATTCACCAACATCAACAAAAAGAGAAGTCGTTCACTGCGTTCACATAAACAAAGAGTTAGAAAGTTAGAGGGATTATTTCGTCGCTCTCACACAGAAGAATCCCTAAAAGCATGGAAAAGTTGCCTGCTGTCCTATAAGCAGGCTCTGCGTAAGGCCCAAACCAGATATTATTCAAATCTAATAGAAGTCAACAAAAGTAACACTAAATTCCTTTTCAGCACTGTAGCTAGGCTAACAAACTGTCACAGTGCAGTAGAGCCCTCAATCCCAGCTACACTCAGCTCTGATGATTTCCTCCTGTTTTTTAACAATAAAATAAAAACAATCAGAGATAAATTAGATGAAATTACCCCCGCTATTAGCCCTGAACTAGCCCAAGCTGTAAATCTAACGTCCCATATAAATCCACCTGTAAACTTAGAAAGGTTCACAGCTGTTGATCAAGCAGAGATAACTTCAGCCATTATGTCCTCTAAAAGCTCAACTTGTGTCCTAGACCCCATTCCAAGCAGACTCCTCAAAGACATTCTTCCCCTAATTATAGACCCTATTCTTAATATAATAAATACTTCACTCGAAAGTGGCTATGTTCCACAGTCCTTCAAACATGCAGTCATTAAACCTCTTCTGAAAAAGCCTAATCTAGATCCCGACCTATTGGTAAACTACAGACCTATTTCAAATCTTCCCTTCGTCTCTAAAATCCTTGAAAAAGTTGTAGTAAAACAGCTTTGTCGCCACCTGCAGGACAATAACTTATTTGAAGTTTTCCAGTCAGGGTTCAGAGCCCACCACAGCACTGAAACTGCACTAGTTAAAGTCACAAATGATTTGTTATTAGCCGCTGATGATGGACTGGTCTCAATCCTGGTTCTGTTGGACCTCAGTGCAGCGTTTGACACCATCGACCACAACAATCTACTGCAGAGGTTAGAATGTGATGTAGGTGTTGGAGGAACAGCCCTCAGCTGGTTTAAATCCTATTTATCTGATAGGTACCAATTTGTTAATGTAAACCAGAGCCCCTCACCTTGCTCTAAAGTAATTTACGGTGTGCCACAGGGTTCGGTACTCGGTCCAATTCTGTTTACTCTTTATATGCTGCCATTAGGCAACATTATCAGAAAGCATGGCATTAACTTCCACTGCTATGCAGATGACACTCAGCTGTATTTATCAATGAAACCTGATCAGAGCGATCAAGTAGACAGACTTAGTGCTTGTGTGAAGGAGATAAAAACCTGGATGACACTTAACTACCTGCTTCTTAACCCTGAAAAAAACGAGGTCATTGTGCTTGGCCCTAAGCATCTACGAGACGGTCTATCTGAGCAGATAGTCACACTGGACAATGTTAGTGTAGCCTCTAGTTCTACTGTAAGAAATCTTGGAGTCTTATTTGACCAGGAGCTCTCATTTAAAGCTCATATAAATCAAGCCTGTAAAACAGCCTATTTCCATTTGCGCAACATAGCCAAAATCAGAAGAATCCTGCCTAAAAGCGATGCTGAAAAACTTATCCATGCATTTGTAACGACTAGATTAGACTACTGTAACTCCCTGCTTGCAGCCTGTCCTAAAAGCTCCATAAAAAGCTTTCAACTGGTTCAAAATGCAGCAGCAAGATTACTAACAGGAACAAAAAGAAGAGAGCACATTACGCCAGTGCTGAAGTCTCTTCACTGGCTCCTGTCGAGTTTAGAATCAAATTTAAAATTCTACTCTTGACCTACAAAGCCATAAATGACATGGTCCCATCCTACCTCAAAGATGCTATAGAACCATATCATCCAAACAGAGCTCTTCGCTCTCAGAATGCTGGCCTTCTGGTGGTCCCAAGAGTCTCTAAAAGTACAGTAGGAGGTAGAGTGTTTAGCTACCAAGCTCCTGTGTTATGGAATCAGCTCCCGACCCATGTTAAATATGCTGACACAGTCTCTTCATTTAAGTCCAGGCTTAAAACGTTCCTCTTCGAAATCGCTTATGGTCAGACTAGTTAGGAACAGAAACATAAACCCACAGCTTTAGCTACGCTGCCCTAGGAGTAACTATGCTGGGGGAAGTATGACAGCTTGAGCACTATCCTCTTCTTCTGACTACTTATGCTATTAAACAATATTTAATTTTTGATTCCACTTGCAAACTGTTCACCGCCTTCTTTTTCTTTCTCTCACTCCTGAGGACCTGTGGACCCAGATGTCCCTCTCCTGGTGAAGTGGTCCCTGCCCTGTGTGGACGGTCCCTCATCTGCCTGAGGAGTGGGTCCAGCTCGCCTCCGACGGTCCCTCATCTGCCTGAAGAGTGGGTCCAGCTCGCCTCCGACGGTCCCTCATCTGCCTGAGGAGTGGGTCCAGTTCGCCTCCGACGGTCCCTCATCTGCCTGAAGAGTGGGTCCAGCTCGACTCAGACGGTCCCTCATCTGCCTGAAGAGTGGGTCGAGCTCGCCTCCGACCGTCCCTCATCTGCCTGAAGAGTGGGTCCAGCTCGACTCCGACGGTCCCTCATCTGCCTGAAGAGTGGGTCCAGCTCGACTCAGACGGTCCCTCATCTGCCTGAAGAGTGGGTCCAGTTCGCCTCAGTCGGTCCCTCATCTGCCTGAAGAGTGGCTCCAGTTCGCCTCCGACGGTCCCTCATCTGCCTGAAGAGTGGGTCCAGTTCGCCTCAGTCGGTCCCTCATCTGCCTGAAGAGTGGGTCCAGCTCCAGTCTCCCTCGTGTCCGTCTGTCCGTCTGTGAGAGTCGGATCTCTCCTTCACTGGAACTCCTCCAGGTTTCTACGCTTTTTTCCCAAAGAGGTTTTTTTTTTGTAGTTTTTCCTGGCCGAGAAGGAGAGTCTAAGGACAGAGGACCCTGGGACATCGTCCCTCGCCACCACAGACATTGTCTGACTTCATTGCCCACACAGACATTGTTGATTCATTTCTCCCTGTGGCCCTCAGAGGCAACTGTTGTTGTGATTTTGGGCCTTACAAAAATACATTGATTTGATTAGAAGTAACTTGTGTTTCAAATGTTTTGCCATTTCTAGTTTTCATTACTGGTGCTTAAAATTTACAGATTTATTGCAACAAATATTGGTAGTTATTGAAATGATCTGCTGAAATCATTGTTGTCTGGTCAATTCGTGGGTTTTGGTCATGTGACTCGTAGTCATTGCCATTTTGAGGGCGTCACAGCTTGCAGCTTAATTCTGATCTTAGAGAGTTATGATGCAGAGAAAAGTTCTGATCCCTTATCACTTATGTAAATTTGTCCATTTACCCACATTTTTCATACTGAGTACAATGTTTGTGAATAAAGAACAAACATCTGTGGCTCTAGAATCCAGCACATCAGCCTCTTCTTTTATCTGTACGTTTATCTTACTCACGGACAGTTGTAGGAGCCCAACATCAACACACTTTGTGACACAGGTTTGGCCCTTTCTTCTTCTGTGACATGGTGCAATCCACAATTAGACCTAAAATTCACAGATAAGATAGGATAATCCTTAATTTGTCCCACAATGGGGAAATTAAAGGGTTGCAACACAAATTAGGTACATAAGTCAATAATAAAGAACAGGTAACTTATAAAAAACTTTTTTTTAAAAACACTCTTAATAGAAAAGCTTTTATAAAGATTCTTAAGTAAAAAAAAAGAATACAATAGTAACACTCTTATTTACAGCTGTTATATGGACAGAGAATATTGCACCAATATGTGCAATACATTGTGTCAAAATATTGCACATGAATATGACAGTATTGCACAAGATTATGCCATTATTGCACATGTGTCTGAAGTATAGTGACACGTGTTCACATGTTCCGGGCTAACGGTATTTGTTGTAGAGTCCGACTGCTCTCTAGAGCAGTCAGAGTGTCCTGCAGGGGATGAGACTCATATTCCAGCATAGATGTGAGTTTAGCCAGGACCCTTCTGTCCCCCACCTCCTGCACCGAGTCCAGAGCGCAGCCCAGGACGGAGCTGGACTTCTTGATGACCTTATCAAGCTTCTTCCTCTCCCTCTCTGTGATGCTGCTGCTCCAGCAGGCCACACCGTACATGAGCGCTGATGCCACCACAGAGTCGTAGAAGGTCTTCAGGAGTGGCCCTGTCACTCCAAAAGACCTGAGTCTCCTCAGGAGGTAGAGACGACTCTGGCTCTTCCTTTACAGTATGTCTGTGTTATGAGTCCAGTCCAGTTTGTGGATTCAGATGAAACACCCAGGTACTCCTCTCGCATTGTCCCTTCCCTGGATGTTCACAGGTGGGGGGGGAGCAGAGTGGCGTCTGTGGAAGTCCACCACCATCTCCTTGGTCTTCCTCGCGTTGATGAGGAGGTGGTTCTGCTGACACCAGTCCACAAAGTCCTGCTCTAGTCCTCTATACTCTGCATCATCGTCATCCGTGATGAGTCCAATGATGTCCAATGAGTCGTCAGAGAACTTCTGTAGGACACAGCTGTCCATGTCGTGTCTGAGGTCTGCAGTATAGAGAGTGAAGAGAAAGGGCACGAGGACAGTGCCCTGGGCCGCCCCCACACTGCAGGTCCTCCACACTGCAGGTCCGGGTGTCAGACACACAGTCCCGGGCTCTCACAAACTGGGGTCGGTCTGTGAGGTAGTCCAAGATCCACTCTGCCAGGTCAGAGTCCACACCAGCCGTGTCCAGCTTGTCCCTCAGGAGCAGCGGCTGGATGGTGTTGAAGACGCTGGAAAGATCGAAGAACAGGATCCTCACAGAGCTGCTAGGCTTCTCCAAGTGAGAGAGAGAGTGGTGCAGCAGGGAGATGACGGCGTCCTCCACTCCAATGCCAGGCTGGTATGCGAACTGCAGTGGGTCCATGGCTGAGCTCACGGTGGAGCGGATGTGGTCCAGGACCAGTGTCCAGTGTCTTCCTCAGATGGGACGTGAGAGCCACCGGCCTGAAGCTGTTGAGGTCTTTGACGCGCAGTGTCTTGGGCACAGGTACCAGACAGGAGGTCTTCCAGACCTGTGGTACCACCCTCAGCTTCAGGCTCATGTTGAAGACATGCTCCATAACTCCACACAGTTCATCTGCACAGGACTTAAGGAGCCTGGGGCTGATGCCGTCAGGTCCTGCTGCACTTTAATCCTCTTCAGCTCTCTCCTCACCTGTGCTGCTGTGACAGTCAGTAGTTGGCAGGGGGGCTGTGTGCTGGGGGGATGGGTGAGTGGTGAGCTGATGGGCCGGAGCAGAACGGGTGTGGGCCATTGTCCAGCTATGGAAGAGAGAGCATGAAGCTGTGCAGGGGGAGGGGTGGGTGATTGATCAAATCTCAGGAAGTGAGAATTCAGTTCATTCACCCACTGTAGGTCCCCCTCCGTCTGGATAGGGGGGACTTTGAAGCCTGAGATTGTTCTCAGGCTCTTCCACACTCCCTGAATGTTCTGCTGCTGCAGCTGATCCTCAATCCTCCTCTTGTAGCTGGCTTCCGCCTGCCTGATCTTCCTCCTCAGCTCCTTCTGTACAGTCCTCAGCTCCTCCTTGTTCCCTGACCTGAAGGCTCTCTTCTTCTCCTTCAGCAAAGCCTTCAGTTCACGGTTAATCCACGGCTTGTTGTTTGGAAAACACAGCACCGTCCGGGTGGGAACAGTGTTCTCAAAACAAAAGTTGATGTAGTGCGTGATGCACTCTGTGATGGTGTTGATGTCCTCCCCATGTGGGTCATAAAGCTCAGTCCAGACAGTGGTGCTGAAGCAGTCCCTCAAAGCCTCCTCACTCTCAGCAGACCACCTCCTCACCACACGGGGCACCACAGGCTGCCTGTGTACGATGGGTTCATACACAGGCCTCAGATGTACAAGATTGTGGTCTGAGCTGCCCAGGGGAGGGAGGGGGGACGAAGAATAAGCCTCCTTGGTGTCCAGTGTTTTATTGTCTCTGGTGGGGCAGGTAACATACTGGGTGTATTTTGGCAGAACAGAAGAGGGAGAAGCGTGGTTGAAAACCAAAGCACCAACTGTAGACTTTAGGCAAAGAAGTGAGCACTGCCCGAGCATCCTTCATGGTGAGGAGGCACAGATGGTCAAACAATAAACTCAGCTTTTATGTTAATATGAATATCATTGCAAAAAAAAGCACAGCTGAGAACTTCGATCTACACTGAGAGTCTCCTCTCTTTTTGTTTCCTAGTTTGGTGGTCTCTCTGTGGCGGAAAGAACAGTTAAACAGCATAGTTAAAATCATAATAATGTATGTCCAGCAGAGAGATCTGACATCACTCGGGGTCACCAGGAAAGCCATTGAAACCTTCAGGTTTTACTCTAATGCCCTCTGGTTAGAACAAGTCGCTATTCTATGTCCTCTAGATGAACTCTGTCTGATGTGTTTCTGAAGTATTACCCCTTTTCTTCTCTTATCTAGCCTGCATTTGAACTGTCTGTCATGGAATTAGACATACACCAATGCTATTCCTTAACACACAGAGAACACAATTCAACAAAACGCCGGGACGGGTTCACGCAGGCTGTTGTAAGCAGCCTACGTACCCTCCTGCGTCTCACCCCGTTTTTTCTCATGCAAGTTGGTTTTATTAGATATTCTGGAATAGGCGGGTCACATTTCTCATTGGTCAGCTTCACATCAAGGCACTTGTCTTTTACAACTGTTGGTACTTGTTTTTACAACTCTTTGGGGTCTTTCTTCCTTAGAGATAAGCATGGGTAATGTTTACCCAAACCCCTCTGGGCTGTTGCACCCCCTCCTAGGGCAATATTCTTTGCGACACCTTCACAAACAAATGCTGTCACACACACGTTTTTCTCTCAGACTAATGATGCAGATAAAATATCACTATTATGCAGATAAAATACATCACAGAAATATAATCATATATTCACATTTTATCACATTTCCCACCTGTTTATCAAAGCATTAGTCTACTGTCTCATATGCCAAACATATTACTCTTTTCAGTTTTCAACATGTCTTTCATATTGTTGTTAAAATTGCACTTTTACACTCAAAAAGTTAAGCACAGTTCTCAACATTGAACACACTCCTTTTCTCTCGGCCCACAACATTTCTACTGCATTACTGTCCTAAATTTTGAGTCAGATTGGTCAATCTCTGTACTTTGAAAAACAGACAATTTATTCTGTCTATAATTTTGTGCGGTGTGATGGGAAATATAGAAGTACAAGCGGAAGGCCCTTAAACCCGCTGCTCTCTGGTCAGTCAGTTTGACTCGTCAGGGACCTCTCTGGACACCCCAATAGAATCAAATACGTTGTATCAGGTGCTACTGGAACCAGACTGTCCACTAACCTCTCGACCTTGACCCTGCGGTATGGTTCTGGGTTATGCTTATCACAAAAGAGATACATAGTGCCCTTAGCACTGTGTCTCCACATCACCATACGTCCTCGCTTGGTTTCTTAAGAGACCTCCATCCGCTGCTCGCTTCGGACACACCTATGACACATATGAACTGGTACATTTCCCATCCCAATTCATAATCTCATTAACATTGCATGTAGTTATGTTGTAGCAGATTAAAAAGCTCTCTTAGTTAGTGAACACCGGTGGCTGTATAATATGCCATTGCGTTTCTTCAGCTACTGTCATGTCAATTGTACATTATACATTATACATTTCATAACCTTTCTCATCAAGTTGATCACTTATTTTCTTCCCTCTATTTTCCATTTACCGGTATACACAGTTGTGTATGTTGATCGATTGCCCCGATTGTCCCGATTGTCTCGTGCACAATACAGGTGTTCAGCACCCATATTACCGTCATCGCTGTGATGATGATAACTCGTTGATTCTTTTTCGCAGAGTATGGTACTCTGCGCACCGTAGCCTCTGGCTCTCGTTTATCGTAGCAGAGTATAATGCTTTGCGCATCGTAGAATCTGTCTCCTGTCCATTGTAGCAGAGTATCGTACTCTACCGTAGACTCTGGACAAAACTCATACAAACGAAGTCCTGCGTCCTGTAGATTGCTTATGGATCTGGTGCTGTGTTGTCTGCTGCACCCTTGATCTCGTCCCTCCTCCACTGGTGAGGACGACACGGTGTGGCTCCTTCCACTTTGCTCGTCCACTTGGCTCGCCTCTGTAAACACCACATCTCCAACACGTTCTTGCTGCAGTGATAAACAAAAGTTTTTTTTTAGTGATTATTGATTCGGAATGTTTGTTTTACTAGTACACATCCCTCCATTTGAGAAATGGCCTTGCCCATTCCTCAAACTTCTATATTTAAACAAAATTCAATAATCCAGATAGTTTACAATGTTCACTAATCCAGGATGTAATCAAGGGAGAGATGGAATTGCGTCTGTCTTCCACTCCGCAATGTCACCTCTTGAGCTTTCACAGTTCAGTGGTCACACATCCCTGGCTGAGCCCCCCTCCCTCCAAGCGTCGGGCCCCCATGTCTGTGTCTGTAATCTGACACTGCCAAACTTATCTGTTTTACCACCATTTGTTTCATACTCCAAATGTTTCAAACTCTAAATGTCTGGTGTCCACGTGTCTGCGCGTATGTATGTATGTGTGTGTGTGTGTGTGTGTGTGTATGTGTGTGTGTGTGTGTGTGTGTGTGTGTGTGGGTGGGTGGGTGTGTGTGTGCAATACAAATACATCAAACTATAATAATTATTTCATTAATTCCCCAATTGAGCTGGCCATAAGGGTCAGTTCACAACTTTGAATCCTTCCATCATTAACATCAAATTTCACATCTCCTCTGTGGGTGTGGCCTGAATAAAGTCACACATCTGATGTAATATGTGCTAATATTCTATATGTGCTTTAGGTGAGTTTCAAACTCAATCTCTCACACCTGCTCATGTGATGCTTTACAAACATTGTGTATTAGTTTGTTCTAACAAGTCTATATGCGTATTAAAATCAAAATGATTCTAAACCTTCCCCTTGTCCATAAGGCACGTCTTTTTTATCAACCTGTTTTTCCCCTTGTTGCCTACTTTCCTGTCTTTTCTTTGTTACGTCACATGTTGGCCCTGCGACAAGTTGGCCACTGTCCAGGGTGTACCCCGCCTAAGGCCCGAAGTCACTGGGATAGGCTCCAGTCACCCGCGACCCCAAAAGGGAACAAGCGGTAGAAAATGGATGGATGGATGGACGTCACATCTTCCTCTCTGTCTTCCCCTCTGTCTGTTCTCTCTGTCTTCCTCTCGTAACGGAGGAAACACCCATTTCCAAATTTCTAAACCTGCTCTTTCTTTCTCTCTTTTCACTTACTCTTACCCTCACTTCTAACCTGCTTTTCCTTTTCATCAATTTCTGCTGATATAACTATCAGACGCTGCATCCCCTGGGATTCCCCTGTTTAAATATCCCCGTCATTGTGCTTCTAAACTGATGTATTGATTCACCCATCCCCCTGTTTAGTTTTCACTATCTTTAGGTAATCTGCGGGTCTCATAAAATGTATTCTTCTCCTGCATTACGCTACTTTACACTCCTCCAGATTCTTCGCCAGTCAATAGCCCCTTATCTCTGACTATCTTTTATGACCCATATCCTCCCATGTCCCCCCACTTCTGCGTCAATTGCTTTAGTTTATGACACAGTCATGTATTAGGAGGGCACATCACTATTTAACTTATTCCCTCACTTACGTCTACATCGCAATACGAGGTTTCCTCATGATAATACAAATAAATAAGTTACTGATATAACTTTTACTATCACTTTACTTACTACCCATTCTACTCCTATGTCCAAAAACATCAGTAGTCACTCATTTACCCATATTATCCACTCCAGGCCCGTGCCTGTATTTGAACCTAAATTTAAAAACACTTTTGTCTTTTCGTCCTGTACTTTCATCTAGTCATGCATTAAGTCCAAAAAGATAATTTTCGTCAAGTCCAAAAATAAAACAAAAACAAAACGTAGCTTTGTTTGGTGCACACACAAAACACAATACCGTAAAAACACAACTTTGGTATTCTATGTCGAGGACAGGAAGTGTCCTTTCTTGTGATCACGTCCCCAAAATATTGGCCATTTATGAAAATCTGAACTCATCTTCATCTCTTAGCAAGTTTAATAAAATCTTTATAATTGATTGTTGTCAATCAAACAAAACCCTTAAAATGTATTCTAATACTAAAAATTAATCAGGCTAGGTTTAGTTCCTAATTCATTCATTCAGAGCGTCCTCTGAACTGCTTTCTTCTCCCATTCTCCTGCCTTGTTGACCCCCCTTATCTCCCCCTCTCTGCCACGTCATCTGAGCCCCTCTGGAAGTCTCCCTCCAAAATCTTCTTATGACTTTTCCTTTTACAGTTTGGGGTGATTCTGGCATCTGTCGTCTGAGAGAAATGCTACTTGCTTTACAGACACGTCATATCTCAAGCTTCTAGTTGAATCTCTTATTGATTTTCCAATAATAATAATGCTTGGTGTTTAAAGATTCACCCATGACTGCAAATTTTAGATCTCTCAGAATAACACCTTGTGATCCCTTGTATGATTAATTGTGATTCACACTTGTTAGTTAATCATTATTAATCCTCATTCACACATTCACACTTCTTCTCTCACTTACTTCGCTCGTGCACAGCGCTTACATTCACATATCTTTATGTCAGTTACAACTCGTACATAAGGCCTCATTACTTTCTTTCGGTGAGCAATTTAACTCCTTTATCTACCCAACCAATATTTTTTCAGAAATATTAAACTAATTGCTTAAGCCAACCAATATTTTTCAGAAATATTAAACTAATGCTCCAAAGCCAACAGTATTTTTCAGAAATATCAAACTAATGCTCCAACGCTAACAATATTTTTCAGAAATATCAAAAACTAATGCTCCAAAGCCAACAATATTTTTCAGAAATATCAAAAACTAATGCTCTAAAACCTGTATTTTTTTTAATGAGTAAATATTAAACTCCTGTATTTTTTTTTATGAGTAAATATTAAACTCCTGTATTTTTTTTTAATGAGTAAATATTGAACTCCTGTATTTTTTGACTGTGAGAAATATTAAACTCCTGTATTTTTTGTCTGTGAGAAATATTAAACTCCTCTTTATGCGAGTAACTAAACTCCTGCATAAAGCCTATGCATAAAACGTTCTATGGCTCACTCTTTTTCACACACAAAGTTTTTGTCTGACCTTCTTTGTCGCCTGTGTTCTCCTGCTGCTTCGAAACGACGCGCTCTCCTCGCGGAGACTGCGGTGCGATGGGCGGCCACGGGAAAAGTGTACTTGTTTCTGCTGTGCACACAGACTTTCACCGATTCACCCGTCAATCTCCGGGAAGGGCAGCTGGTCATCCGGCTCGAAGGACCAGAAAATGTTATGGAATTAGACATACACCAATGCTATTCCTTAACACACAGAGAACACAATTCAACTTAGAATATGAAACGACACAGAAATATCAGACGTTTGTATGGCAAGCTTGGGAGAAAATGCCGGGACGGGTTCACGCAGGCTGTTGTAAGCAGCCTACGTGACCCTCCTGCGTCTCACCCCGTTTTTTCTCATGCAAGTTGGTTTTATTAGATATTCTGTAATAGGCGGGTCACATTTCTCATTGGTCAGCTTCACATCAAGGCACTTGTCTTTTACAACTGTCGGTACTTGTTTTTACAGCTCTCTTTCTTCCTTAGAGATAAGCATGGGTAATGTTTACCCAAACCCCTCTGGGCTGTTGCACCCCCTCCTAGGGCAACATTCTTTGCGACACCTTCACAAACAAATGCTGTCACACACACGTTTTTCTCTCAGACTAATGATGCAGATAAAATATCACTATTATGCAGATAAAATACATCACAGAAATATAATCATATATTCACATTTTATTACACTGTCATGGCACAAACAAAACCCCACCATTAACCTCCATTATAGCTTTAAGTATTCGCTGTAATAAAAAACTGTTTCATGTGAGATTCTGTGGTATCCAAGCGGCTGTTTTGTTGTGTTACCTGAGCACAATATGCAGGGGCCGATGCCTCTACTTCCACTCGAGCTAAAACGCTTCCTCACAGAAATAAAGCAGACTGGCAGCAGCCCCAGTTCAATCTGGTGCTCTATTTTCCAGAATATCTGCATTTCTCGGCTGGCACAAATCTAATCTCAGACCAATTAAGCGTGTGTGCTCTAATTCCCCCCAACACTTCCATACCTGCAGCGAGTTCACCCTCCAGCCCTCTACAGATCTATTAAGTGATATCAGCGCAGGGCTTATCGGGGCCTCATCAGGCTTCACGGGGCCGCGGGCACAACACTTTATAGTTACGAGCTTAAATACGCGGCTGGAGTTTGAAAGAGCAGGAAATGATAGCTCTCCTGTTCCAGTAGATCCTCCAGCACATCCCAGGGCAGGAGCGGCTCCGGGTGAACCCAGGATAAGGCTCCAGGCACAGGGAGGGTGCTAAGGCTAGAGCGTTTGAGGATCTGCTCTGCAAAAAATGTCCAGCTTCGCTTCACGTTTTGAATTCAGGGCAATAAACTTAACGCGAGACACTACAGCCCGTTCGGTCAGTTTGCTCTCTGGACATGTAAACACTGTCCACACTGTGTAAACACTGTGTTTTATTATTTCACGTAATCCACTCCCATAGTTTTCTCTGGGACATTGTAACTTTAAAGGCTGATCATCTAATTCTATGTCTAATTCATTTTTAAAGTTTTAACCAAGAACAAAAAAATCATCAGAACTTGTAGGGTCCAAAAACCTTCTATTTGTCTCTAATTTGTCAAGATAAGGAAGAAATGTATTTATTATTTTCTCAGGTGTATTTTCCCAAGCAGTGTTTCGACTTAAAGAAGGCATATGAGGCATTATGATAATTACATTAAGACTTGATTATGAAAATGCATGTTGCCATGGAGATGGACACATTTATTGCAACAATGAAGCGTTCCTGGTGAAGCAATAGCACTCACACAGTGCACACTATGTAAATGAGTGTGAGGAGAAGTGTTTGATGTGAGTCTGGGGTCGTGACCTTTCACAGCTGTGATTAACCCTCAGCGTTCTGCTCCTTCTGATAAACCAGCTTCTGATTATCATGACCAGAGCAGAGCAGTTATTAAGCTCCTGTGACTCTCAACCAATCCCCTCTCTGTTCTCATAAATGCACTGTCTCTGCGCTCAGTCTGCTTCTGTAGTTTACTCAGAAAAATATATTTATAAAAAAAAGATGTAAATAATATATAAATACAGAATTCATATTTGGGACAGCTGAAAAATGGATAAAGCCAAGTTTAACTTCCTTGTTTAATTTCATACTAGAAACAAAAATAATTGGTATAAAAACGTTTTAATATACGTGTTTCTGTGTGTGTGTGTGTGTGTGTGTGTGTGTGTTTGTGTGTGTGTGTGTGTGTGTGTGTGTGCGCTTGCGTGTGTGTGCCCCCTCCCCTCAGGCAGGAGGCCACTCCCCTCAGGCAGGAGGCTACGGTCCGGACCAGAACTTCCCACCACAAGAACAGTTTCTTTCCCTCTGCTTTTGGACTTATGAACACTTCTTAAACACCGTCACTTTAACTATAATTTAATCAATCACTCACTGTTCACTTTCGGCACTACTGCAATCTGTAAATATACCTGAACATTTTGTGTTCATACTAAGTCTATTTTAACAGTAAATTTGAACAGTTTTTCTTTAATGCATGCCTTATTTGATATATCTTCCTTTATTATCATTCATTGTTTTATGTTGCACTAAATCACCAAAGCGAGTTCCTTGTCTGTGCATTTTCTGATTCTGATTCTGAAGTTACAATGTCCCAGAGAAATATATGGATGAAGTGGATTAAGTTAAATTATTTTTTTTTTTAAACCATGCTGTTGTTTCCAGGGGGGAGTTTATATTCTAAGAGTGAATACATTTGGCTCCTCCAAGTACCGTCTTCAGTTTCTCTGACAAAGAATTGTCTTGCTCTGACTATTACCACCAGAAACAGAATGATCATCAGACGTTTCAAAGCCGCAGAGCTACTTTAAATATGTATAACTGTTTTACTGTATGGGTTGAATTTGTGTGAGATTTGAATACAGACGTTTATGCATTATGATAATTACATTAAGAATTGATTATGAAAATGCATGTTCTTCACATCTATCTCCCACTGAGGGTGTTCGGATGCTGACTAGGAAATATTGGCTTGTTAATTCAGTCCTTTCAATTATTAAATTCTAATTTCCTTATCATAAAGTTAATATTTAATGGTGCCTATGACCAGCCCGGGGCCAGCTTTTTTCTTTGTTCGGCATTAGTCTACTGTTTAGGACAGAGTAGATTCTTCTGTATTGGCCACAGACTGTATATAGAAGTGGACGTAGTGTCATCATACGGTTTTGTTATTACATTTTTGGCAGCTCATTTGGAGTTGAATTCCACATTTGGAAATCTGACCGATTATTTTAAGGAACCCACAGAGCCAATCAGGAGCGGGGTTGTAGAAGATACACGCCCCTTTCCATTCGTGCTATCTGTCAGTCAAACCTGTTGCTAAGGCAAGCTGGATCGGACCTCAGGGAAAGAAGGCACGTGATTGGTCCGTTCATATTGTTCACATCCTGATTTACAAAGACAATAAGCTAAATAAAAACACCAGGATCGTGTATAGCATTTAAGACAAGACCAGCAGTTAGAGAGAAAGAGGTGCAGATGTTTCAATAGAAAGTAGAATAGATGGGTGGATGGGAGCCAGCCCTGAAGGAGCCGATTCACGCCCAGGTTCACTTCCTGTTTGGAACGCGGCGGGAAGCGGCTGGGCGATGTCCACTTCTATCAGTCTATGGCATTGACCTGCTTTTCATGTGCGTGGGAACCTTGGTGCACGGTGGCAGAGTGGTTAGCGCTCTCGCCTCCCAAGAAGGAGATGTTGGGTTTGACCAACATCACATGATCTCTCTGGGTGGAGTCTGCATGTTCTCCCTGTGTTACCGTGGGTTCTCTCTGGATTCTCCGACTCCTCCCACTGTCCAAACACATGCATGCAACTCTAAATGGCCCTAGTGAATGACTGTGAGAGTGAATGTTTGTCTGTGTCTCTGTCTATGTGTTGGCCACTATCCAGGGTGTGCCCCGCCTAAAGCCCAAAGTCACGGGGATAGGCTCCAGTCACCTGCGACCACTAGAAAAGGAATGAATGCAAAAACAGAATGTCTTCATGTCTCGAAATCAAAGTTCAGCGAGACATGTTCAAGGGTCTTTTGTGGAGTGTAAAACCTTAAGAGGAACTAAATGAACAAAAGTAATGTGTGCGAGATGCGAGGAGACTTTTCTTCTGGACAGAGGTCTTGAGCAGTCCTGACCAATCAGCACCATGGCACCCAGAAAGCGAAGCTAGCTGTCTTAGGCGCTTTGAGCATTTCAATTAAAAAAGTTCCTCTCCTCTGATCAAAATGCAGCCTTTGTGAAAGCTTTAGGTCCTTGTCAGCCGAACACGGGCTGATTGATGTCTCTAATATATATTATTATATCCTGGGCCTGGAAGTGCAGGATCACAGAGTGGACATCAATCAAACTCTTTCTCACTGACCCTGTCACTCTGCCAAAACGTAGATTTTAAATATCTGCGTTTTGGACCTTGTTCCCGGTATGGTTGCTTGGTAACAGTTATAACATTACTGCTTTGATCCTAGCCTTGGAATTTTGTTGACTGACAATGGCAAAAAACCTTTTCCTGATTCTGTTTCTCCAATAGGAAGTGTCACACTGTAATAATTCGTACCTTTTAAACTAGCCAACATCACATTGGTAATTCAAACCATAATGTCCAGTCTTTCTTGTGCAAATCTGTGGCTTTTATAATACAAATAATTGTCAGCAAAGCTCTAAATTAAGTCATATTTAGTCAAGATGTTGGTCCATCACAGGTTTAGAAGTTATTTTCCCGACATGAGCAAAGGTTCAAGTGCATTTTTCAACTTTTCTTATCAAGAGGATGACATGAACTGATCTAGGTCACATCTACTGCCGTCTCCAAGCAGCAAGTACGTTTATAACCTCCTCCAAAATGATCAAATTAGGGAAGCCATTATTTGAACCAGAAACCAGAATGTGTAAAAACAGTGCTGAAGCCAAATGAGTGGACCAGAGCTTCTTCAGCGTTGAGGAGGAGCTGGTGTTGACTTCCCTCCAGCAGAGTGTTATTTGATAAAGATGGTGTTGTATCGCTCCTGTGGGAATGTGTTTGTGTGAGTGAGACGGAGCAGCAGAAACACGCCGCAAACTCCCACAGAAGCGAGAAACAAGAGTCAGTAAACAGGAGAGACGGCTCCGGGATGGTGTTATCGCCGTGTAACAGAGCAGCTGCTGACAAGCCCGTGGAAGTGGTGCTCCAGATGCCCTGCAGACACATGCACAACAGGGTTTGGTTCTATTGAGCAGATCCAGATCCAGAGAGATGATGGAATGGGTTTGGATTTACAGAATGAAAGTGTGAGTTCATCTAAAGCAGAGAGGAAGTGAAGACCTGCGGGATTAAAGGACAAATGTGATGCATTATTTGTATTGTTAGTGGCCTTTAATACTCTGTCTTTTGAGGCTCTTGAGCACCTTTGCTTTGTGTGAATGAATGAAGCTAAATGTAACTCAGATATGCTTTTGATGCGGGATCAAAATTAGAAAATGATTAAAAAAGGAACAATGTGTCCTTTAAGCTTTTTATTAGCATTAGCAGAAAAAGAGAGGAATTATTTAACTCTATCTAACTCACAAAAAACTCACAAACTCTGCGTTCGTTTTCAGGTGAGTGCAAAGCTTTAAATCTGCTCTTTCAGATGGCAAATGAGAGCTGAGGTGGACCACCCAAGTGCAGCCAGTCAGAGCTCTGCGTTTGGCTCTTATTTCCTGGTTGACAAGAACAACAGTACTTCCTCATTAGCTGCAGAGCGTGCAGAGGTCTCACTTTGGCCAAAAATGCTGCTCCAGCAATATTTTTTGGGGAAAGCAAAAAATTCCACCGGCTTTGAGAAAGAAGGAGAAAAAAGTGCTCCCCCTCTGTCTCTCTCCCCCTCCGTCTCCCTCTCCTCCTCTGTCTCCCTCTCCCCCTCCGTCTCCCTCTCCCCCTCTGTCTCCCTCTCCCTCTCTGTCTCCCTCTCCCCCTCCGTCTCCCTCTCCCCCTCTGTCTCTCTCCCTCTCCTCCTCCATCTCCCTTTCCCCCTCCGTCTCCCTCTCCCCCTCCGTCTCCCTCTCCCCCTCTGTCTCTCTCCCTCTCCTCCTCCATCTCCCTCTCCCCCTCCGTCTCCCTCTCCTCCTCCGTCTCCCTCTCCCCCTCCGTCTCCCTCTCCCCCTCTGTCTCCCTCTCACCCTCTGTCTCCCCCTCTGTCTCCCTCTCCCCCTCTGTCTCTCTCTTCCCCTCTGTCTCTCTCTCTCCCCCTCTGTTTCTCTCTCCCCCTCTGTCTCTCTCCCTCTCCCCCTCTGTCTCCCTCTCTGTCTTCCCCTCTGTCTCCCTCTCCCCCTCTGTCTCTCTCTTCCCCTCTGTCTCTCTCAACCTCTCTGTCTCTCTCTCTCCCCCTCTGTCTCCCTCTTCCCCTCTGTCTCTCTCTTCCCCTCTGTCTCTCTCTCTCCCCCTCTGTCTCTCTCTCCCCCTCTGTTTCTCTCTCCCCCTCTGTCTCCCTCTCCCCCTCTGTCTCCCTCTCCCCCTCTGTCTCCCTCTCCCCCTCTGTCTCTCTCTCCCCCTCTGTCTCCCTCTCCCTCTCTGTCTCGCTCTCTGTCTCCCTCTCCCCCTCTGTCTCCCTCTCCCCCTCTGTCTCTCTCTCCCCTTCTGTCTCCCTCTCCCCCTCTGTCTCCCTCTTCCCCTCTGTCTCTCTCTCCCCTTCTGTCTCCCTCTCCAACTCTGTCTCCCTCTCTGTCTCCCCCTCTGTCTCCCTCTCCCCCTCTGTCTCCCTCTCTGTCTCCCTCTCTGTCTCCCCCTCTGTCTCCCTCTCCCCCTCTGTCTCCCTCTCTGTCTCCCTCTCTGTCTCATTCTCTCTCTCCCCTTCTGTCTCCCGCACACTTCTGCAGCAGTGATAGGTGAGGAAGGAAACCTCTAAACCCTGTGGATGAGCAGTGTTCTAACGCTCAGTCGAGCGTACGAGCAGTCGTACATTGTCAAACGTTTGGGGAGCAATGATCAGCGTCAAGAAAGTCCCTCGAGCTTTCAAAAGATAAAAGCAGGGACTGTCTTCAGTGTGAGATGTGATGTCTCTGATCAGGGTCTCCTCGTGAGCGTGTGGGCTGGTCATCGCCCTCTCCTCCTGCACCGCTGACAGGGGATGAAAGCCTGCTGTCTCTGGGCTCACACAGGACTGAGGAGGTGGCCCCGGGCCCCTCTGTCTCTGACGGACTGCTCTGTGATACTGGCATGTGAAAGGTGAAGAGAGTCCTCCTCACAGGCACAGCTCCTGAAGAGGAATGCAGCTGCTCATTAAACAAGTTTGAACCTTGAATCTTTAGACATAAAAATGCATGTAATACACGATGGTGAGCGTACATGTCTGAGGCAGGAGTATTTGACCCCTGATGATGGAAGCGAAGATAACAAACAGGTTTACAGACAGTTTTATTGCACGGATTGTTTGGAGCTGAGTTCAGACTTTGAGGAAATCTGTTACAAGTGTTTAATGTGTTGTTTCTGGATCATTCATCAAGAGCTTTGTTTTAAAAGTCTGTCTGGTCTTTAAAGGTGGTGTTCACATGACATCAGAACATTCTAAATTGAGCAGAGACAGGTCAGGAGTCTCTGTCAGAAGCAGATTTGTTGACCAGATTTATGGTTCATCTCTGTCATGACTGGGCTTATCCACATCATCTTCCCTCAGAAAGTGGTGCCATTATTCAACTCCAAAGACATAGTTTTACTCTAACTAACAAACTAACTGTAAATCTCCCATTGAGTCACAAAGGCCCCGCCCTTCATCTGAGATTATGACATCATCATCAAATTCTAAAACATGTCAACAACCTTGTTATTTCATCTGCCATATTTATTTGTGGCCTGATAAAGAAGCCCCAGACAATCTGAAGACCAGGCCCACTCAGATGGACACAAAGCAAATGTCTTTAATGGACAGTGTGCGGTCAGTGCGTTTAAACTGCGAGACAGACGCTAATGGTCAAACGGATGTGTGTGAGCTGCTGGAGGACATAAGGGGACGCCTCAGAGGACAGCAGGGCATTACACAGACGCATAGGGACGCAGGGGACAGACACATGCATGTCCATTCACACCTTAGATACATGAATGTTTAAAAAGTCTCCTAAGGAACATCTGACCAGGAGCTCGAGAACATCTGATGCCAAAAGGTGGACATCAATCATTAACCGTGTCGTGTTTGAAAGTCTGGGATTCTCTGCTTCGATGAACTGGGCAAAATGGTTTCAAACACAGGATTAAACAGAAAAGACATGATGTCCTCTGTTTAGAGACAGGGCCTGGAGCTTCAATAGGAATAGAATACAGTACTGTTTCCCTCTTTTAAGGTGTTTCATGGCAGATTATACAAGAAACATAAAAATAAACAGATTGTTCTACTAGTAGAAAAAGCTTCAGTTGTAGTCATCTGGACTCAGTTAGAAAAAATAGACGTTTCGACTCTCATCCAAGAATCATTGTCAATAAAAGAATTTAGATCGAGAACTCTATCTAAAAAGAATATTTATACTGTTCTGTGGTAAGTCCAGCCCATTGGGCGGAGCCTTCCTGAAGTAGAAAGAGTTGTTTGTTTCAACAGAAACTCCCCCCTTGTATCTACCGAGCTAGCCTATTCAGAATTTTAATGGGCTATTAGTATCCTCTTTGTCTTTGTGAGACCCTGGCTCAACCACCCTGAGTACCTGATTAGCATCTAAATGTCCTGGTCCTGGTCCTCTACCTTTCCAGGGGTTCAGTATACCATTATAGATACCAGGAGGATTGAATCTTAGCCCTCCATTCCTGTTTAAAGAAGGTCTTTCTTTTTTTAACAAAAATAGCTTCCTTAACTCCTCTTTCAAACCATCTTTTCTCCCTGCTTAAAACCTTCACCTCACCGTCTTCAAACGAGTGATTAGAGGCTTCAGGCTTTCTACTTCAGGAAGGCTCCGCCCAATGTGCTGGACTTACCACAGAACAGTATAAATATCGGAGTTCTCGATCTAAATTCTTTTATTGACAATGACTCTTGGATGAGAGTCGAAACGTCTATTTTTTCTAATTGAGTCCAGATGACTACAACTGAAGCTTTTTCTACAATGGAACACGCCTGGACGAATGAGGGATTACACCGACAGATTGTTCTACTCTTAATATTCTTGGATATTTGAGCAAATGTTGGCCTTCGGTCCTAAAGCCTTGAAGAAAAAGATTAATTTGTAGTCATTTGGACACATGACATTTGTCAGGAAAGACAAAAGACAAAAGGACACAACCTGTCACCCATTTACATCCCCGTCCTGAGGCCTAAAGCAGAATAAAGAAAACAATAGTACTAATTAGAGTGTGCTAATAAGAGCAGGACGGCCCGTTAGGAGCATAATTATGTCTTATTGGGTCATATTATATATGTGGTGGTGCCCGTAGTGATCGGAGCACTTGGGGCAGTGACCCCCAAACTGGAGGAATGGCTTGAGCAGATCCCAGGAAAGACATCAGACATCTCGGTCCAGAAAAGTGCAGTGCAGGAACAGCAAAGATACTGAAGAACCCTCAAGCTCCCAGGACCCGAGCTTGAAGGGGGAGAAATAGAGACCTCCCGCGGAGGGTGAGGTTAGAGTTAAGTTATATATTACTATATATAATATATATATATAAGAATCGATAGGAGAATAGTTAAGGGGCCAAGTCGATACGAGGAAGTCATTGATATTGATAAAGTCTTATCCTTCAGTAGAGGACAGAGAGACATTTTAGGACAGTCACAGGACGGATGGACGTGTTTGGGGCAATCACGGGACAGAGAGGGAGGACAGTTCCATGTTCTCTGGGGACGTTTTTCCACTGTACATAATGTATGAGGGGGACACTTTACTTAAAGATGGAGATTGTCTTTGCTGGGGAGGGGCGCACACTCTAAAAACATGTGTTATTAAATAGTCATAGTACTTTGGGAATGGTTGGCTTAGTTCAATTCAGGTGGTGACCTTTTTGTGCAGTATATCTAAATCTACTTTAGATGTCTCCTGGGCCATGGGATGATGTTTCGGGTATGTGTCGCCAGGAGGAGACCTAGAGAAGATGTCGGACGCACTGCAAAATGTTGGAGTCCTGCTGGAGCTGGAGGACGTTTACGTTCAATAGTGAGTTTTTGCTCCAAATGTACCTCTGCAGGGCGGCTGGACACTCCCTAAGAGACAGAAGGAGAGCTCAGTCACACAGGTGGAGCTCAGAGTAGAGCCACTCAAGCTGAGATGGCTCAAGAATCTATTCTGGAGTCCCGGGTCTCCAGGATCCCTTCCACTGAAGGAGGCCCAGGTGAAGACCCAGGACACGCTGCAGGGACTATGTCTCTGGCCTTCAGGAATGAGCCTTTAGAGACCTGGTTTAGACCTGGTGATACTCAGAGAGCTCCTAGGTGTTCTTAGTTGTTCTTAGGTGTTTTTATATGTCCTTAGTTGTTCTTAGGTGTTCTTAGTGTGGCAGTACGAGTGTTTTGATATCGTTTAAATGGTAAGTTGTCCAACAACGCCACCCCAATTTAAACTGGGGAAAATTAGTAAGGCACGCAGATAAGGATTACTGATGAGACAGAGAGAGTTCCATAAAGTACATGTTTATTATTTAAATAGATAATGCTAACAATCTAAAACACATTTTAAACAAGACAATAATATTTTTAAACAATCTAATCTAAAAGCTAAAATGCTACCACTCAACACCACGCACACCCACTCACACGCACACACACATACACATGAATAAACTCAATAAGACCGTTGGAGGGGGGGGCTGAGGTTTAGCCGTGGAGGTAAACAAATGGGGCAGTAACCTAATAAGAAAACGCCAAAACAACAAAACAGTGCACCACAAACCAAAACGCGGGAACCACCACCAGGGGAATCCACCACGGTGTCAGACCATCAGCCCCTATAACACAGAAAAATGTATTAAAAGCGGTACATAATTTGAGTCCAGTGTAGGCACGGCAAAGGGATGTGCAGGTAGAGCAGCTGTCGGTGTAATCCCTCATTCGTCCAGGCGTGTTCCATAGTAGAAAAAGCTTCGGTTGTAGTCATCTGGACTCAGTTTGAAAAAATAGACGTTTCGACTCTCATCCAAGAGTCATTGTCAATAAAAGAATTTAGGTCGAGAACTCCGATATTAATACTGTTCTGTGGTAAGACCCGCCCATTGGGCGGAGCCTTCCTGAAGTAGAAAGAGTTGTTTGTTTCAACAGAAACTCCCCCTTGTATCTACCGAGCTAGCCTATTCAGAATCTTAATGGGCTATTAGAATCCTCTTTGTCTTTGTGAGACCCTGGCTCGACCACCCTGAGTACCTGATTAGCATCTGAATGTCCTTTACCTTTCCAGGGGTTCAGAATCCCATTATAAATAACAGGAAGATGAAACCTAAGCCCTCCATTTCTGTTTAAAGAAGGTCTTTCTTTTTTAACAAAAATAGCTTCCTTGACTCCTCTTTCAAACCATCTTTTCTCCCTGCTTAAAACCTTCACCTCACCGTCTTCAAACGAGTGATTAGAGGCTTCAAGATGGAGATGCACGGCGCTCTGAGGTCCTGAACTAGTATTTCTTCTGTGCTGATAGTCATCTGCTGAGTCCAGATGACTACAACTGAAGCTTTTTCTACTAAGGTAGAGCAGCAGAAAAATGTCTATATCGCGCCCATGCGCGTTAGCGCGACACACCCAGCGCAGAGCTGGTACAGACCACGGGAGAGCACCATCGGGCAGCGTGGGGCACAATCAAGCGCCGGCCTGCGCCGTCAGTCCGACCAGGAGGATGTTAGTCCGCGCAAAGCGGGTTACTCCGAGCACAGCGGCAAAGCAGCAGCGGCAGCGCGGCCAAGCGGAGCGGCAGCAAAGCGGAACGGCAGCAAAGCGGCAGCTCCTACATACACCGGAGGAATCAAACACTGAATTTGGTTGTTAACACTAGTTTGCCACTGACCCAGGCATACTTACACTTCGGAGCGCGACTTAGAGCTCCGATGAGGGAGAGGCGAGAGCGAGCAGCTGCGTCAAAGCCTATAAAACACGAGAGCCTAAGCGCGTCAGACGATCGCGGATCTTAAAATGAGGGGCGCTTACCTAAGCTTGCGGTAGTGAGTGACCCGCATCTGTGGTTACCGGTGACTGTCCGTGCTAACAAAAAGGAGTCTAAGATTAGAAGACAGTCCACAAAATTTAGGAGGGAGACAGAGCTCCGCTTACCTGCCGTGAGGCGCTGGAGGAACGCGGAAGTGTGACGCCGGTGGGCGGGCACAATGCGAGAGGCCAGAGGGAGCGTAACAATCAGGGGGGCATTTTTATGAATGGCGACCGGCATGAATGGCCAATGAGAACGCGGGCTCAGATCTAAGGGCGGCCCAAAATGCGATATGGCCACATCAGGTCGGACTTAAAGGTTTGGGACCACAGTATTAGAAGAGGAATGGATGTAACAGAGGAGGAGCAACATAAAGCCCTCTGAGTCGTAATAATAGTAATATTGATTGTCTTTGAAATGCAATGGCTGTGACATGTTGCAGGCTGTGTTTAGTGGGACGTGAGTGCACTGGAGCCCGGGGGACAGAGGGGGCTGTGGATGTGCCCCTGGTCCTGCTGTGGTCCTGATTGCATCAATGTTACAGCTCACAGTCTGAGTAACACCAGCGCTAAAGGCTTTGTGCCACGTTTCTCTCTGGTTCCCATCTTTGCATCAGCTTTTGTTCAACACATACACATTTGTACAGATACACACTTCTGCTCTCTCACTGTATTTGAGGGAAGGGGGAGGGAGGAGGGACACTTAGCTTATTTAACATTCATTCACGACTTAACAGAGGGAGTGTATAAACGCTCTCTGGTCCTCCTCTTGTGCTGAAACAAGTTGATTGATTAATCATAACTCATTGATTCTTCAATCAATTGCCAACTAATTTACTACGTGAGCGCAAATTATGTGAAACTTACAGTGATGAAAATAAGTATTTGAACACCCAGCGATTTTGCAAGTTCTCCCACTTAGAAAGTATGGAGGGGTTTGACATTTTCATCGTAGATGCATTTCCACTGTGAGAGACAGAATCTTTAAATCACATTGTATGATTTTTTTAAAATTATTTATTTGTATGTTGTTGTTGCTGCTGCAAATATGTATTTTAAAACCTGACAAACTCAGCAAGAATTCTGGCTCTCATTAAACGTCCCAAGCTACCCTGTCCTTAGACCCTCCTTCTCGGCCAGGAGGAGGTAAATTAACAGCTCCTGTTTGAGCTCGTTAGCTGCATGAAGACCCCTGTCCACCCCACAATCAGTCAGACTCCATCTATTGCCATGGGCCAGACCAACGAGCTGCCAGAAGACCCCAGAGACTAAACTGTAGACCTCCACAAGACTGGAAAGGGCTACAGGCGATTGGCAAGCAGTTTGGTGAACAGTTGGAGCTATTTTAAGAACATGGAAGAGGCTAAAGATGACAATCAGTCTCCCTTGAACAGTGGCTCCATGCTAGATCTCACCTCGAGGGGTTCAATGATGACAAGAAAGGTGAGGAATCAGCCCAGAACTATGGGAGGACCTGGTCAAGAGAGCTGGGACCACAGTTTCAAAGGTTCTATCGATAATACACTACACCGTCATGCATCACACAAAAGGTTCCCCTGCTTAAGTCAGCACATGTCCAGGACCGTCTGAAGTTTGTCACTGACCCATCTGGATGATCCAGAGGAGTCATTGGAGGAAGTTAGATGACACCAAAATAGAACATTTTGGTATAAAATCCACTCGCCGTGTTCGGAGGAAGAGGAACACCATCTCTACTGTGAAGCATGAGGGAGGAAACATCATGCTTTGGGGGGACTTTTCTGCACAGGGGACAGGACGACACCCAGGAGAACCAAGGAGTGGCTCTGTATGAAACATATCAAGGTTCTGGAGTGGCCGAGCCAATCTCCAGACCTAAATCCAATAGAAATGATTTATATTTGAATTTATTCCGTCTCTCATGGGGGGAATGCATCTACGATGAGAATTGCAGACCCCTCCATCTTGCAAAATCGCAGGGTGTTCAAATACAGTCACAACACAAACTGAAGTTACAACATTGTCTCTGTCTCTGAGCTGCTCCAGTTCACGTTCACACTTTTATCAATCGAAATAAATGCAAATGCAGAAAGACACTTCTCCACCTCACCTGTAGAGGCGCTGTGTACAATATCTGCACACCCTGCCCCACATGAGCACAATGTGCCCCACATGAGCACAACCTGTCCCACATGTGCACAACCAGCCCCATGTGGGCACAACCAGCCCCACGCCACATGTGCACTTATTATCATCAGTCATTATAATGAAACAAGACTTTGAGCTGCTGCTGTTACTTTCAGGTCTTTCTGTGAGTCATTTGTCCCGTTATTGATCTCACACATGAGTTTTTGGATCCTGAGCCTCACATACGTCTCAGCGTGGCTCAATTCATGGTCACTTCCTGGTTTTGTTCACAATTCAGACTAAGAGTTTGATTCAAGTGGACCAAGACTGACCTTTCCAACCGGACCAGGGTTTTCTTCTTTGGTCCGGATCAGAGTTCGATTTCACGTTCACAATTACCCCAGTGACCCGAAACAGCCAGACAAATGGCCCCTGTGCATCCTGATGAAAGTGTGAATGTGAAACTTTGGTCCTTAAATGACTCGCTTCAGTTTGTATTGTGACTGCGACCTCAGAACTGGCCTGTGCTGTTATTTATATACCGAGATGTCAAAGATGTTTATGAACCCATAATATGTAGACAATGCATCTGTTCTTTTAAAAAATCAGTTTAATTTTTATAAACACAACATTAATTAATTGTTTTTCAAATGTCTGTGAGGCTGAGCTCATACACAGCAGAGGTTTCCCACGTCAACCCCAAACATGCACCACTCCTCATGTCTCTGGTGTCCTCTACTCCAACCCTCTGGTGTGTCGTCTGGTGTCCTCTCTTTCTGTCCTCTAATATCCTCTCCTTCTGTCCTCTGGTGTCCTCTCCTTCTGTCCTCTGCCGTCTTTTCCTTCTGTCCTCTGGTGAGGGTGAGAGGGTGAAAGTTAGAGGGTGAGAGTGAGAGGGCAAGCGGGTGAGAGGGTGAGAGTGAGAGGGTGAGATGCTGAGGGTGAGAGGTCAAGTGTGAGAAGGTGAGAGGGTGAAAGTGAGAGGGTAAGATGCAGAGGGTGTGAGGGTGAGAGGATGAGAGTGAGAGGGTAAAAGTGAGAGGGTGAGAGGGTAAGCGGGTGAGAGGGTGAACATGTGGTGAATTTGTGCAACGCAAAGATACAGCTAATTGGATTAAGAACCTATCAGACCGCGTCCTGTCTCAGGCAGAAAAGGATGTGCTCTCTAAAGGTCTAAACTTTTCTGTCACCTCTAAACACATGCCTACAGAAGACTACATCACAGCCACAGAAGCGGCCATTAGGAACAACAAAATCGGAGGCTGCAGACCTGAGGTTACGTGTCACAGCTACTCTGAAGTGTGCCAATCCACCTCCTTCAAATATCACAAATGAAGAGAGTAAAGCACTTTCAGCACTCCAAAAAGATCACAGCATCAACATCCTCCCAGCGGACAAGGGACGCTGCACCGTGATCCTCAACACAGCTGATTATGAGGCCAAAGTCCACAGCCTCCTGGAGGACACGACCACATACGAACAATTCAAAAGAGACACGACCAGTGAATACAAGAACAAAGTTATAGACTGTTTACAAAAGCTGGAAAAAGAGGAAGTGACAGACAGGCCTCTGTATTACAGACTATCCTGGGGAAGCCATGCCCTGCATTTATGGCCTTCCAAAAATACACAAAAGAGATGTTCCCCTCAGACCCATAGTGTGCAGCACAGATTCCATCACTTACAATGTGGCCAAGCATTTAACAATTATCTTGGCACCATTGGTGGGGAATTCGGAACATCATGTGGAAAACACACATAATTTTGTGGACAAAGTGAAGGATCTCCAACTGGACCCAGATGACCTCATGATTTCATATGATGTCGTGTCCCTCTTCACCTGCATCCCGACCTCTGAGGCAGTAGCAGCGGTGAGGACCAGACTGCAGGAAGACACCACCTTACAGGAAAGGACAAAACTGACACCTGAACACATATGTAAACTGATTGCTGAACACATATGCAAACTGTTGGACATCTGTCTGAACACCACTTACTTTCAATTCCGGGGACAATTTTACAGACAGATTCATGGCTGTGCCATGGGCTCGCCTGTCTCTCCCATAGTGGCCAACCTCTACATGGAGCACTTTGAGAAGAAGGCACTGGCCTCCTTTTCAGGCATTGCCCCAAAGCTTTGGTTTCGCTGCGTTGATGATACATTTGTAACAATCAATAAACAAGAGCTGGAAGCCTTCTCAGAGCACAACAATGCTGTGGACCCACATATCAGGTTTCAAGAGAAGACTCTAAGGAGAACCGTTTGGTCTTTCTTGATTGTTCCACTACTTGTAAATTTTATTTGTATAGCACCTTTCACAGACAGAAGTCACAAAGTGCTTCACAAAAACACAGAATAAAACAATAAAAACACAAATAACTTACAGTGAGCAAAGCACATACAACAATAAACAGTCAAATCAGTCCCTAAAGCAACTGTAATTAAAAGGCCTGACTGAATAAAAAGGTTTTGAGCAGAGCCTTAAAAGCAACAACAGAGCTTCTGCAGTTGTGGTCACGATATCCCAGAATGCATCACTAAACTCAACACTGCAGTGATGGTGTCGAGGACTTAACATAGAAACTAACGCCGTCAGCACCAATGAACACACTTTATCAAAGTTTCAGGAAAAGAAAAAGAAAAGGCAATGGACAGATTGCAAGTGAATTTAAATATTAAATATTGTTTGATAGAAAAAGTAGTGTTTATCAGAGGAGTGCTAACCCTAACCCTAACCCTAGTGCTCAAGATGCCATACTTCCCCCATAGTTGCTCCTAGGGCAGCGTAGCTAAAACTGTAGCTTTATATTTCTGTTCCTAACTGGCCTGACCATAAGCCATTTCAAAGAGGAACGTTTTAAGCCTGTTCTTAAATGAAGAGACTGTGTCGGCCTCTTTAACATGGACAGGAGCTGATTCCATAACACAGGAGCTTGGGAGCTAAACGCTCTACCTCCTACTGTGCTTTTAGAGACTCTAGGCACCACCAGAAGGCTCTACCTCTTACTGTGCTTCTAGAGCAGGGGTGTCAAACATCCGGCCCAAACGTTTTAATCCGGCCCGCCGAACATTTTGAATTAATAAAAAAAAATAAAAAATAAACCTTTTTTTTTCTCCGTTCATAGAACCGTAGTTACTTCCGTAACCGTTGTTAGCGCTAAAACTACACGTCCCACAATGCCGCTGGTGGCCGCCCCTCCCCCGCGCGGCTCTTCACTGCCGTGTGTACTGCCGAGGGAGAAGTGCAGAGGGAAGTAAGACACGCGTTTGCGGACTTTACAGCACTTACGCACCTCAGAGCAGAGGTCTGAGCGAAGACAGAGACGTGTGGCTTTAGGAAACACGTGGAAGAAAGAAAGAAGACGGTTTTGTCAATGTTAGAATTGTGCTAAAAGTGTAGTTAACAACAAGAAAACTAACTTCTGTGATGATGCTCTGTGAGGAAAACCTCCAAACCTCTACAAACCTGGACAGATCAGGAGCCACAGGTACAAACACAGGACAGAGTGTAATAAAGTATGAACATGAATACTAATGTGACTGTGAACACAAACACAATGACCTCATTTGAGTCACTACATGAATCATTTGTCACTAAGATCAACTTAAACTATGAAAATATTGAGCTCATATTGAGTTTGAGCAGAAACACGTCTGTGATATGAACATTTCATATTAGAAATCACATCAAAAGTCCATGTTCCTGTTCCTGCTGCTGCATGAATATGGACTTACTACGCTGTAAGAAAGTTATTTATTTCTTATATTTTTTATTGTTTTATTTTATACATAATATTTGGCCCACGATTTGAGAAAAGAGTTTGGTTTCATGGAACACTGTGGCTCATAACTTAACCTCTTTAAACGCTCCACGTGTGTTTGTATTTAGTAGTGTGTCAGTTCAGGTGTAAAGAGAACTACAGATAAGATAAGATAATCCTTTAATATCCACACAAGGGGAAATGTTGTTGTTACAACGCAGTAGAACAGGAGGAAAGGACAGATTATAGGAAGTTTCAAAAACACACACTTAATAGAACTCTTATGAACAAAAACAAAAAGACTCTTATTAACAAAACTCCTCCTATATCTTAATAGGGAATGGAGGGGGGGAAATAAAATAAAATAGATGAATAAAAATAAAGAATAAGATAAAAATCAGATAATAATAATAAAATAATTATAATAGAATAAAATAAAAATAAAATAAAGTAAAAATAACTAGCACAAGACTAGGTAATACTATTAGCAGGTAAGTAAACCGTATGTTAAAAAAAAAATAGAACACTCTTATTTACATGGTTGATTCAGTATTGCACATGAATATGATGGTATTGCACATGGTTCCATCAGTATTGCACATGTTCAGGACTAACAGTGTTTGTTGTAGAGTCTGACAGCAGCAGGAAGGAAAGACCTGCGAAACCTTTCCTTCACACAGCGAGGGTGGATCAGTCTGTCACTGAAGCTGCTCTCCAGAGCGGACAGAGTGTCCTGCAGGGGGCGACACTCATGGTTCAGCATAGATGTGAGTTTAGCCAGGACCCTTCTGTCCCCCACCTCCTGCACCGAGTCCAGAGCACAGCCCAGGACGGAGCTGGACTTCTTGATGACTTTGTCCAGCCTCCTCCTCTCCCTCTCTGTGATGCTGCTGCTCCAGCAGACCACACCGTACAGGAGGGCTGATGCCACCACAGAGTCATAGAAGGTCTTCAGGAGTGGCCCTGTCACTCCAAAAGACCTGAGTCTCCTCAGGAGGTAGAGCCGACTCTGGCTCTTCCTGTACAGTGCGTCTGTGTTATGAGTCCAGTCCAGTTTGTGGTTCAGACGAACACCCAGGTACTTGTATGAGTCCACTCTCTCAATGACCCTTCCACTGGTCTTTGGCGCGTGGTGTCTTGGGCACAGGTACCAGACAGGAGGTCTTCCAGACCTGTGGTACCACCCTCAGCTTCAGGCTCATGTTGAAGACATGCTCCATAACTCCACACAGTTCATCTGCACAGGACTTAAGGAGCCTGGGGCTGATGCCATCAGGTCCTGCTGCCTTCCTCACTTTAATCCTCTTCAGCTCACTCCTCACCTTTGCTACTGTGACAGTCAGTGGTTGGCAGGGGGACTGTGTGCTGGGGGGATGGGTGAGTCCAGGTGGAGTGGGGAGCTGATGGGCCAGAGCAGAGGTGTGAAGGGGAACGGGTGTGGGCCAATGTCCAGCTATGGAAGAGGGAGCATGCAGCTGTGCAGGGGGAGGCGTGGGTGATTGATCAAATCTCAAAAAGTGCAAATTTAAATCATTCACCCACTGTTAGTCCCCCTCTGTCTGGGCAGGGGGGGGTTGAAGCCCGAGATGGTTTTCAGGCTTCTCCACACTCCCTGAATGTTCTGCTGCTGCAGCTGATCCTCAATCATCCTCTTGTAGCCTCAGCCTCAGCTCCTTCTGCACAGTCCTCAGCTCCTCCTTGTTCCCTGACCTGAAGGCTCTCTTCTTCTCCTTCAGCAGAGCCTTCAGTTCACGGTTAATCCACGGCTTGTTGTTTGGAAAACACCGCACCGTCCGGGAGGGAACGGTGTTCTCAAAACAAAAAATTATGTAGTCCGTGATGCACTGTGATGGTGTTGATGTCCTCCCCATAGTTGTAAAGCTCGGTCCAGATAGTGGTGCTGAGGCAGTCCCTCAGACCCTCCTCGCTCTCAGCAGATAACTACACAGATGTGGAAATGTTAGTTAGTACATTTAAAAGGTTTTTTCAATCTTTTTTTATAAAGTCAAATACAATATTTTTCAATTCCAAATACCTATTTAACAATATTTAACAATAGACTAAATGTTTATCTCTGTAGATCAACTCTGAAGTTGTAATACACATAAACTGAAGCACAGTGTTGGTGAAATTACACTTGTTTTTCTTAATACATTTTAGTTTATGAGAACAAACGTGTTTGTAATTTATTTTAATTGATCCAGTAATTGCTTCAAAGACAGCGTAGGCTATATAAAGCTATTTATTTTGTATATTTGTTTATTGTTTTATGTTTTACGTTATGTTCGGCCCACGACCCAGCCTGAGCGTTGAAATTCGGCCCGCGGCCCAAAAGTTTGGGTGAGTTTGACACCCCTGCTCTAGAGACTCTTGAGACCACCAGAAGGCCAGCATTTTGAGAGCAAAGCTCCTCTGTTTGGACGATATGGTTCTATAGCATCTTTGAGGTAGGATGGGGCCATGTCATTTATGGCTTTGTGAGTCAGGAGTTTAAATTTGATTCTAAACTCGACAGGAGCCAGTGAAGAGACTCCAACACCGGTGTAATGTGCTCTCTTCTTTTAGTTCCTGTCAGTAATCTTGCTGCTGCATTTTGAACCAGTTGAAAGCTTTTTATGGAGCTTTTAGGACACGCTGTGAGCAGGGAGTTACAGTAGTCTAATCTAGTCGTTACAAATGCATGGATATGTTTTTCAGCATCGCTTTTAGGCAGGATTCTTCTGATTTTGGCTATATTGTGCCAAGTACTGCCAGACTTAAAAAGTGCTCATGAATCTGCATGGCATTCATAAAATACGAGATAAGTCTGCTAACTTCCGTGTCTTAATCTGAAAGAGCATGTCGACTGCGTGTTATAAGACAAGTTAGTCAATTGTTAAAGACTAAATCCATTCTAGAGTTCAATTTACCCCCACACTGCCTGACGCTGTGGCCAAGATCTCTCAACTCATTCTAACTCACCAACATCTTGTTAACATCAGTGTTAAAATATATAATATTTATATCAAATTTATAGTTTTATACAATTATTATTAATAACTTTTAATAGAACTACCAACACTTTGACTTCATTGATACAATCCTCGTCAAAATCATAATTTTCATGTTTCAAAATATGTCACATCAAGAGCCCAGTTTTGCTTGCAATTTAGAGGCTGTAAAATGTAGTCACATTTGACTAGTGACAGCATATCACAAATGTCGATTAGGACAGTCTTTGATATTTGATTGAATGTTTTAAATTATAGTCATCAAATGTTGATTATGTCCTTTTTATCTGTCCACAACTACAGTTATATGAAAATTGTATTTATTCATTACAGTTGGTGGATGCTTTAATAGAAGTAATATAATTATATAAATACAAAGAAAAGCTAACCTTGTTCCACTTTAGTCCATCTGTGAACATGATCATTGCAAACTGAACATTCTTGACCCGAGCTCCAGTGCCATTCTGCTGTCTGTGCACGCCTCCCTGTCCACCAAACCTAAATCTGTCCGCTAGTCCCTCTGGACCGTGGACAGAGGGCGAGGGGCTCTTTGGACTCTATACTCAATCTGATACTGTATTTGTGCTATAAACTGTGCGTCTGGGGACATGAGTGACAGACGGACAAATGTAAAGCCTCACTGATGTCTCCACGTGTCCAAGTGTCAGCCCTGTCCACATCCAGAGACACAGACACGCTCCAAACTGTGCAATCAACAGCGCTGCGTCCCCGGGGCCAGGGGGAGGACATGGGCTGTTCCACATGAGGGGGGCGAGGGGCATTTGGAGCTGTGTGGGGGCCTAGGTAAGAAGGTTTTATGGGGGGAGAGTCCAATAACCTTCATTTTTCATCATTATAAATACCACACTCAGCTCTACTACATGGAAATAGTGTTTTTTACAACAGTTATGATAAAACAGGAATACCTGAGTTTCAACCCTTGAAGGTGGAAGAAGGAAGCTCTCAACATGTTCTCAAACCCTTTGGTACAGCGAGGTGAAGCAGGGTGGACAGAATATGCCCCACGATGCAGAGCTAGGCCATTAGCATGCAAATACAGGCAGTCGTATAGGGCTGCAGTGACTTGACTGGACTACAGCCCTACATGAAGGGATTTGTCTTCCACTCACATGAAACACAGCCACACACTTTTCGATTTCGAGGAAGATTTGTTACGAGCAGAGGGGAGGACATGTGGAACGGTAATGAAAGCAAATACGCAGGGATACGAGGCGAGCGCGAGCTGCCTTTCCATGCACTCAGGACACAGCACAGCGCCTTATTCACTGGAGGAGCCTTGTACAGATACTCTTACACTGATGAAGTCAAATGCACAAAGGTTCACTGGGATAGGCTCCAGTCACCCGCGACCCCGAAAGGGAACAAGCGGTAGAAAATAGATGGATGGATTTCTACAGTTTAAAGGGCACATTATATGCTAAATGGAGTTTTTTGAGCTTTTAATCATGTTCTACCTTGTTTCTCATCAAAATCACAAAGCATTTAGTTCATTCACACTAGTTTGAGGAATCGTTAGAAAATCTTCTTCCCTCCGAGTGATGAAAAAAACTCGACTCCAGTGGCGGCTGGACATTACTGTGTTTTTGGTTTTTTTAATATCCAAAAGTGAATTTTCTATACAGCAATGTTGTCTCTGTTGATTAAATATAAATAAAATCAAACGTTATACACATGTTTTGTAATTGAACTAATGCCACTTAGAAGCTGATCTTTTAGTTTTTTTTTTATTATTTTACATATTTCACATATCATCATGTGATATCATATTTTTAGGCCAAAACATTTTTGAATACCATTTAACATAATTGGCTGATTGACAGGAGGGGCGTCGCCCTTAATGGACCAGCCGCCACTGCTCGATTCTAATTTCTCTGATGTGGCGTCTTCTCTGCTGTTTTTGCATCTTATTCATCTTAATCATCACCAGACTCATTCTAAGCATTTCTTCCTCAAATCGTGATCATGATGCTGCCAAAACTTAGCACAGTGGGAAACGGCAGCAGTACACAAATAAATAAAAAAAGGGAGTGTCTACAGACCCGCGGCACGTGGCCAAAACTGATAGGCTTTTTTGTGCCGCGGCTCCTGAAACTACTGGGCTATTTGACCGCGCCGGGTTAGGTTTAGGATTAGGGTCAGGGTTAGGGTTAGGGTTAGGGTTAGGATTAAGGTTAGTGTTAGGGTTAGGGTTAGGATTAGGGTTAGGATTAAGGTTAGGGTTAAGGTTAGGGTTAGGCATGAGGCTATATGGGTTAGGGTTACACCATAAAAAAAAATCTTCTTAAACATGTGGTACCAAACATAAGGTACACAAGAGCAAGGCAAATAGCAATTACTAATAATGCATAATATTTGTCCTTCAGGTGACAAAAGGGAGTACTTCTTCCACCACTGCTAATGCATGATGTCTAAAGACCCTCTTTACCACAGCCCCTCCCTCCTCCATTCTTCTAACACATTGTACTGCGTTGAAAAAGACTTTATAGACTTGCAAGTGACTAACTTTTTATGAACGTTGGGATCATCAGAGACGCAGTGGCCTGGAGCAGACAGGGACTCGACAGCACCGCCTCAACATCCATCTTTGGAACGCACTTCAAAAACAAAGTCACTCCCGCTTTCTGTGTGTTTGGTATGGAAATGAGATGTCCTGGTGATGATGGCCCCAGGTCTACGCTCGCTCGCGTACCACACCACACACACACACCACACACAGACACACAGACACATACATGCACGCACACCACACACCACACACAGACACACAGACACATACATGCACGCATACCACACACACACACACAGAGACACACCACAGACACAGATACACACACACACACCGCCTCGTCCTTGTTCAGGTTCATCAGCTCTCCCAGTGCCTTGTGGGAGTTGGAGTCCAAACATGGCTTATCACTGTCACATGTGAGTGCCATACATCTACAGTGAGGATGAGAAATGTGAGCGATCTGAGGACCGGAGCGAGTCATTAGTTAGAATAACAGATGGCCAAGGCGCGCTCGGCTTTATGGAGTCAGATTCCTCACAAAGGCAGACGAGCTGCATTTGTGATGCCAGGCTTGTAATGAACAGTGGGTGGAGAAACTTTCAAATGAGGAACAAGGAGAATGTGCCCAAGGAATGTGCCCAAGGAAGTGGAGAAAGAAGACGGAGCACACAAAAAGACAGTTTTATCAGCTTTTTGTGGGATTTTGATGGCGACAAAAAATGCCTCATCCACTGCCGGTGGATGAAGCACCCAAACGAACCGCAGCAGGAAAAAGGAGACAGTAGCGCTTTGTGCCTTTGTATTTCTTAATGTATTTTTCTCAAATACAGTTCGCCTCATTCGAAAATTGATCAAATTCATCATTTGCTTCAAAACTCGCATAGGGTGGCACGGTAGTGTAGCGGTCTGGGGAGGCAGTGTGTCCAGTTCCTTGAGAGGATCGGTACCAGGAGTGGGCTGGGTGACATTTGGGGGGCCCTTCATTTGGAATGGACTTCCCTCCAATTTTTCAATTTATAGGTTTATAGGTTTTATATTTTAAATGTTTTAGGTTCAATGCATGCTTTTGGTATGATACTTTTTGGTTTTTATTTCATCTTTTCTTCTGTTTCATGTTTATGTAGTACTTGTGTTTGTGTGTTCTCTATACAATCAATGCAATAGCATCAGAACAATTAATGTTCATGGTACATTGAACCCAATCAAATTATAAAATATACATTTTATATAATATTAATTACATATATACAAGAAACAGATTTAAGAAAAATAGATACGTTAAAATCAACCACATTTTTATTCATTCGTCTTCCATTGCTTGTTCCCGTCAGGGAACAGGGAACAAGCAATAGAAGATCGTGGGTCATGGGTCGTCGTTGACTGGACCCTGGGCCTTAGGCAGGAAATACCCTGGACAGGGGCCAGCTCGTCGCAGGATTAAGAGACAGTCACAGAGACATAGATGCCGTGTCCCTCTTCACCTGCATCCTGACCTATGAGGCAGTAGCAGCGGTGAGGATCAGACTGCAGGAAGACACCACTTACAGGAAAGGACCAAACTGACACCTGAACACATCTGCAAACTATTAGACATTTGTCTTAACACCACTTACTTTCAATTCCGGGGACAACTTAACAGACAGATTGGCTCTGCCATAGCCAACCTCTACATGGAGCACTTTGAGAAGAAGGCACTGGCCTCCTTTTCAGGCATTGCCCCAAAAGCTTTGGTTTCGCTGCGTTGATGATACATTTGTAACAATCAAGAAACAAGAGCTGGAAGCCTTCTCAGAGCACATCAATGCTGTGGACCCACATATCAGGTTTACAAGAGAAGACTCTAAGAAGAACCGTGTCCTATCTACATTTCTGCTAGCCTGATTAATGACCCTTTGTCTAAGAAAAATGTCAAACAACATTGCCGGCCGCGCGCCGCGGCTCCTGAAACTGCGCCGTTTTAGACCGCGCCGGGTTAAGGTTAGGGTTGAGGTTAAGGTTAGAGTTAGGGTTAGCCATGAGGCTATAACGGGCTATAAGGGAAATGCCGCGGTCCCTGAAACTGCTCTCCAGCCACCGCCAAATTAAAAAGACAAGAGGAGAAATAACAATAGGACCTCACGGGAAATAGTTAAGAAAATGTTCTTTACCAAACAAAGGCAAATTTTCTAAATGATTAACCTGGAAACTTAGAAAACAACAAGTTCATAGAACTAAGATAATGGGGAAATTCAAGTGCTGCAACACAGATTAGGCACAGAAGTAAATAATTAAAAGAAACAGTAAAAATACTCTTGTAGAAAAACTCTAACCTCTTATACTCTTAATAGAAATAAAAATAACACTCAAAATGCGATGCGTTTTCTTCAAAAAGTCTGGATACAAACTGAATGTACAAAAAACAGAAATTATCTCATTCTGGTCCATTTCTCTAATATAGAAAAAATACCTTGACAAATGGACTCGCTAAGCCAAAGGAGTGAAACTATAAAAAAGAATGTTTTTCCAAAGTTTCTCTATATTCCAGACTCTTCCAATCTCTATCCACAACCGGCTGTTTGATGGGTGGAATAAATGTATCTCAAGATTTGTAGGGCAAGGCAAAAAACCTTGTATCCAATTCAAAACTCTACAACTATCAAAAAGGAAAATAAGGTTGGGGTTTTCCAGAGCGTTGCTGTTCTAGTGTGATCCAGAATATGAAGCTCAATAGAAAAATACTGAGAGTAATGTTGTGCCAGGGGTTCCTGTAGGCCTTATAGTGAGAGTAATGTTGTGCCGGGGGTTCCTGTAGGCCTTATAGTGAGAGTAATGTTGTGCCGGGGGTTCCTGTACAGGCCTTATAGTGAGAGTAATGTTGTGCCGGGGGTTCCTGTACAGGCCTTATAGTGAGAGTAATGTTGTGCCGGGGGTTCCTGTACAGGCCTTATACTGAGAGTAATGTTGTGCCGGGGGTTCCTGTAAAGGCCTTATACTGAGAGTATTGTTGTGCCGGGGGTTCCTGTACAGGCCTTATAGTGAGAGTAATGTTGTGCCGGGGGTTCCTGTACAGGCCTTATAGTGAGAGTAATGTTGTGCCGGGGGTTCCTGTACAGGCCTTATAGTGAGAGTAATGTTGTGCCGGGGGTTCCTGTAGGCCTTATAGTGAGAGTAATGTTGTGCCGGGGGTTCCTGTACAGGCCTTATACTGAGAGTAATGTTGTGCCGGGGGTTCCTGTACAGGCCTTATACTGAGAGTAATGTTGTGCCGGGGGTTCCTGTACAGGCCTTATAGTGAGAGTAATGTTGTGCCGGGGGTTCCTGTACAGGCCTTATAGTGAGAGTAATGTTGTGCCGGGGGTTCCTGTACAGGCCTTATAGTGAGAGTAATGTTGTGCCGGGGGTTCCTGTACAGGCCTTATAGTGAGAGTAATGTTGTGCCGGGGGTTCCTGTACAGGCCTTATACTGAGAGTAATGTTGTGCCGGGGGTTCCTGTAAAGGCCTTATACTGAGAGTATTGTTGTGCCGGGGGTTCCTGTACAGGCCTTATAGTGAGAGTAATGTTGTGCCGGGGGTTCCTGTACAGGCCTTATAGTGAGAGTAATGTTGTGCCGGGGGTTCCTGTACAGGCCTTATAGTGAGAGTAATGTTGTGCCGGGGGTTCCTGTAGGCCTTATAGTGAGAGTAATGTTGTGCCGGGGGTTCCTGTACAGGCCTTATACTGAGAGTAATGTTGTGCCGGGGGTTCCTGTACAGGCCTTATACTGAGAGTAATGTTGTGCCGGGGGTTCCTGTACAGGCCTTATAGTGAGAGTAATGTTGTGCCGGGGGTTCCTGTACAGGCCTTATAGTGAGAGTAATGTTGTGCCGGGGGTTCCTGTACAGGCCTTATAGTGAGAGTAATGTTGTGCCGGGGGTTCCTGTACAGGCCTTATAGTGAGAGTAATGTTGTGCCGGGGGTTCCTGTACAGGCCTTATAGTGAGAGTAATGTTGTGCCGGGGGTTCCTGTACAGGCCTTATAGTGAAAGTAATGTTGTGCCGGGGGTTCCTGTACAGGCCTTATAGTGAGAGTAATGTTGTGCCGGGGGTTCCTGTACAGGCCTTATAGTGAGAGTAATGTTGTGCCGGGGGTTCCTGCACAGGCCTTATATTGAGAGTAATGTTGTGCCAGGGGTTCCTGCACAGGCCTTATAGTGAGAGTAATGTTGTGCCGGGGGTTCCTATACAGGCCTTATAGTGAGAGTAATGTTGTGCCGGGGGTTCCTGTACAGGCCTTATAGTGAGAGTAATGTTGTGCCGGGGGTTCCTGTACAAGCCTTACTGGCAGATGACAGACGCGTTAGTCATTTGGAGGAAGTGGAAAATCCCTGGGTAAAATCTGTGCTTACAACATGGAAGAGAACTGAAACTATAAAACACACAAACTAAACATAGATGTTAAAATCTTAAACTGGTTGGCTTACAATCACACACAGCACAGAGTGTTATGGTCCGGTAAAAGGTATAAAGGCTTTCTACCAGATTGTAAAAGAAAATCAAATGAAAAGCTTTGAGATGTTGAAATAATCATTTGACTTGGAGAAACAGGACTTTTATAGGTATTTACAAATAAAGTGAAACTATAACCAAGGAATTAAACAAAGCAACGACCACCGAAGCCCTCTGACTGAAATATTATCATGGCTTATAAATCAGAACTTTCAAGAGGATTAATATTTAAAATATATAACTGCATTACTAATCTGTACAAATAATCGTTTGACACTTGTTTTGACAGATGAAGAGTGGGAAAGTGCCCATTATTCATTCAATGAAATTCTGGGCACAGTGAATGGATACCTTTGGGGCATACTTTTGGCAGCAGGTCTGGACTGGACTGAAAGCAACAAAATCACTTTTACGGTACGTACAGACCACAGACGCCTAAACGCGCCCGATGCAGAATTTGAGCGCGTGTACATTTGAAAGGTTTACGCACCAGACGTGCGCTATCGACGCCCCGGCCACTGTACACAGGTGCGCGTATGACGCACTCGCGCTCTCTGCGCACATGCGCAGTAGAGGTGTTGTCGCATGAGCAGTGGAGTTGTTGTCGGTGTGGACTTTCATTGTGTAAAATGGCGGATATCGAGAGTGTTGTTTTCGCGTTTTTGGTTTGTTTCTGTCTCTGTATTCCACCGTGAATACATCGTACAGCTCCTTTCTCCCACAAACAGCCACAATCAATCGTTCGTCTGCCATTGTTGACGAGCAAGGAAAAAGTGGCGCTTCTTGGGGAATTCCACGGGGAATACCGGAAATGCGATGGGAAATACGTACGTCACTGGAGCGTCAGCTCTGATTGGCTGCTGCGGCTGCTGCTACGCTTCAGCTGCCAGAGACCTCAACATATCTGAACGCATCGCGTAAGCCGCTTTTGTCGCCTCGGCCGGCTCATACATGCGCTCAAAGCGTCGAGAGCGTAAAAAAACGCACCAATCGCGCTGCAAAAACAAAGAAATCGCGCCGCGGATAACGCACTACAAGCTCGACGCGCGTTTACCATAGACTTTGAATGTAAACTGGACGCTTCGGCCGCGGCGGTGTGGAACCTGTTTTAGGATTAATTTGGAACTGGACAAATTTGACCGACTTTGGGACAGGTGAGACTCTTATGTCATTTATCAAATCAAATCAATTTATTTTTGTAAGGCCCAAATTCACAACAGCTGCCTCTGAGGGCCACAGTGAGAAATGAATTTATAATGAATTTATAATGTGCAATGATTTTATTTTATTTTGTGATTTTCTGTTTAGTGCTACTTTTGTGGTATTTATTTTGGATTTTTCTCTTTGGTCATGTTCTGTGTTTCATGTTTTATTTTCCTGTGTGCAACATTCAAGGGGTTCTAAAAAGCAATTTTGTCATGTGTCATTCTTGTACTTCTTGTACAATATTTGGATAGTTTTTACAGATTTGTTTGCATATACTTTCATTACATTTTTTTTCCAAGTGCAATAATATCTCGGTAATGCAAAGCAAAATTCCCTCTGTGGCATTAAGTTGAAACTCAGTGTTGAAAATATGAAATGAAATGAAAAACTTAAAACATGTGATTATTTATAAATGCTTGAAAAGCTTTCCAAATGGTATCACTAATGAACGAAACAGTAGCCTACGCCTTTCTCGGACAAGTTGTGGCCCTCTTCTGCTGTCAGGAGCAGTGTCGGCCAACACTTGTCAACGAGGGCTTTGAATGTGCGCCAATTAAATGTGAATGCGAGGCTATGGTTGCCATGGAGACATAATCTACTATTAGGAAGAAATGTTGGGAAAACAAGATCTCTTTTAAAATCCATTTGATTCCACTGTTGCTAGGATGTTCACAAACCTGAGGGGATTGATGGAAGGTTTGTGTGACTTGTGTTTTAAAGTCAATATTCACAGTGTTCACATTTTAATTTTATATTTGGGAGTGTCTACAGAAACTGCTATTTGACCGCGCCTTTTTAGACCGTGCTGGGTTAAGGTTAGGGTTAAGGTTAGGGTCAGGGTTAGGGTTAGGGTCAGGGTTAGGGTTAGGGTTAGGGTCAGGGTTAGGGTTAGGGTTAGGGTTAGCCATGAGGCTATATGGCAGTGCCGCAGTTCCTGAAACTGCTGGGCCATTTGACCGCGCTGCGGCTCTGCAGCCACAGCCTTTATATTTAGTCAAGAAGACTTAAATCTGAACTGCTAAACTGATCAAAAAATAAAGCCCCAAATCCCAGAGTGAGTCCAGCACAGCCAGGTTAAAGATGCACTATGTACTTCAGAACACACTTAATCACTGTCCCACAACAGTCAGCAATACTTTTGGTGCCGTGGCCCGAGCCTCTAAGAAGTGGACCAATGAGGCAGTGGAGGAGCAACGTGTGTGTTTGGACATTAGACTGGGAGGTTTTCAGAACTGCCACAGACACTGTGAGGGACACTGTGACGTCATACATTCAATTCTGTGAGGACAGCATTATACCATCATTGAGTCCATCCTCACTTCCTCCATCACCGTGTGGTACGCTGGAGCCACAGCCAGGGACAAACAGAGACTACAGCGCACAAATGAGAAGGTGATCGACTGCAGACTTCCATCTCTGCAGGACCTGTACGTCTCCAGGGCTCTGGGACGAGCAGGTCGGATCACAGCCGACCCTTCTCACCCTGGACATGGACTATTTGCGCTACTCCCCTCTGACAGGAGGCCACTCCCCTCAGGTAGGAGGCCACTCCCCTCAGACAGGAGGCCACTCCCCTCAGGCAGGAGGTTACGTCGCCACAAGAACAGTTTCTTTCCCTTTCCCTCTGCCGTTGGACTTTTGAACACTTCTTAAACACCGTCACTTTAACTATAATTTAATCAATCACTCACTGTTCACTTTGTGCACAACATCTGTAAATTTAACTGTAAATGTTGAGTACATAGATAGCCTACTTTTATTTTAACTATATAGCAGATTCAAATATTTTTTTCTTTAATGCGTTCCACTTTTGATTTTATATGTGTTGTTTTATCACTGTTCATTGTTTTATGTGTCACCGAATCACTAAAGCAAGTTCCTATCAATAAAGCATTTGTGATTCTGATTCTGAACATAGATGGAGGTTTAAGTTATTGTTTGCTAGGTGTTTACAGAAGTGACACTTCACCTTGGTAAAGTGAGAAAACAAACCATCAAATGCTATTCAGTACGTAACAGTGGTAAGGAAAAGACAGTGGGATCACAATAGACGGTAATGGCCCATAACAACAGCTCAAGCCAGGTTCAGAAGTGTTTCTCAGAGCAGCTCCTATAACATTCCAGATGACCATCTTTTAACATTTGATTTGGTGCACTACGCAGCTTTTTCGAGTGGAGGGTCTGTCACCTACTTGTTTCCACCAAGTTACAGATCAGATCTATGGAAAGTTACAAGTACAATCGCTTAAGTTCTGTTTTGACCTTATTCTGCCCCACCCACTTTAACCACTAATGGCCCGTCCGGTCAAGAGGGAACACCATTCTTTTAAGTGCAGAATGAGGAGAAAGTCATGCCGCTAAAACAAGCATGTGCAAACTATGGCAAAGGGGCCAAATGTGGCCCTCTTGCTTCCTGCTTGGTCCAAACAACAAAAAGTAGTACTTTCTATTGTAAAATTGGAAAAATGCAAGCACTTAGATTTTATACCAACCTAATATTAATGTCCCAAGTCTTATTAAAGGTGTGGAGGCATCAAAACTATGTCAAAAGCAACATTTCGAATGATTTGACAAATTTGACATTGCTTGTGGCCCTCTGCTCCGTATAAGTTTCAAAATGCTGCCCCCGGTGAAAAAAGTTTGTAAGCCCCTGCACTAAAACATAATCTAGTACAGGGTGGGCAAACTATGGCCCGCGGGCTACATGTGGGCCGTTTGTCTTTATAATTCGGCCCGCCAAACATGCCAGGTAATATAAAATAAAATTGTTTCCCTTTTCTCCCCTCAGGCATCTGTCTGCACTTGTATCCTTAATAAATATGACATGTAATGAATTAAAAAATAGATTCAATAGCCTATATTTGACAGAAAAGTTATATTTTTATTTGATGTTTAATTTTTTTCTTCAGACCAATGATCGTGGGCCGGTCCTCCGCTACTTGCCTGGATTCGAATATGGCCCTCGAAGGAAAATAATTGCCCACCCCTGATCTAGTAGATTGCTTTGTGTAAAATGTCCAATGTTCATGTGACCAACAAGTCAACACTGCACAGATTCCCTGGGCGGCCCGAAAAAATAATTTTCAGTCTGTGTAGAACTTATTTTCTCTGGAGGTCCGGAGGTGTGTTCACTAATACAACCGGAGGCAGGATTACGCTGGATGGGCTTTCGTAACAGGGTAGATAAAGACAAAAAGGTTGAAGATGTGAAATGTGTTGTCCTTAAAAAATAAGTTTATGGATGGAACAAAAGAAGACACAAATTAATATTATTGGAATTTCAAGGCCAAGCCAACATCTCCAGGTGGCAAACCTTCCACCAGAAAAAATTTATTAAGTAAGTACATACTAGTAATTTCACCCCCGTTTTTTAACAAAGAAAGCACTTCTGGATCTCACTGCTCCTGACAGAGGACCCACTGAAGGATGTTGGCCTTTTTGTAGTAATAAAATTATACCTTGCATTGTATTCATTTAAATGACCATTAACTAATGTCATAGGTTAATGTTTTGATCTCTGAAATTAAATTAGCTAAATTAGGCAGAAATACCATATGATTTGGATGACAGAACAACATTATATTGTTGTTGTTTTTTTTTCATGCTGAATCCTGCACAGGTTTAAATGCACTCTGAGAAGAGTCTTCAGTCAAAGTAAACACACTGAAGCACAAATAAACACTTTGATTCTCGGGTTTTATTTCCATTTAAACCTATCAGACCATAACAAAAGCACTGGTGCTGGTCCGCGGTGGAGGGAGTGTAGTTTGTCTTCTCTGCTGATCTAAAAGAAGTGAGTCCACGTCTGAGCCCAGTCTGCTCCAGCTCTGTTACATGCAGCAGGAAGAACACTTCTCCACATGTGTCATTGGCTTTGACATTCCAATCAAGACGCCTCCATCCTACTTCCCGTGTTTACATGTGTTTTGGAAAACCTGTCTAAATTGGACTAGGCAAGTTATCCGGTTTTCCTGGTGAATGCTTCTTTATCATGAGTGTCCAGAGAATTGAGTGGCTGACCTCAGTCCTGGCTCTCCCTGGGGGGACGGGACTGTGTGGTGCTGTGGGCATACACTTGTCACCGCTCACGCTGCTGGTGCTACTGGTGCTACTGGTGCTGATGCTGGTGCTGCTGGTGCTAATTGTGCTGCTGGTGCCTCTCCCCTCTGTCACTCTCTCCCATCTCCTCTGCATCAGCGCTATGGCAACAGGGAGAGCCAGTGAGCGCCGCGTGCAGCCAATGGAAGCGCTGGTCAGAGGCTGGGCAGAAAACAGCCTTCTGCCAGGCAACAAGGAGCTGGGGGCCACTCTGTATGCAGCTGCAAGCACGGACATGACCCGGGGACCCGCACAGCACTACACACACTGCAAGAGAAACTATTGGATTCAAATGCTTTGCCTGGAATGTTCCACAGTTTGAAACTATAACTGTAAGTAACCTATTCAATATCATGTGTTGTATCTTTAAAAATACCTTTAAACATACATTCATCCTGTCGCTTCTCCACAGATCTGACCGGTAACTCGACCTGCCTGTCACCATGGGGATTGTTAGGTATGATGCCATAGTGTGGACCGTATCCAACACCTCCTGAGTACAAGCGGGAGGGGAAAGTTGCAAAAATGAATTGACTTGTTTGTTTGTGGTGACAGAGAAAACGTCAAACTTCTGGCCATGTTTTTATGAAAGTATATTAACTCATTAAAACCCTCCGACCGAAATGTTTATAAAGGCATATAAATCTGAACTTTCAAGGGGAATAACATTTGAATTATGTAAATGCATTAATAATCCACTATCGCGTGACCTGTTGCTCAGAAACATTGGACTGAAGTTCACAAGTTCACAGACTCTTTTGACATTTCCATCACTCTGAACTCTAGAACTATGAACTTGGGCCTCAAAACCCCTGCCATGGACACAATGAAAGGATATTTTGGAATGTACTTTTGGACAGACGTCAGACAAAGAGAAAAACTGACTTCAACCGAACTGACAAATTTGATCAACTTGGGACTAAATGGGACTAAATAGCTGTTCTCTTTCCCTTTATCCTGTCATCCTGTCACCCTGTCACCCTGTCATTCCTCGCTCTGTGAAGTGTGTTATTTTTATTTTGTTTCTAGACATTTTGAAAAGGAAAAAAAAGGAAAATATACCAACCATAAACAAGACAAATCTCATTTTTCTGACAGAGGGATTTATTCAGGGTGATTTGAGAAGTGCTGGATTGACTCCTAAACCTCATAAAAGCTCAGTTAGGCTCGTGGATGGTGCAGTGGTTTACAGTGTTGCACATATGCTCCTCCTCCTGACAGAACATGCATCACACCAGATTTATGTGTGTATTGGTTTGAATTTAGTTCTGAATATTTATCAAGCTGGAAGTGTTCTTGCTGAAAGAGACAAACAAAGACTGTTTGGTAGAAGTGTTTTGGTTTGTTTGGGAACTATCAAGCAGGTCACATGTTACACGTCAGGTCTGTGGAGAGGCGGCACCACTCACAGTACGAATGCATGTTTGCAAGACTTTTGTTAAGACTTACCATGCGAGATGGACACGTTTAATGCCATGCTATGAAACAAGTTACATGGGGCTCAATGCGCTCTTATTCTGTACACTAGTAGAAACCCTGATGTTTAGACATCTACACTCTATGCAGCTGAAGTGTCTTAATAGTCAGAACAAACAGGCCTGACCCGTGTGAAGTTGGCCGCCCGTAGTGTCCAGCTAAAACCCCCAGAGTGGTGTCCATCAGAAGTGACAAATGACCTTCCACTGGGCCACTGGCACCTTCTGAAGCTTCACTCTCCACCAAAACATGCATTCTCAACCTCCACAGATCTGACCTGTAACTTGGCCTGGTTGCATCACCTGCTGGTCTCCGTGGAGATGGACCATGAAGACACCTGTAAAGTGGATTTTACAGTGTGTAAGTGCACAAGGGCACAAGAGCACTGGAGAGCACTGGAGAGCGGAGTGAATGAAGGACACCAGTGTGAAACAGCTTTACTACAGACTCAACCTTTTTACAGAGATGCTACTGCTGCTGCTGCTGCTGCTGCTGCTGCTAC
>NW_027315735.1:10508917-10591417 GCF_026437365.1 Eucyclogobius newberryi
AGACATATACTGGGCAATCTAGAAGAAAACCTGTTTGCGTCTGCAAAAGACTTGAGACTGTGGTGGAGCTTCACCTTCAGCAGGACAACGAGCCGGAACATAAAGAGAGCTACAACGGTTTGAAACAAAACATATTCATGTGTTAGAACGGCCCAGTCAAAGGCCAGAACTGAATCCAATCCAGAATCTGTTCTCCATCAAATCTGACTGAGCTTGAGCTGTTTTGCAAAGAAGAATGAGCAAAAAAGTCAGTCTGTAGGTGAGCAGAGATGTGGAGAGAAACCCCAAAAGATTTGCAGATGTAATTGCAGAGAAAGGTAAAAAGTATTTACTCACTTTTTCAGTTTTTATTTTTAAAAACACCTAGAAATCATATCGAAATTTCACAACTTCACAAAAAATGTCAATACAATTTATTCAAGTTAGTGGTCAGGACATGACAAAATGTATACTGTATATCTATTTGTTAGAGACTTCCTTTGAGCTGACGTGTGATGATCGTGTTCATTCAGCCGGGACCACCTCCAGCACAATCTGCAGGGCGCGGCTCATTGCATCTGCACACACAACACGCTAAATACATCACGAGTCCACAGAGCAGCAGCAAAAATACACTTAAACTGTATAAATATGAATATAGCCTGTTCTAAATGTAAAATATTCCTGGAGCAAAAGGAATGTGCATTTTTGTTGTTGTTGTTGTGCTGTTGTTTGCCAAGGGCTGTGCTGTAATTATGGGCATGTTAAAGAGGCCGACACAGTCTCTACATTTAAGACCAGGCTTAAAACGTTCCTCTTTAAAAAAAAAAAAAGAAAAAGAAAACTAGTTTCCCAGCTACGCTGCCCTAGGAGCAACTATGCTGCAGCTTGAGCACTCTCCTCTGCTGAAGAATACTTTTACTATCAACAATATTTAATTTCCATCTTTTCTCTTTCTTCCACTTCCCTTGGGAGTGGTTCTGCATCAACCACATGCCAACCTGTGGATCCAGATGACTCTCTGGAAAAGCAGTCTCTACTCCATATGAACAGTTCTTCATCTGCCTGGAAGAACTGGTTCTCCTCCTGAAGAACTGGTTCTCCTCCTGAAGAACTGGTTCTATCTCATGTCCGCCTGTCAGTCTGAGGGAGTCGGATCTCTCCTTCCAGGTTTCTACATTTTCCCAAAGAGGTTTGGTAGTTTTGGTCTAAGGACAGGGATTCCCAAGTCCCTATGAACATTGTTTAACATCCACCTATTTGGCCCTGTGCACAATGGTTGGACATATCCAAATGGCATTGCTTATTAAAAGAGGATCTTACATTCCACATGTGAGTGTGTTGCATCATTAGATAGCTTAGGCCTTCTAGTTTCTGCAGATGTGCACATGACTGTGTAAAGTTTCAGGTCTCTAGGAATAGGCATATTATGGTATAGCACATTCAAAACAAGTTATCCAAATATGTGCCAAACCGATTTATACTACAATTTTAGCTCCTCTATGATAGTAAAAAATACATTTTGATGTTTTGGAGAAATACCTATTAGAATTGCAAAAAAAACAATGTATGTGAAAATGTGTAAACAGGAGTGTAAACATACATTTCCCAATAGAGGTGAAAAAAGAAAGTGTAATATTTTTTAACAAAATGCGCGTCCAAAAGGCAAACACGATCAAAAACGCCATGCGTAAAATCTTGTCGAAGCGCACCAAAAAAACTGGCTCTTCACTGCTTTATGCATGTGAATGGTGGACTCCCCGTCTGACTTATAAAACCCACCCACCATATGACAAAAAGTATATCAAAGAGTACACTTCTTCAGCACGCTAACACAGGCGTTGGATGGTCTCATTCTGTAGCTGAAAGTGTGGAGAAAACAAACATACCCAGCACCATTTTGCATCCAGAGCAGGTCTTTTGTTATGGACACAGAGATGTTTCAGGGAGCTTTATTTGTGACTTTTTTACAGAAGAAAACGCTGTTTACTGGACTATTTTTCCAAATGGGATTACTTCAGGAAAAATACAAGTGGATATTTTTCTGTGGCTTATTACGAACAGAATGAGTTCAGCTACTGATGAGATGGATTGAGCCCTGTTTGGTCCGTCAGAACCACAATAAGAAGAAATGCATTATGAAAAGTTTATGTAACTATTGGTAATTGCTTGTTGGGGCATATTATTCAATGTATCATCAATAATCAATGACATATTTGTTTTATTGAGGAACTAACCTTTAAAATGATGTATAGCTTGCTGGTACTGTTTACTGTTTATTGACAATGAAAATAAGAGTGATGATAAAATTGTACTTCTAAAGTCCGGTTTTCGCGGACTGGCGGATGTGAAGAGTTTTTTCACTGTCGCCCTTCAAGGAAACTGCTGTTGATAACCACAATTGTAAATTCTCAGACCCAACAGATGACCTTAACTTTTCTGTAAAGCGCACATTTTGGTTTGTGGCTTTAAGCCCTAAATCACTCATTTGAAAACATTGAGGTGCAGATTTTGAGCAGGGAGAAGCGATAGTTTGAATAGGTGTGAAGGAGCCACTTTTATTCAAAGAAAATCCTTCTTTAACCAGAAATGTGGTTTAAGGTATAATCAACTGTTTACTTACAGCTATCTGCTAAAATGATGGTCGTGTGGGAAATATAACCAGACAACTCTAAGGATAGGAATCGAGAACTTCTTATATTTTTAGCAATTGCATTGCATGTGTCCTCACGGGTGTTTAAATGCCATGTCACACTCTTTACTTCCTCCACCACTACAAGAAAATGTTTAAGCTCTGCATGCACACACGTGATCGTAACGGTTTACCCCTGTCCCTCTGAAATGGAGCTGTTTTACATAATTTGTTTCAGTCGTAATACAGCCTACACTTCTGTCTAAATGTGATCAAATTAGATTAAATACAAGCGTACAAAACTAGGAGAGACAGAGAACATGAGAGGAGAAGAAATGAGAAATGTATGGATGGCACGGGACATAAAATTGCCTGGTATGCAGATTATGTTCCAATTCAATGTGATGCATTTTCTTCAAGCAATTGGCCCTACGTTTGGATACAAATAAAATAAAAACAAAATTATGTCATTCTGACCTTTGACCTTTAGAAAGACCTACCCATTTAAATGGCAACAAGAATCATGATATTTAGGTGTGGTCCATCATAAAACTCAACAATTTTGGAGTAAAAGTACACCCCTCTGTTCACTACTATAAAAAAGATCTTTGAAAATGTTATCTTGAATTTTCTGCCCACATTTCTCTATCTATTCCAGACTCTCCCAATCTCATCCCCAACCGGCTGTTTGATGAGTGCAATAAAACAATCAGATTTGTGTCAAGATTTGTGTGGAAAGGAAAAAAGTTGATTCAAAACTCTATTGAAAGAATAATGTGGTTGGGGTTTACTTTGTCTGAAAAATAACTTTATTTCATCTAAAATCAGAGCACTGCTGTGTGACCCAAAGTAATATGTGTGTAATATGGTGCCAGAGGCTCAGCCTTATTGGCAGATGACAAACGGCTATCCCTCAATCCATCCATCTTCTTCCTCTTATCCAGGGCCAGGTCCCTGTGGGACATGTCCAAAACAACTCCCCAGGGAGGAGAGGTGTAGAGGAGCAGAGGCTCTACTCCGAGCTCCCCCCGTGTGACTGAGCTCCTCACCCTATCTCTAAGGGAGCGCCCAGCCACCCTGCAGAGGAAACTAATTTCGACCGCTTGTATCTGCGATCTTGTCCTTTCGGTCACTACCCAAAGCTCATGACCATAGGTGAGGGCAGGAACGTAGACCGACCGGTAAATTGAGAGCTTTGCCTTTCGGCTCAGCTCCTTCTTCACCACAACAGTCCGATGCAGCGACTGCATCACTGCAGCCGCTGCACCGATCCGCCTGTCAATCTCACGCTCCATCCTTCCCTCACTCGTGAACAAGACCACAAAATACTTGAACTCCTCCACTTGGGGCAAAGACACCCCACCCACCTGAAGAGGGCAAGCCACCTTTTTGTTGGAAAAATTATTCACAGGGAAATACTTGTTGCTTGAGTGGCTTTTTGTGGTTATAAAGTGGCTGACCATTACCATGTGTTTTGGGATAGTCCTGAAATATTACAGCGATATCAATGGAGCACTGCAAATCATCTTTGTGTGGCAGTGCGCGCCTGCCATCTTCTACCGCCAGGGAGCGCCTATAAAAGGGCGCTCCCTCTAGCTCTCACTCTTTGGTCTTTGATCTGCTGTCACTTCTGGGTTTGCGCCGAGGGTTGGGCTCCTGTCGTCCTCAGTGCCGTCGCTCCTAGGGCCTCACCCCTGCAACGTCTCGCTTGTGTAACTCTCCTGCGTGTGTCTGGTGGCTCGCTATGCCCCATTGGCACTGTCGGTCACTTTGTCGTCCACGTTTGGTCGGTTCCGCTGTCATATGCCCTGGCTGTTTGGCGTAAAGCCTGTGGATTGAGGCGTGGTGCGCCAGGAAAGTGGTACGTGTTGCCTGTTCGCTTAGATCCCACGTAAAAGGCTGTTGTACTAATGAAACTGTCCATAGGTAACTGGGAGATCAATGAAGCTGCTGCGTGGAGCGATGGCACTGAGGACGACCTGCTGTCTTTTGTTTTCTTTTGGTTTTGTTTTGTCTTGTTTTGTCTTGTCTCTTTATTATACATTGTTTACTTGCTGTAATTGTATTGTGTGATGTGGCGGTCCTGCACCTGGCGTGGCAGGCTCCGTAAGTTTGAATGGGAATTGACCTGAATGTGTATTACATTTTGACTGAAAATATAATTAAATTATGTATAAACTGAACCAAGTGTCTGTCTGCCAATAACAAACCCGCGTGTCACTTTTCATTTTTTGGTCCTGGGCCTATGCCAGGTGGCGTTGTTGGTGTCGCTAATCCATCTCTTAAACTAAAATATGAATGTAAATGCCTGTAACACACTCGTCTTGCCACATTTGGCATAGGCCTCCCATTGGACTTCAGAACTATGTGTCTAGGCCTCAAAACTCCTCCCATGGACACTGTGAATTGATACTTTTTGAACATACTTACGGCACAGGGGAAAAGGCTGTTTCAAAGAATGGATGAGACAAACTCCACGAACAATCACTTGACTGGCATAATGATTGACAATTGAAAAATTGAGAAGATGTCATACTAAATTTGAAAATGGACAAATTTAACACTTTGTACCGAATGGGACATTTGCATAAAGAACATTTTTAGGACCATGTTAAGCGTTCGTATGATATCTCTCTGTGTCTTGTTCTGTGTTTTATGTATATTGCATTTATATTTTTGTTCAGCGTAATAAAATCTTATCAATTCCCATCCTAAGTCAAGTGCTGGCTTTGAATTCTCCCTTAGGGCAGGACTAAGCAGTGCTGTGTAAATTCTCCAAAACTCCTCAGTACCTTTAGATTGAAAAAGTCTTGTAAACAATTGCTATCATATATTGTAAAAAGACAACAAAATTTGAATAGTGATCAACTCTACAAAATCGTGTTATAATTTAGCATGAACAATGCACAGTCTACCCTGATTTGAAATCTCTTCTTTGGAGCTAGTAGCTGCTCTTGGACATAAGAGCCTGTGACGGTGAAGGTGCCTTGCTTGTGACCTTACCGAATCCCCTCTGGAACCACTGCGGCCGATGCTTGTAGTGGACAAAGATGTAGTATGCGGGGAGGCCAGTGAGGGAGATGGCAAACCCAATCCCCGTGTTCAGAGGGTCCGAGAACAGCGACAGGAACACCATGAAGAAGCAGGTCAGACAAAAGACCACAGGGATGAACAGGGGGACCTAAGGGAGACAAGACTTTACTCCTCAATGGGTTTGAAACTACATTTGACACAGTCTTCTTCCATCAGTTTAGCACCAACTTGAACATGCTTCGTCACCTGTGGATGCTCCCAGGGCCTTGTACTTGGTCCCTCCCTCTTCACTATCCACACTGTATGATACCCTTTGAATGTGTCAGCTAACATGGACTCAACAATATTTCAAACAAACAATTAAGCAACTATTTATTTTGCTCAGACAGTAGTGTTTTGTTTACCTGCTTCACATCTTTGGGTTACTCCCAGTAGCTTCCGTCTGAAGAGTCACACGATGGTGTAGTGACGTGTCTTGTAGGCAGCTTACATGGTTTTGCCCGACCGTAAGTAAACACTCCTGTCTGACCAAAATAAAAGTGTTGCCCTCATTTCTCCAGTTATAGACAAGGGTATGTATTGCCCAGCCTAATTGATGTCTTGCTATCCCAATGAAAAACTTGCCCCTGCCACAAAGTGCATCAGATTCACTGAGACATTCATGAGGGTGCTTATCAGGAGGTGTGAAGTGTCAGAAGACATATCACTGTGCGCAGTGTAATGTAAAGGACTGATTTGGGATATACAAATGACATCCAGGGACTTGCTCTTCCTTGACACAGAGAGAAGGCAGTGCAGAGGCTCCTCATCGCACCTGATACTGTCTCAATACTTCACTGCTTTGGCTCTGGCACATCCGCAGGTTATATAAACATATAACAAGGGCCAAAAAAGTTTTGGAAAACCTGTTCATTCATTTCATCTCATTGTATTCCATGCACGCTCATGGGACTCATTCACTGTGCAGCGTGTGCTCAAGGCTGTCCATTCGTCCTGAGACTTGTGGCTTGAGCTAAACACAGATAGTGGACAGAATAAAGAGTCAAACAAACAACTGTATGATCGTGAAAAGCCTTACAGTGTAAGATATCCGACAATAAAAGAAGATATATCATCAGATTTTTATTCCAAAAATAAAAAAATAATTAAGAAACAGCCTTGCTTTGAGAACCTTCCAACATTTTTAACTTTGTATCTCCATGACCGCAACCAGGAATCTTATACAATGCTGCATTAAGATACCTCTCTCCTGCACTTCCCATTGAACTTTGACCCCAATCACAAACAAAACCAGATAAACTCTCCTCCACACTGGACTGTAACGCCAGACTCAGATTAAAAAAAAATATTGCCTTCAGAAGAACTTGTAATATCTTCCTTACTGACATTCTCATTCTTGTCATTGTGAACGCTATGAGACACTTCACTCTAGGGATGGGAGTATCAATACCAAGACGTCATTTTTTGGATATCGATCTCATTAATTAAATATTGATACTACCTCAAATGTATTGCACAGGTGGGTATATTTTCCAACTACACTCGTTCTGGACTGCTTTTAGCACAGTGCTTGTGGCTGGAAACACCCCCACTTAACAGCAGCAGAATGGACTGGTCCATCTAGGTCTTGCACCCGCGGGAGTGCAACCACAGGCTAAAGTTGTTCTGTTTCAATCTCGACAAAAGGGGTTTGATGTGGGCATATTTATGGACAAAAACTGAAGAGAACACTCAGCGCTCACGGAGCACAGAATAGATGAACTGTTGGATGTGTTACACTGTCGAAGGCCTGACGTGTTCCTGTGGATAAACAGCAGTGAGTGATGCACATTATAGTATGTTCGATGTAAAAACTAAGGCAAGCGTAACAAGAGAATAATGTGATATGCTCATTCTGACCATTGACTCGCCCTGTGCACTCGAGTAGTTGTATCGATCAGGATATCCGTTTGTCATGTGTTTGCAGCGCCCCCCGGCCTGCAGCGCACCTCTGCAGGTGAATGCAGGAGATGAGACTTTCAAATCGTTTTGGCATTTATATTGATATTTGTAAATGTGTTCTGAATATAACATATCTTTATGCAGACTTCTGCTGTCGGTATCGTATTGATGTAACTGTCCAAAAAATACATAGTATAGTATCAATACTAAAATGTGTGGTACCGCGCCCATTCCTACTTCACCCCATGGTGTGTTTGATGTACATAAATGGCTCACCTTAAATGGGCGGGGCAGGTCGGGCTGGGTGTAGCGCAGGTACAGCAGACCCAGGACCACCACGGCGATGAAGAGCCAGCGCATGAAGCTCATGAAGTTCAGGAGGCTGTGGATGTCCCCCACAAAGAGCTGCAGGACTGTCAAGGGGTACTGCACACACACACGCATGTACACACATGAAGCACTTTGTGACTTCTGTCTATGAAAGGTGTTATACAAACAAAATATACTTACTTACATCAATACACGCACGAACGCATGCATGCACGCACACACACACACACACACATACACAATAATCCAACCAAACTGTAATGATTTCAGTGGAGAAGCAAAAAATCTCATGATTTGGAAAGAATTCAGTTGGTAAATGTTTCAAAACACCATGTCAAATTGCACAAAATTCACAAGGAAATTGTTGCTGCTGGGAGTGGCTGCCAGATAGCCCATCATTATCCTGTGTTTTGAAATTTTCCTATTTTTCATAAATATTGGACTGAGATTATTGAAGCACGTCTTACTCGGCTCATACTTGGAAATGAGTAACAGTGTCTAGCCCTTTATATGTGTGAGGATGGAGAGACTGACCAGCACTAAGACGGCGGGCAGAGGCGTGTGTCTGCGCACGTGGATCATGGACAGAACTGTGGGCAATTGCTGCTCCCGCGACGCCACGTAGAACATTCTGGAGGCAACATAAGGGTGAGGAGGAGTAAACAAAAGATGAGGAGGAGTGTCTGCAGTACCTGGCCAAGGCGAAGAGGGAGCCGTTCATGGAGCCGAAGCAGGAGAGTGCCACGAAAACAGGTACAGCCACAGAGAAGCCCCCGTAAACCTGCTCTGCGAAGGTCTGAGACAGAGACACAGAAAACACAATCATCAAAACGAAACTATCTCCATGGAGACAAGCAGGTGACAGCCTGTAAATGCCTTTTCTTTCTGTACACATGCAGCGCTATGGCCGATAAGAGGTGCACTTCACGTGTCTGCCGACCTCTGACCTCCAGAGGTCAGAGGTCGGCAGGTCTTAGCAGGCACTCGGCTCGTCCAGGTTAGTGTCTTGAGTTGGTCGTTCTCCAGCTTGTACATCTTAATGACCGTGTGCTCGTTGCCAACGTCACTTATTCAATGTCACCTAAATTGTAAAGACAGATTCTGAAGAACGTTGTGGAAGATATGAACCCTTCAATGAGCTTTTTGTGTTATCTAGATTGAAACTGGACTATGTGGACTATGCAACAAACTGTTTTTTTCCTAAAAAAAAAAAAAAAAAGAAACAAACTTTATTTTGAACTATAGTAAAATTTAAATAAAACACATCATGAACCTTAAAGGAATAATAGAGGATTTGTTGGCGATTTGAGAACTTTGAGAGCATGTGTACTCTCACCCCCGTGTGGAAGCACGCAACAGCCCCGCTGCTACACAAGCGTTTGTTTATTAGCATGACTGATCGCATCATCTCTCGTCTCCGCAAATTTCCGTCTCTTTTGAGCTCAAACACATTTTTCTCTGTTGTCATTTTTGTACTGTACACTGAAGGAACTCGCTAAACACACACCGGCATATCAACCACGCATGCGCAGCCAGGGAAACGTGCTGCTATGCTGGGGACGGGCCAGAACGAGGCTGCAGGTGTGCAGTAGGATGAAAAGGAGTCAGGAGGACTTATCGGCTGTCCACGCCACAAGGAAATGAGACTCAGATTTGGCGCCAAAAAATCCTCCATAATTCCTTTGAGCTGTCTCACCAACTTATCTGTGTGCCTTTTTAATAAGTATCCTTATTCTCCAGGTGCAATTCCTGGGAGGATTGTTGGTCTTGTTTTATTCTAGGGATTAATGTGATTATCGTTACCAGTAACCCCTGAGACGCCACATTTGGCATTGCACTGGCAGAACAGTGACAGCTTTTAAGTTTGGGTTCCCATTTATAAAGGCGACTTCTAGGCATTTATACTGGGGCTTATGTTTCCCTGTTGGCAGGTGACTATGGACCAGTGGACTCACTCTGTCACTGCATCCAACAGATCAGTGTGTGGATGCAAAAGAACTTTCTCCAGCTGAACTCAGACAAGACTGAAGTCATCGTTTTTGGCCCACAGAAACAAAGAGAAAGTGTTAGCGGTCACCTCCAGAGTCTCACTCTAAAACCTACATACCAAATTAGAAATCTGGGGGTAATAATGGACTCAGACTTGAACTTTAACAGCCACATCAAATCAATAACATGAGCAGCTTTTTACCATCTAAAAACATTGCCAAAATCAAAAATATATTGTCTAAACCAGATTTGGAGAGACTTATCCATGTGTTTGTCTCCAGTAGATTAGAATACTCATATATATATAAAGTATATATATCTAATATGTAACGGCCTGCTCACTGGCCTCTCCAAACGAGCTGTAAAACAGCTGAGGACCTCAGGGACCGGACTCCTGCTGGTGCCCCGAGTCAGGACTAAACATCTGGAGTGTCTGCCAGTGTGGTCCAAAGATTTGGTTTTCCATCTGGTGGATCACTAAGCATGGAAAAAATGTATGATTCATAAGTTGGTTTGCTATTACCATTCTGTCTGTCTGTATCTGGAAGTAGCACAGGAACTTGGCTCAGTCATTCTCTCCCACCTTTGGAGGTGTTTCCCACTTCGACATTGGGGTTTCCAGTCCTTGCAGCATCTTACACCCTGCAGTTATATGCTGGGTGGTCTTTGCACAGCCTACACCTTGGGTCTTGTCTGGTGTGGTAGATCTGGGCCTCTATTGATCTGGTGTTCAGAGCCTGTTCCTGTGCTGCCATGATCAGGTAGGATTTCGTGATATCAGCCACTTCAGTCATGTTCTGATGGTACATCCCGTGTAGGGGCTTGTCCTCCCATGATGGTCCCTCCAGCACCTCATCATCCTCGATTCCCCATTGTCTCAGACATTCACTGAGCACATCCTCTGTAGGAGCCTTGTCCTTGATGTACTTATCTTTGATCTTTGACGTTTCGTCCTGGATTGTGGCTCTTACGCTCACTAGTCCTCGGCCTCCTTCCTTACGGCTAGTGTACAGTGTCAGGGTGCTGGATTTGGGATGGAACCCTCCATGCATGGTCAGGAGATTTCGTGTCTTAACATCTGTGTTCTGTATCTCCTCCTTTGGGCAAATTATTATTCCTGCAGCGTATCGGATCACTGGCAGGGCGTAGATGTTTATTGCCCGGGATTTGTTCTTACCAGTGAGCAGGCTTCTGACGACACCTCACTCGTTGTAGGTATTTGGCTGTAGCTGCTTTCCTTGTTACCTCTTTGAGGTTGCCATTTGCCTGTGGGATTCCCAGGTACTTGTAACTGTCCTCAATGTCTGCTATAGTTCCTTCTGGGAGTGAGACCCCCTCTGTGTGGACTACCTTCCTTCTCTTAGTCACCATCCGCCCACTCTTCTCTAGTCCGAATGACATTCCGATACCTGAGCTGTAGATCCTGGTGGTGTGGATCAGGGAGTCAATGTCCCGCTCGCTCTTAGCATGCAGCTTGATGTCATCCAAGTAGAGGAGGTGACTGACGGTAGCCTCATTCCTGAGTCGGTATCCATAGCCAGTCTTGTTGATTATTCGGCTCTTAAGTTAGCCTCAAGTTTTGGCCTTTGGCCTCAAGTCTGCGTCAAGTCCCAAGTCAATTAGAAAAAGATAAAATAAAAAAAATACATATTCAGAATACTAGAAAGAAAGAGTAACTGTATTCCGGTACAGCTATACTTTCATTTGGTGGTTTCAGAATTAATTTACTTTGTCTAACTGAAGTCAAAGGAATACATGATCACGTTATTTCTGCTCAGTATTAGTGAGTTTTTGCAGTATGTACTTACTGTACTCTAATTACTAAAAAATAAATGCAGAACAAATGGTGCAACAAGCATTACGCTTTTTTCCTCCTTTGTTACATTTTGACACTATGATATCATGTCACTTAGTATAAAAGTATTTTAAGTATTCATATAGAATACCCAACAGCATACATGTCATGCAGGTATTCAGTATTCAGTAACTAAATACAGTCACAAAATATTATTTCCAACACTTGTTTGTTGATGGATCTTTGTGGAATAATTTACCCTTACTCATGTAATATAGGAGGAAAAAGTAGGGTTAAGTGCATATTTCTGCCACAGTAACCTGAGTACATGTGATTGATGCAGAGCTAATTGTCTTCTGAGAATGAGCTCTGGAGACAACGGTGAAGTTTGCAATTGAGTTTGGAGATAAACTTTTGTCCAGCGTCTGAGAAAGAGGAAGAGTGTAAAATGATTAATCACATCTCACCCTTTTAAGAGCAGCTAAATGCTCTAACACCTTTGTTCTGCTTAAGACGAGCTATCGCTCACCATACAGCGGCAATGAAGCTAACCGCATGAGCATCGACCCGGCACTCAGCCAATGAGGCCTGGCCTGATCAGCCCATTATGACCAAGTACACCTCAGAGAACAGGATCACTCAAAGGAAGAGGCTGAAAGAGAGTCTGGATGGAGATGTGTTTGCTCCAGGGCTGGGCCTAAAATAGGGACTAAAATAATGATCTCGATTTTAATCATCCAACTAAGATACTCTGGAGATATTATCAAAATCCATCAGCAGGTAACACCACCAGGCGTGATTTCCTCGCCGCCAACACAAGACGCTCTGCACAGAATATGATTCCTAGTAATGTCCAATAAAAACGTGTAATTTATTCAATGCAAATGTGACATCACCGTCAAACGGTGGCACTTTCTTTTCTTTTTTATCGCACAAAACAAATTGATTGTAAAAGTGTAAACATAATCACTTTTGACCCTTATTTGGTAGATTCAATTGTTGTCTTTTTTCAAATAATTGTATGAAATATAAAATACTCAACATTCCAACACTGATCATATTGAGTAGTGGGTTGAGCCTTTGATTTTTACACAATCAACAAAGCACAAGGTTCACAGGGAATTTAAACAAAGGTGAACATTGCCTCCTGGTGGCCATGCAGAAGTACTAACCTGGGACTATCATATTTAATCACATCACAAAAGGTACTAAACCAGCTGAACTGGGTTATTAAAATATTGTGGAAGAGATCCACTCTGGTACCCTAAACATTTAAATCTGGGGGGCTTTTACCCCTCATAATTAGTTAATTATGTTGCCATCCCAGAAGGTGTACTGCAGAACTTTATGTAAAAACACACTTTCTGAAACAAAGACAAAAAAAAACACTTTATTGATCCAGAGGGAAATTCTAAACTCGACAGCAGCAAAATAAAAAGATAGAGTATTTCAAGTTAGCAGTTGACCCTCTCACACTCGACAGCTAGCCCATTATTCTATTTATGACACATTTGATCTTTAAAATGTATAAAAAGAGTGACTCACACGGGAGTCACTTTACGACTTTTAGGGTGAGAGCTGATTGGCTGAGCTCGTGCTAAAAACATCATTGTGAAAACAACTGATGTGAGAGCGAGGAATGAGTTAGAACGGTTTAAATACAAACTTCTTTATTTCACTCTTTTGAAATGAAGCACCCCAGCTTTGAAAGTAAAAAAAAAATCAAACTATATGAAAAACTACAATCTTAAATATTGAGATAATGAGTGAATGAGTGCTTTATTAAGCAGTATTAATCATAAAATGTCTTTCTTTAGTTAAAACAAAAACACAAGCTTTTCTTCACTTGAAATGAGCGACAGAAAAGAACAAAAAAGAAATAACAGATTATATCTTATCTTAAAAGATAGTAAATAAGATCAATATGACTTGAGTCAAGCACTTGTTTGCACAATATCTTATTTAAGATCGTCCTGTGTGTAGAAAGGTCTGATGTGTGTCCTGTTTTCTCCGTGTAGCTGTTGTCTCAGCTGGGCAAAGTGCTTGTTGACCTGTCAGCAGTGTGCAAATGTTCTCACCACGGCAACAGCGTCCGAGGCCAGCAGCTCGTCCACAGACATCACAGTGAAGTAGGCCACGTTGGTCAGCACGTAGAAGGTGGTCACCACAGCCATGGAGATGCAGATGGCCAGGGGCAGCGTCCTGGACAAAACACAGCAAATATCATCCAACACACAATAGTGACCTTTACAAAAGCTGGTGCGATTTACACTACTTAAAGGAGACATATTCTGCTAAATCCACTTCAATAATAATAAAATAATTTTAACCTTGTTGCATCAGTCTCATCATTACTTCACACAGAGTTGTATTTGAATTGATTCCTATATGTTTGATTTCATCCTGTATCGTTCTGCAACTGAGGCTCCAGTGCTCAGAAAATTCCTGTTTTCACCCACCCCCTATCCCCGCCCACATATTGCACTTGGATGAGATTAATTAGAAAAACTAAGATTCTGAAATGTGGGGGTCTAAAATGTCACGTATCCAAATGAAAACATGTAAATGACAAAGAGGCGGGGCTTATCGGTTCTGCTGATTTGAACAGGAAGTCAATGGACCTGTTTCTACCACAAAGCTGTTTGAGATCAATATTGAGATTTTCAATGAACAAACTGTAAGATGGTGATCTACTTTAGTTCTGAGACGGCCTGAAAAGAGCACAGAATGTGTCCTTTAACATACACACAACTCAAATGTCCTTCAGTAGATACGCCGTCCCAGGACAGTGGCTGTATCAGGCCCGTTCCACAGACTCTCGTGGGGTATTGGAGGTGGCATCATAGTTAGATAGTGGAAACAGTGAGCTGCATGAGGACTCACCGCTCTGGGTTCTCGATCTCTTCTGTCACAAAGTTCAGGTAGAACCTGCCACAGAAAACAGGAATATCTCACTTTATTGGAATATCCCAATCATGATATTCAGATGATATTATGTGTTATTGTTTGTCAGTTCAACAGAAGTGTGTTCAAACGTGTCTTTAAATGTATTAAAATTGTCAGACATATGCAAAATGTCTTAAACTTTTCTCATTAAAATAATACATATAGAGTAGTGGAAACAAGCTGTAACATTGGACATTGATGTAATGACTCTATAATGCCCTCAGCTCATGTTTTCTTCCTGCCCTTGACCACTAACGTTCAACAGAAACTGTAACACTTACCAAAGGAACTGTTTCAGGAACAACAATAGTTTTTTAAAAGGAATTGGAATTGTTAATATAATAAAGTCAATGTTGGCAAGTAAATGAATGTGAAATGAATGAACTCGCCTGTGCGGCTTGTGTTCAGTTTGCTTTGGTGTATTTTTATTCCAGTGGTGTTGTTATATATTTTCCTTTGTATAATTTAAAGATCTATCACCCTCGACTCGTCACATTAAATCACTTTTAAAATGTGCACACACACCAAACATTCCTGCATGAGAATATTAACGACGGGTCAGATCAGTCTAAATGCACATTCCTCCTTATGCAGCTTTGACATGAAGAACTTAAACGGAGGTGAAGATGACAAAATACAGGTGTTGTGAGTCTTTAACGCTGCGCACAGACCTACCAGCCGGCGTAGGCGTACATCCCAGAGTAGAAGGCCAGAGGCATCCCAGACAGCTGCATCCTGCTGGTGTCAAACGCATTTGCAAAGTTGGACGTTTCTCCTGAAACCACGAGCACATGTTTACTGAAAAGTCTCTGTACAGTGTGGATATGAAAAGAGTAATATAAAATGTCTCTGATATATCATGTCACTTCCATATCTTAAATAAAAATAGCTTGCTTTGTCTCAACATGAAGTCATTCCCGTCCACAAGCCCTTGTGGTGAAGACGCTCACACTTCCTCACGTCTCTGCAGAAATGTAAAAAGCTCTGTTTCACCTACAAAACCCCAAAAACGAGGAGGAAGACTCTGTGAGCGATGAGGAAACACGGGAAGAACAAGGAAGCTGAGGGAATCTGACTCGCTCACAGGCTAATGAAGCTAACGTAGCAATAACGTACTTTTGGTGACGGGACAAAACAAATAAAAGAAAAGGATGACACAAACATCCCCAACGATCAGGGACTGGACAGACCTCGTCACAGACCTCGTCACAGACATCAGACGAACGGAAAAGACATTGTTCATTTCAGCCAGCGCTCAGTGTGGAGGCCGCTGTCACCACAAACTACTTCAAATACTACTGTTCCCAGAGAAGTACTACTTCTCCAGTCCACTACTGCTCCAGTACTGACCTGTGAGAAGGAGGTACAGGCCGGGTGCCACAATGAGGGCGAGGGCCAGGAGCTTGCAGCAGGTCAGGAGGATCTGGACTCTGGCTGACCACGTGACACTCATGGCGTTCAGGTACATGACGGCGGCTGCAGAGAATGAGACGAAAGATGAATTCACACATTCAGCACATCCAACCGAAGACTAAACCGAGACTAACCCCGGAACTAGACTAAACAAGGACAATGACCAGGACAAGGACAAGGACAAGAACAAATCAACACTAAAACGGGCTCACTGAGTTATATTGTGCAAAACACTGAACAAAAATGTAAATGCAACACTTCAGTTTTTGCTGAACTCAAAGATATAAAACATTTTCTACGTACAGAAAAGACCCATTTCAAGTAGTGTCCACCAATCTGTCAAAATGTGTGTGAGTGAACACTAAAGAAAGAAAACGCTTTATGCTGATTGGTCGAAGCGTCACAACAGCAGAAGAAGCAGGAAAAACGAGATTGTGATGGTCTAAAGACAGCGTGTTCCATTCACATCCACACAGGCCTCCACCTGATCCACTCTGTGCAGAGGAGGTGTGTCCAGCCCAAGGCACACCTGTGCAGACTTCATGCTGTCTGATCAGTATATTGATATCTGTGAGGTTTGTGATTAGCTTAGCTAATTGACAGATTTGTGAACAATATTTGAAAGAAATGGGTTTTCTTCTTCTGAAATAGGAGAGAAAATCTGAAAATGTTTACCAAATTCCCTCAAACAAATACTGTACTAACATATTGTTAGTGAAATAAATTAACTTTTTTGGCAGTATTTTTTTTTTATTAAAATTAAAAATACCCGTTATAATTGTGCAATTGTGTGTAAATACATGTTTTTTGTTCTGGACCAGAACAGTATTTTGCCACTAGATGTCGCACTAAACCACAAGCCAGTAAGTCAAGGTCATGTGGTCTCCAGAGGCCAATGGGATCGCTGGTCCGGTCGTTGGAGCTTGTGCCCAGTCTATTCCTCCAATAGAAATTCAAGCTGATATCCAACACTTGGCCTTCTCTTTACACAACATATGTTTTGGGTGAGACTAAAGTAAACTACAATCATGACTTCCTTTCATTGGAACTGCGTGGTTGATATTTCACTGCTGTGGATTCACTGTCTCACTATGATATTCAGCAGGTAGAGCCATAATAAAGCACATAGATGATGGTGTGGAAGTGTGTCCAGAAATGCACCTGACTGCCCCTCCCCTCTATGTCTGCCCCTCCTCTGCTGCACCTGACTGCCCCTCCCCTTTATGGCTGCCCCTCCCCTTTATGGCTGTCCATCCCCTTTATGTCTGCCCCTCCCCTGCTGCACCTGACTGCCCCTCCCCTTTATGTCCGCCCCTCCCCTCTATGTCTGCCCCTCCCCTGCTGCACCTGACTGCCCCTCCCCTTTATGTCCGCCCCTCCCCTCTATGTCTGCCCCTCCCCTGCTGCACCTGACTGCCCCTCCCCTTTATGTCTGCCCCTCCCCTCTATGTCTGCCCCTCCTCTGCTGCACCTGACTGCCCCTCCCCTTTATGGCTGCCCCTCCCCTTTATGGCTGTCCATCCCCTTTATGTCTGCCCCTCCCCTGCTGCACCTGACTGCCCCTCCCCTTTATGTCCGCCCCTCCCCTCTATGTCTGCCCCTCCCCTGCTGCACATGACTGCCCCTCCCCTTTATGTCCGCCCCTCCCCTCTATGTCTGCCCCTCCCCTGCTGCACCTGACTGCCCCTCCCCTTTATGTCCGCCCCTCCCCTCTATGTCTGCCCCTCCCCTGCTGCACCTGACTGCCCCTCCCCTTTATGTCCGCCCCTCCCCTCTATGTCTGCCCCTCCCCTGCTGCACCTGACTGCCCCTCCCCTTTATGTCCGACCCTCCCCTCTATGTCTGCCCCTCCCCTGCTGCACCTGACTGCCCCTCCCCTTTATGTCCGACCCTCCCCTCTATGTCTGCCCCTCCCCTGCTGCACCTGACTGCCCCTCCCCTTTATGTCCGCCCCTCCCCTCTATGTCTGCCCCTCCCCTGCTGCACCTGACTGCCCCTCCCCTTTATGTCCGCCCCTCCCCTCTATGTCTGCCCCTCCCCTGCTGCACCTGACTGCCCCTCCCCTTTATGGCTGTCCCTCCCCTGTATGTCTGCCCCTCCCCTGCTGCCCCTGACTGCCCTCCTTTGGTGACAAGCATTAGGGGTTATTCATCCCTGATCCCACCGTAGTCATCTGGACACAGGTTTTGGATACACAAGACATTTCAACCTTTCAATCTGAAAACTCGTATTTTATCCTACTCCTAGAAACAACTATCAAAGTTACTGTTGTAGTTCTTCCAGTGTCTCCTCTGATGTGTGAACCTGTGATCTATAGTCTCAGGTGCAGGTACTCCACAGGCTGCACCAGCTCCTGGCCCCGTCCACTGGGCGATGCCCTTGGTGGAGTGTGTGGGGTACTCACTGATGCCCATGGTGGAGTGTGTGGGGTACTCACTGATGCCCATGGTGGTGGCCAGTTTGATGGCCAGAGGGGGGATGCCACAGGGCATGAACAGAGGCTCCAGGATGTACCGTCCAAAAGCCAGAGAGATGACCGCCATGGCCGCCGGTCTGTGGGAGCGAGGGAGAGCCTGGTCAACCTCATGTTCAGGAGTCTCTACTGAGGAGTACCCAGAGGAGTACCCAGAGGAGTACCCAGAGGAGTACCCTCTGGGCTCAGCTACAGGTGGACGACTGGTCAAACTGTGTCAGAATCCAAACTTGACAGGAAATAAACCAAGACCAAAACATGGGTAAAAACATTGTTTTCCTTTAGTGGTAGAGGGTCCGCCACCTGCATGTTTCTGCTCGTGTTTCTGCTCGTGTTTCTGCTCGTGTTTCTGCCTCGTGTTTCTGCTCATGTTTCTGCTCGTGTTTCTGCTCGTGTTTCTGCTCGTGTTTCTGCTCGTGTTTCTGCTCGTGTTTCTGCTCGTGTTTCTGCTCGTGTTTCTGCTCGTGTTTCTGCTCGTGTTTCTGCTCGTGTTTCTGCTCGTGTTTCTGCCTCGTGTTTCTGCTCATGTTTCTGCTCGTGTTTCTGCTCGTGTTTCTGCTCGTGTTTCTGCTCGTGTTTCTGCTCATGTTTCTGCTCATGTTTCTGCCTCGTGTTTCTGCTCGTGTTTCTGCTCATGTTTCTGCTCGTGTTTCTGCTCATGTTTCTGCCTCGTGTTTCTGCTCGTGTTTCTGCTCGTGTTTCTGCTCGTGTTTCTGCTCGTGTTTCTGCTCGTGTTTCTGCTCGTGTTTCTGCTCGTGTTTCTGCTCATGTTTCTGCTCGTGTTTCTGCCTCGTGTTTCTGCTCATGTTTCTGCCTCGTGTTTCTGCTCGTGTTTCTGCTCATGTTTCTGCTCATGTTTCTGCTCATGTTTCTGCCTCGTGTTTCTGCTCGTGTTTCTGCTCGTGTTTCTGCTCATGTTTCTGCTCATGTTTCTGCTCATGTTTCTGCCTCGTGTTTCTGCTCGTGTTTCTGCTCGTGTTTCTGCTCGTGTTTCTGCTCGTGTTTCTGCCTCGTGTTTCTGCTCGTGTTTCTGCTCATGTTTCTGCTCGTGTTTCTGCTCGTGTTTCTGCTCATGTTTCTGTTCATGTTTCTGCCTCGTGTTTCTGCTCGTGTTTCTGCTCGTGTTTCTGCTCATGTTTCTGCTCGTGTTTCTGCCTCGTGTTTCTGCTCATGTTTCTGCTCATGTTTCTGCCTCGTGTTTCTGCTCATGTTTCTGCTCATGTTTCTGCCTCGTGTTTCTGCTCGTGTTTCTGCTCGTGTTTCTGCTCATGTTTCTGCTCATGTTTCTGCTCATGTTTCTGCCTCGTGTTTCTGCTCGTGTTTCTGCTCATGTTTCTGCTCATGTTTCTGCCTCGTGTTTCTGCCTCGTGTTTCTGCTCGTGTTTCTGCTCATGTTATGGCTTTACACTATCAGTGGCGCCCACAGCTTCTGTAGAGTTGCCCAAGAGACATTAAAGGATGGGTCAAATGCAGATGACCAATTAACAGACAGGGACAGTGTTTTTGCTCCAAAAATACCTTTAAAAACATCTTACTATGTGCGCCACCTGTGAAACCATACTGTGAAACCTTCTAGACCAGGGGTCGCCAACCACCGGGCCGGGGACCGGTATCGTTCCGCAACGCGTTTGCTACCGGGCCGCACAAAAACAGTAAATAATGCATCAGTGACAGCATCTTCTCCGACGTAACTTTGGCCTGTTCCTCATGACACTAATAAGCTTGTCTGTGGTTATATAATGAAAAGCCTTATAGGAAATTGCCAATGAAATCCATTAAATATAATGGCAAGTATATTATATCTCTGCTCTTGTCCTGCGTGAGAACAACTGATACGTGCATTATACATGATACGTCATCGCAGATGCGTCGCATCAAACACGTTGCATAAAAGTAGACCCACAAGCCAGCAAAAATGAGTCTTTGGAGAGCATTTTTGCAAAGGAGAAAAGGCCAAGTGAGGAGCAGACGAGGAGCCCATGACCTCCAAGAAAAAGAAAGCTAAATTGAATAGACAATACCAGGAGTCCTACTTAAAATATGGGTTTGTCGCTACAGGTGACAGTCACGCACCCAGTCCGCTCTGCATAATATGTGGGGGAAAGCTAGTGTGATAGTGTGGATTGTCTTTAATCAAAGCAGGTGTCACTCCGCTCCATAAAAAAACCCCTCTACCACTTCCTCTTCCTCTGCTTCTCCCACTTCCGCCTCAGATTGGGCCATGTCGACGCCCTGTTCTCCTGTCCTCAGTGCCTAAGGGGAACTCCTGGTTTGCGCTTTGGCGACTGGTTGTTCTGGAAGCTGGGGTCCCGTGTGTGTGTAGCCGGCTGAACTAGCCACGTCCGCTGCCCGTCGAGGGTGCGCAGCAGAAGTTTCCCAGCATTAGGTCATGGGATGGGACAAGAATGCTCCGCCACCTTGTCTTTTTTTCTTAACCTCAACAAAAGTGTGATTGTTTTTATGGACAATGATTGTGTAATTTCACTGAGACTAATGCTTTTATTATGGAATTTATTGTGCAGAGAAATAAGTTATTTATAAATAAATCATATCTGGTATTAAAAATGTCTATGTGCCTCGTGTCAACAACAAATCTGTGCGCCTTTTTAATGTTTTCTATATGGTCCTGGGCCCATTAATGCCCAGGTGGCGTTGTTGGTCTTCTGATTTGGGTTTTAACAGTAACTAAAGTTAAAACACCCCTGACATGCCACACTAGCTAACAAGGCAATGAAACCTTCCAAACTGTGGCAGCGAGTGGATCGAGGGATATATGGGGGGGAATCTTGGAGGACACGTCACGAGGGACAGCATTCTTCAGCTGCTACAAGATCACCTGTTTTTACTTTAACAAGAGTTTGAGCACTATTTCTCGTGCGCCCTGAGCCGCTGAGCACTTACATTTACTTATTATTATTGTGCTGCTTCTTCAGATATGATTTAGTTTGTTTCTCACAAAGACCACATGTTGTTCACATTTAATGGACACGAGTCGGAGGAGGAAATGGCTCTGGTGGGCTTTTTTAAAAATGCTAATTAAACATTACATTTGGGCAAATAACAGAGCAAAGAGGCCAAACATAAGTCTTATTAAACTTTAATAGAGACAGATTATGACGCACCAGTCTCATGTTGAGCGCCTTGTTCACACTTTGACGTGTTCGCCTTTTTCACACTTTGACGTGTTCGCCTTGTTCACACATTGACATGGCCGCCTTGATTACACTTTGACGTGTTTGCCTTGTTCACACTTTGACGTGTTCGCCTTGTTCACACATTGACATGGTCGCCTTGATTACACTTTGACGTGTTTGCCTTGTTCACACTTTGACGTGTTCGCCTTGTTCACACATTGACATGGTCGCCTTGATTACACTTTGACGTGTTTGCCTTGTTCACACTTTGACGTGTTCGCCTTGTTCACACTTTGACGTGTTCGCCTTGTTCACACATTGACATGGTCGCCTTGATTACACTTTGACGTGTTTGCCTTGTTCACACTTTGACGTGTTCGTCTTGTTCACACATTGACATGGTCGCCTTGATTACACTTTGACGTGTTTGCCTTGTTCACACTTTGACGTGTTCGCCTTGTTCACACTTTGACGTGTTCGCCTTGTTCCCACTTTGACTTGTCCGCCTCCTGTAGATACATTTACAGTAAATAATGGGATCATCCTGCTTTAGGGTGACTTATGTTGTTAGTAAAGTGGTCTTCATTCATCATTCATCAGAAGTGTGTGTGTGTGTGTGTGTGGCCCGGGGGCCTAATTCTTCCCTCAAATATTGTTTTTTTGGCCCTCAGACTCATAGAACGCAGAAAAGAACTGAATATTGAGTAAACGTTGTCTTGAGGAGGCATTTTGTCCTGTTGCTACAACAACGCTCCCATGGCAACAGCAGGTTGGCTGCTCTTGTTACTATCTGACTGGCACACTAAGCAGATCCTTAAACTGAGCTTGGTTTTAATTGAAGTCTTGGGGTTTTAAAGCAAGCTGCAGATTCACTTTATTCATCCTTTTCAGGAAATGACTTTGTTGCAGCTCATTTGTACTATCAGAAAGATGACAGAAACATGAATTCATCCAGACAGAATAATAAAATCACAAATACAATTATCGCTGTACATTAAATAGTCTAATTGCAGTAGGTATTAAAGTCTTTGGATGTTTTTTGCTGAATTTGTTTTAAAAGTCAATTGCACTGATTGCACCAGAGCAAATGGCCTCTCATCACCACCAGCGAGTGAGAGTGAGGCAGAGTCTTTTGTCCTGAGGGCAATTACTCACCTTAAACTGCCCTGACCCAGGATCTGCTGACCCTACCCGACCCTCCTCTTGCTGAGCTGCACTGGGACCTTAGCCTGAGACCCACAGGGGCCTGAGACCCACAGGCCCACAGGGGCCTGAGACCCACAGGGTGACCCACAGGGGCCTGAGACCCACAGAAGCCTGAGACCCACAGGGGCCTGAGATCCACAGGGGCCCACAGGGGCCTGAGACCCACAGGGGCCCACAGGGGCTCACAGGGGCCTGAGAACCAGCTGCATTCACACCTAACATTAAACACTATCATCTTATATTGGCCCAGATTAACACTATTTTTAAACTGCTCTGCCATTATAATTTAAATACCAAACATTTTAGAGTAAAACAGACCCCCACAGGAAGGTGGCTCCTGCAGGAGGCCCCTCACTGAGTGAAGCATATACGACGTGTTACCTGAGGGCGATGAGCTCTACCCAGAGCCGGATAAACGCCATTTTAGGGCCAAACGCTGCCAGGATGTACGTGTAGTGGCCCCCAGACTTCTTGATACATGTCCCCAGCTCAGCATAGCATAGGGCCCCTGCACAAAGACAGGCAGATGTAGACTAGGGGCCAACACAGAGTCTGCAGCCAGAGGACCCCCGGAGTCCTTGTGCTCTGCTGGTCACATGTAAATCTAACATTATGCTGGACAAATTTGTAAAAGTGAAATACATGGTTGTTTTATTCCACTTTCCGCGCTAATTGTTCCAAAATACTAAGCTAGGGTGCTGCTCGGTGGTGGAGTGGAGAGCACATATGCCATGAGAGCAGCAGCATCGTGACTTTGACCTCAGGACACAGCAGGTTGATGGAACTCCACCACCAACAAGCACAGAAAGTGCTTTAACAGCGATGGGTTGATCAGTCGGACACATCGCTCAATAAAGCCTCTCCAGACTTTTCAGCAGGAAACACAGAAAAGAAGAGCGTGGTGTCAAAATAAATTATCTAAAAACCTACAAGTCACGTAAAGATGGGATGAATTATTATCAAAGTGGAGATATAGAACTAACTTCATCAACATCCTCCCACTTACAAATGAAGGTGACGTTTAAAGTTGATATTGATGAGAGTGTGGGTACGTTTATTTCATATGTTTTATACGTTATGTGAGGCACCTCCCATTCTCAAAATCATTTATAAAGGTGAGTTATTATCAATAATCAACTGAATATTCACTATTACCAATAATTAATAGTTAGTTAATCTGAGGTTTGTGAGCTCGTAACTCTGACATTGACTAGTACTGGAAATAAAAAGTAAATAAATTATACACGTTTCCAATTAAATGGTGTTTTGTGAAGATTTATTGACCAAATATTTAAACAGACATTTGATTATTGCATATCCGAATGAGGCCTGAGTAACTCAGACTGTGATCTAGAGCTGAGGCTAAGTTTATCTGTGACTCAGCAGAAGGTGGTCCTTTGCACACAATGCACTTTTCAGTTTTTTATTTCATTTTTCAAAATCAGTAAATGATGTATAATTCTTCTTTCACTTCACAATTGTCGTTTTGTGTTGCTCTTACACATAAAATGTCAGTAAAATGTATTTAAGTTTGTGGTTGTGACATAATAAAATGTGGAAAGGTTCCATGGGTACAAATACATTTTCAAGCCACTGTAGATATAGACACAAAACTAAGTGGAAAATAAGTCGTTGAACACAAAGTTCTCCCACTTCAAAATTATGGAGGGGTCAGAAATGTTCATTATAGGTGCATTTCCACTGTGAGGGACAGAATGTAAAAAACACATTGTATGATTTGTAAATAATATATTTGTTGTTGTTTTTTGGTGCAAATAAGTATTTGAACACCTGAGAAAATCAGGTTTAATATTTGGTACAGAAGCCTTTGTTTACAGTTACAGAGGTCAAAGGTTTCCTGTAGTTCTTGACCAGGTTTGCACACACTGCAGCAGGGATTCTGGCCACTCCTCCACACAGATCTTCTCTAGATCTGTCACGTTTCAGGGCTGGAGACTGGCGACTCCAGAACCTTGATATGTTTCATACAGAGCCTCTTCTTGGTTCTCCTGGGTGTCTGCTTCAGGTCATTATCATGTTAAAACACCCAGCCACGCCCCATCTTCAATGCTCTGACTGAGGGAGGTTGTCACCCAAAATCTCACAACACATGGCCCCATTCATCCTCTCCTTAATACAGAGCAGTCGTCCTGTCCCCTGTGCAGAAAAGCCCCCCAAAGCATGATGTTTCCTCCCTCATGCTTCACAGTAGAGATGGTGTTCTTGGGATGGTCCTCATCCTTCTTCCTCCAAACACGGCGAGTGGATTTTATACCAAAATGTTCTATTTTGGTCTCATCTGACCACATGACTTACTCCCATGACTCCTCTGGATCATCCAGATGGTCAGTGGCAAACTTTAGACGGTCCTAGACATGTGCTGACTTAACGGTGTAGTGTATTACCGATAGAACCTTTGAAACTGTGGTCCCAGCTCTCTTGAGGTCATTGACCAGGTCCTCCCATAGTTCTGGGCTGATTCTTCACCTTTCTTATCATCATTGAACCCCTCGAGGTGAGATCTAGCATGGAGCCCCAGACCAAGGGAGACTGACTGTCATCTTAAGCCTCTTCCATTATCTAACAATTGCAAAAAGTTGTTTTTTCACAGTTTTGTGGAGGTCTACAGTTTAGTCTCTGGTGTCTTTTGAAAGCTCTTTGGTCTTGCCCATGGTACATATAACTATCAGGTCTTTGAGCACCAAAATTCTTGCTGATTGGCAGGGGTTAAAATACTTATTTGCTGCAATAACATACAAATAGATTATTCAAAAATTATAAACTGTAATGTCCAGATTTTTTATATTTTTTTTGACTCTGTCTCTCACAGTGAAAATGCAAATGAAGTGGGAGACTTGCAAAATCGTCGGGTGTTCAATTACTTTCCTCACTGTATATATTGGAAGATTATTATGGATGATTAAAACATTTTCTATACAATTACACTACATTTCAGAAATTTCAGAAACAGCATTCAATCTCAGTGTAAAGGCATCTATTACCACAGGGCCCGATCAGAGAGGCCCCTGGGAACCTCTCACATCTGGAGCCGCTTCAGTCAGGGCTTAGTGCAAGAATTCAAGTGTGATGCTTCAATCTTCAGCCTGAATCCAGGGCTTTAGAAGGGGTTCAGGGGGCCCTCTGTGGTGGCCTCCTGCCGGGCCCCGGGGCCTTTGGGCTTTAATGCTATAATGAAATGAGGGAACTTGTACAGCTGTTTCACACACTGCTTAAAGGTTAATATATGTTCTAGAGTGGAGACGCAGGCAGATAAGCTTCGAGGCCTCTGTGTGCATGGTCCATACAGTTTGTCTGCTCGCAGTTTATAGATGCAAATTATTAGGATAAAATACCATGTCATGTAGTCAGAATGTCCACATACTGAGTGAGCATTGCCTAATCACGCATGTGCTAACCTTGGGCTGTTTTAGTAACATCCATAAAGCTAATCTTTAGGATAAAGCTATTCCCTTTGTCCTTGTGTTATGTTGTCAACAAGTTTAAGCTGGTTTCAGCGTCGACATGACACTCCACTTCTATGGGCTTTAAAAGGATGGAGGATTGACGGATTTGGAGGTGGGGATTCTCATCTCAGCCACTTCACACTCGGCTGCAAACCTGTTTGATGGAGACATCAGGACAACATCGTCTGCAAACAGCAGAGATGAGATCCTGTGAGATGAGAGCTGAGATCCTCACCTCCTCCATCACCATGTGGTACGCTGGAACCACAGCCAGGGACAAACAGAGACTACACCGCCCTCTGGTGAGAAGGTGATCGGCTGCAGACTTCCATCTCTGCAGAACCTGTACGTCTCTGGGACGAGGAGGTCGGATCACAGCCGACCCTTCTCACCCTGGACACAAACTATTTGAGCCACTCCCCTCAGGCAGGAGGCCACTCCCCCCTACGGTCCATCCGGACCAGAACCTCCTGCCACACTCTGCCATTGGAGTCATGAACACTTATCACCTGCCACTTTAACTATTATTCAAACTAATAACTATTCATTGCACCTTTTGCACTATTTCTCACTATCTATAAATTGTGTGTACATATACAGACCAAGTCTATTTCTTATTAGTAAATATTTTTTTATGCATGCCTCATTTGATATATTTTACTATTGTTGTACATTGTTGTATGTAGCCCCTTACCATCAAAGTTCCTATTTTGTAAATGTTGTACATGTGGTATATGTAGTCTACAGGTTAGTGGTTAGGTTAGCTGTGTGTGTGTGTGTGTAAGCAGTGTGCACGTGTGTCTGACCGAAGAGCGACAGCACTCCACAGGCGATCCACACCAGCAGGCTGACCCCGATGCTGCCCGAGTTCTGCACAATGCCTTTTGGGGAGATAAAGATCCCGGCTCCTATGATGGTTCCGATGATGATGGAGATGCCCCTCAGCAGAGTGACCTTCCTGCCCAGCTCCACTTTGCCCTGAGCCTCACTCTGATCCAGCGAGGAGCCATTCTGCAGACCATTACGAGCGCTGGCAGGGCCCATAGGAGAGGGCGACCTGAGGGACATGGTACACCAGCTCAGCTCCTCTGTCCCAGCCCTGTGCACAGGAGGAGCAGAATGCAGGGCTCAGTGTATTCACATCAAAAATATTTATCATTGCAGTACTTTGACATTACAAAAGGTATAGGTCAAAATAAATATTAGGAAAAATACTCAAATAAGAATTAAATTGTGTGTATGTTTGTTTATTTGTGTAATCAACCACAAGATCAGGGGCAAAATACAGTCCAATAAGTGAGCAGTTCAAAATGAAACAAACTCTGGTCTAAACTCCAGGGATGAGACACAGGATTGCAACTGCTTTCAGGAACCTAAGCACTCACACTAAATAACTTTCCACGTGTGTGAACAATCTGGTGGCAATTTGAACTCATAAGATCTTGGCATGAGATCTTCCCTGCCTGTACATTACATATGTAACTACATATCCATATGGAATTTAAAGATTTGGCTTCTCAAAACAGTTGATGTAAACCCTCATTCATCCGAGAGTGGTCCGTGCCAGAAAAGGGTTTAAACGTATTCATCTGGAAATAGAGATGTTTAGGCACCCATCAGGAAGTCATCATTCTCATGGTCAGCATTTGGGGCCAGTCAGAGGACCTGTTTTGCTTAGCAACGCCAGTTGTTATTTTTATGAGAGGGCAAATTATAATAGCATAGTAACGTCACTCGACTCACATTTTCCAAAAATGACAAACAACAATTAAAATCCCAGGAACCATTATGAGGCTAAAGATGACTCACACAATGGTCGTACTTTTGATTGTTTTCATATAGTTGGATCATTTAATCATCATTTTCTATCTAAAATGCTGCTCATACAAAAGACATCCATTAAAATCATGGTGAGCATCAGGTTGTTGCTTGTAGCACCTTTTTTTTTCTTTTGACCGTTGTAATCACCTCTGCCTGTGCCCCGGAGATACCGGATGATGCACGTACAATTTCTAATGTGGGGGATTTTACAGGAGAGATGGATGGCACTGTGCAGGAGGGATTGGCTCAGGACAGTGGGTGAAGGGTTACAAAGAATTGATGAACATTGGGAACATTTTACATTTTGGAGATTAAATAAAGCACAGGGAAGCAACTCAAATGCCAGATGGTGGCGGAAATGCTTGTCACCCAGAACACAGGATAACTACAAGACACAGCAAAAGCACACTATTCAATTTAAAAAACAGTCCTAAACATGTAGTCCAAAATAGTCGTCCCATCTTGTCTAATGTCTATTAAATTAGTACATTTTCAAATTCAGTCCAAATGTGATGATGATAATCATTGGTTCAGCCTCTGTCTAATATGAGGGCTCATATCTGTGTTAGAGATGGGCGGGTTTAAGAAATAGATTCAAATGAACTGGGAGTTCTCAGAGATTTTGTATGCTCTTTTCAAATGTTTGCGTTAAAAATCAGAAGCACACATAATATCAGCGGCGGCTGGTCCATGAAGGGAGCAGGGGCGCCGCCCCCTCTGTCAAGCCAAATACGCCAAATAAGCCAAATATGTACATTTTTTTGTGTCTAAAAACAATATAATTTGTTCAGAATTATCTTATATTCTTGTTAGTTTAAATGTGTAAAAGAATAATATATATGTATATATATTATATACAATATATATGTATGATACTTTGTCTGCTGCGTGGCGTCTCTTTTCTACCCGTGGGGCGGTTTGAAAAGTGCCCCAGAGCCCCATAGAAAAGCAATGGGGATTTTTAGCCAATCAAATCACAATCAAAAGTGACTACGTCAATAGGGTAAGCTTAAGTCCACCACCCATTTTAACTTAGTATTCACGCCACAGAGCTACGCAGTTTATGCTGGAGACACAGACATGTGCGCGCGCTGTACACGGAAGTTTGTTTTCCGTGTTTACTTCTTAAACTGCATCTACAGACGTCTGTGTACAAAAGGTACGTCCAAAATGATTCAGAATGAGTCTGTTTACTGGTTGTGAATATAAAACTATATTCATGTTGAAGTGAAAGCGGCTGATTTCATATTTCAACACATGTGATGTGTCAAACTTTGTGCTCCGTTACCTTGACTACAAACATACCAAAGAGGAGTGTTTTTTTTAGTTTATTACTTGGATAAGGCTAACGCTAAGCATTAAGTATCGCTTAACTTCTATTCATAGAAATATGCTTTTGTTATTAGAAAACCCATGAAAGAATGCTATAAATGACATGTCTTTAAGAACAACCTTCCATACAGCAATAATGTCTGTGATGATTAAATATAAAAATGTAAAATTTTACACATGTAGTTCAGGCTAACAATTGTTTGTGTTTTTATTTCCTCTTAATGTAGTAATTTCTACTATGCACTATAAGTTACAGTATCACTGAGATGTTTGTTTTGCTCTTTACAATCTGATATTTTATAAAATGTCAAATGTAATTTTATGTCAAATGTATTTTCTCAGAAATGGAATCTGCCTCTAAGTCATTGTATTATCATCAACAAAAGAGGAAATAAAGTGTGTTTACTTCATTAATTCAGTTGTAAATGTGTATTTCTAATATGTATTCATAAAGTCAATGTTATGTATTCAATTTTGGACATTTAAAACACGGTCATGTCAAATAGAAACCAGTCGCCACTGCATAATATATAAATTCATCAGCCTGAGCTGAGCACTGAATCTCACAAGTCCCAAGCAACACCCCTGACCCCTCCTAATGCAGAAGCCCAGCTCATATTCATGGAGAAATGAGTCCAACGAAGAAATTAATTAAGACACGTCTAAACGCACAGATGCTCATATACCGCGGAGACGAGACCCCATCACTGACTGCCTTTCATGAGCCTCAACTCGCCCTGCTATGAAATGATCCTTTCTGTCCCGACCTGCATCCACGGGTCAGAACAGACAGGACACTAGAGTGCATGAAATCACAGCGCGGCTAAAGAAAGGTTTTACAGCAAACTCATTCATGAAGTCTGTAAAAGAAGGGCAGCACTGACTGAGAGAGTTCCACTCATTACAGCAAATAAAGGAACAAGCAGACATACATGCATAGGTATAGATGTATATGTGCACTGCAACAGGCAACAGACAGCCAGGTGCACGAAACGCCAATCAGCCAATCACACACATCGTAGAATCACTATAAAACCATTTGGGAGAGATCCTACTCCCATGGACAGACTGTGGAACTCTCAGGAGGAGAGAGTTCATCTAGAGACAGCTCATCTAGAGACAGTTCATCTAGAGACAGTTCATCTAGAGACAGTTCACCTAGAGACAGTTCACCTAGAGACAGTTCATCTAGAGAAAGTTCATCTAGAGACAGTTCATCTAGAGACAGTTCATCTAGAGACAGTTCACCTAGAGACAGTTCATCTAGAGACAGCTCACCTAGAGACAGTTCATCTAGAGACAGTTCATCTAGAGACAGTTCATCTAGAGACAGTTCACCTAGAGACAGTTCACCTAGAGACAGTTCACCTAGAGAAAGTTCATCTAGAGACAGTTCATCTAGAGACAGTTCATCTAGAGACAGTTCATCTAGAGACAGTTCATCTAGAGACAGCTCACCTAGAGACAGTTCACCTAGAGACAGTTCACCTAGAGACAGTTCACCTAGAGACAGTTCACCTAGAGACAGTTCATCTAGAGAAAGTTCATCTAGAGACAGTTCATCTAGAGACAGTTCATCTAGAGACAGTTCACCTAGAGACAGTTCATCTAGAGACAGTTCATCTAGAGACAGTTCATCTAGAGACAGTTCATCTAGAGACAGTTCACCTAGAGACAGTTCATCTAGAGAAAGTTCATCTAGAGACAGTTCATCTAGAGACAGTTCATCTAGAGACAGTTCACCTAGAGACAGTTCATCTAGAGACAGTTCACCTAGAGACAGTTCATCTAGAGACAGTTCATCTAGAGACAGCTCACCTAGAGACAGCTCACCTAGAGACAGTTCATCTAGAGACAGTTCATCTAGAGACAGCTCATCTAGAAACAGTTCTTCTAGAGACAGTTCATATAGAGACAGCTCATCTAGAGACAGCTCATCTAGAGACAGTTCATCTAGAGACAGTTCACCTAGAGACAGTTCATCTAGAGACAGTTCATCCAGAGACAGTTCACCTAGAGACAGTTCATCTAGAGACAGTTCATCTAGAGACAGCTCATCTAGAGACAGTTCATCTAGAGACAGCTCATCTAGAGACAGCTCACCTAGAGACAGCTCACCTAGAGACAGTTCATCTAGAGACAGCTCATCTAGAGACAGCCCATCTAGAGACAGTTCATCTAGAGACAGTTCATCTAGAGACAGCTCACCTAGAGACAGTTCATCTAGAGACAGTTCATCTAGAGACAGTTCACCTAGAGACAGTTCATCTAGAGACAGTTCATCTAGAGACAGTTCATCTAGAGACAGCTCATTTAGAGACAGTTCATCTAGAGACAGTTCACCTAGAGACAGTTCATCTAGAGACAGTTCATCTAGAGACAGTTCACCTAGAGACAGTTCATCTAGAGACAGCTCATCTAGAGACAGTTCATCTAGAGACAGCTCATCTAGAGACAGTTCATCTAGAGACAGCTCATCTAGAGACAGCTCACCTAGAGACAGCTCACCTAGAGACAGTTCATCTAGAGACAGCTCATCTAGAGACAGCTCATCTAAAGACAGTTCATCTAGAGACAGTTCATCCAGAGACAGTTCACCTAGAGACAGTTCATCTAGAGACAGTTCACCTAGAGACAGTTCATCTAGAAACAGTTCACCTAGAGACAGCTCATCTAGAGACAGCTCACCTAGAGACAGCTCACCTAGAGACAGTTCATCTAGAGACAGTTCACCTAGAGACAGTTCATCTAGAGACAGTTCACCTAGAGACAGTTCATCTAGAGACAGTTCATCTAGAGACAGTTCACCTAGAGACAGTTCATCTAGAGACAGTTCATCTAGAGACAGCTCACCTAGAGACAGCTCACCTAGAGACAGTTCATCTAGAGACAGTTCATCTAGAGACAGCTCATCTAGAGACAGTTCATCTAGAGACAGTTCATATAGAGACAGCTCATCTAGAGACAGCTCATCTAGAGACAGTTCATCTAGAGACAGTTCACCTAGAGACAGTTCATCTAGAGACAGTTCATCCAGAGACAGTTCACCTAGAGACAGTTCATCTAGAGACAGTTCACCTAGAGACAGTTCATCTAGAAACAGTTCACCTAGAGACAGTTCATCTAGAGACAGTTCATCTAGAGACAGCTCATCTAGAGACAGCTCATCTAGAGACAGTTCATCTAGAGTAGAGCGTGTTCCTCCAGGCAGTTCAGGGGCATCCGGATCTACGGATCAGCATTGGCAGTGTCTTAACATTTGTGTTTTGAATTGTTTAATTTTCAGTTAAATATTACATCCGCAGCTTGTTGCCCTGACAACAGGTCACTTAACTTTAGCCTCCAATCCTGAGTGATATGTATTCACTACACATTCCCGCAGAAGGGGATAGAAATGCAGAGCTGAAACAGATGCAAGGGCGGGAGACAGCAGAGACAACAGCAGCAGGATGGAGGGGGACTGGGGCTGCAGATGATGGCCTAGCACGGCGGGCGTAGATGAGGACGTGGACCCCGGAGAGCCAGCTGACACATGATGAGCCAGATGAATGGATGCCAGTGGTGGCCAACACAAAACACCAGCAGTGGTGGAGCACGAAGCTTTGCCTTTCTCTGTGCATGTGTGTGTGTTTGTGTGCGGCTAGGAAGACCAAGGGAGATGGGGGTCTGGACCAGAGTTTGGAGAAGGCACCATGAAGTGTACTTCCGGGCCGGCAGGATATCCCCCTGTAAGTATTAGAAGTAGTGGTGCTCTAATTGACAAGCTGAAGTGGTTTGGTGATGGTCCCGTTATGTGTTGTCCCTAGAAGGAGGCTGATTGGGACCCAAATGGAGTCATGTTGCACCTGCCAGCTCGGCCGCAGTTGTCCTGAACTTAATTGGCGCATGAAACCCTGGACTGTTCGTTTTCTTATTTTTTGATGGTAATCATAACTTATTCATAACTTATATAAGTATTTTACTTCTGAAACACAAGTCAGTGTAATCCATCATTTGTCCAGGAGTGTTCCATTGTAGAAAAATAATCCGTGTAGTGTCGAAAATTATCAACAGTAAGATCAATACAATCAATCCAATGGCAATGGAATTGTTACAAGTAGCATCCTTCAATGTGAATCCAATCAAAAGAACAAAGATTTAAATAAAATGGAAAAAATAGATATTAAATGTTTTCACGAGATACATTTGAATGACACTGAACATTAAAAACTAATTCTGCAATTTTAGGATAAAGAGGGCAAATATATACTGATTATATACTGATCAGAGGGAATATTTATGGAAAGGTTTTCACCCTTGAATGTGTATTGTGTTTGTCCAGTTTGTTGGGTAGTGAGAAGCCGGTTAGACCGGAACAGTTGGAATCCCTCCAGCTCCATGGAGCGTTCAGGGACGGATTCGCTGAGCCACGTCTCCGTAAATCACAGCACAGGAGAAGAAGAAAAGTTTTTTTTGTCTCATCAGCAACGCCAGTTCGTCCAGTTTGTTGGGTAGTGAGTTCACGTTGGAGAGGAAAATCCCAGATGAGGGTGTGCGTGTGCCTCGCTTCCTCAGCTGCGGCTTCCTCTTCTTAGGCGTCTCACAATTTTAGCCAAAATAAGAGCTATTCCTGCAGCAGATGCTAAAAAAAATGGAACTAGATCCGTAGGAGTTGTGGTCCCGATGGATAAGAGATCTTCACGGGTGTAGGAGCACGCAGACACACAATTTACGCACAAAACAGACAAAACAAAAAGCACCGAAACGTCGAGGCAGCCTTCAGCGGCGCCATCTTGGATCTCATATAATAAGTTATATCAAAAAACAAAAAAACAAAGCCGTAATAATTAGTTGGAACGCTGAGAAGGCTTTTGATTCTGTTAGCTGGCCATATTTATTTAAAGTGCTAACCAAATTTCAAATAACGACTTAATCTGACAAATCCACTGACTCTGGACAGAGGGGTGAGCAAGGTTCTGCCTGGTCCCCCCTCCAGTTTGTTTGTATTTGGAACCATTGGCCCAATATATTACACAATTAATGGTGTTACAATTGATGGGACGGAACATAAAATAGCTTGTTATGCAGATGATGTTCTATTTAATTTGACCAAACCAGAAATTTCCATACTCAATGTGATGCATTTTCTTCAAAAAATTGGTCCAATGTCTGGATTCAAAATGAATGTACAAAAATATCTAATTTTCGCTCCCCCCTCTGACCTTTAGAAAGACCTACAGTACCCATTTGAAAGGCAACCGTAATCATTAATGTGCAGGCCTTACTGGCAGATGACACACGCTTGAGTCATTTGGGGGAGATGGAGAGCGCTTCTGTGGAATCTGTTCTTGAATGAGCCGAGAGTCACAGCACAGAAGAGTGCACAGACCAAGAAGAGGATGAGGATGTGATCTCTGATGTAATTGGACTCTGGTGGTGTACATATCATATCTATTATCTCATATCTCATATATTCAAAGCCATGGACCCGTTGCAGTTCGTATACCTGGCCCTGGCATCTGTTTATAAGAGTTCTTCTATTAAACTTCCTATAAGTTACTGTCCTTTCCCCCTGTATCTACTGCGTTGTAACATTAAAGGCTATCTTATCTTATCTTTTGTTGTTTGTGTTGCACTGAATCACCTGTGAATTATATTTATCGACAAATGCAATGAACCTGATTCTCATTCTGATTCTTTGATTCTATTCAGGGCCTTTTGTAATCCAAGTATTTCCATTTTAATATAGTAACTTCTAATTCTGATTCAAGTCCAGTTACCATCAATAACAACACTCCTCTTGAGTCTTCAGTGACAGCTGTAGGGGGAGGTGGTGTCAGTGTGACAGGGGGGAGGGCTTATCTCAATGAGATGCAAATGAGCCCCTCTGTGACTCTGGGCTCACTCCGGTGAGAAACTCTGGAAGCCGTTTTCTCAGTGAATGGGTTTGAGAGTTGTATACATTCAAATGACCACAACTTACTCAAATATTATCAGATCTACATGAGTGAGACAGCATTGGAAAGCTTTGAATTCACACTTTCAGAATCTGTGAATAACTCGAAATGTCTCCGGGTAGACATGTAACTGGTTTAGCCACGGTCAGTCACATATTGTTAAAATGCTAACTAAATAAACAATGTAACTTATTCAGCACTGCCTCATCAATGACCTTACCTGTGCGCCTTTTAATCTTTTCTACATGGTCCTGGGCCCATTAATGCCCAGGTGGCGTTGTTGGTTAATTTCACTTTTATCACTGTAGTACCACCCGGATGCCACATATGCAATAATACACAATACTACACAATAATACACAATACTACACAGTGGGGAAGGCGAAGTGAATCACTTTGTGGCTCTCATGCACATGTTTTGTGTATCATAGAGAGGAAGCGGACTCCTACACAGATGAAGACATAGAGCTTTCCACTCGCGCTTTTCATTTCTCCTGAAAACAATGTTTCACTTCAAAGCTGTCTATATTTTTCAAATTAAATGTGTAAACTTGTTTACCATTTTACTGCCTTGTTAGCCTTCTCTGTAAAAGAGATTTCACACTGCACAGTCTGCCTCAATAAAGCCTGCAGGCAAAATAAATACATACAAGACTTTGTTTGGTTTGGATGTCTTCCTGGGACTGAAGTCCCTCTTTAATCCTGGATAAATCCTGCTATAGATATTGATTTATGAAACTACTTTTTATTTACATTTTTTTCAAGTAAGATTCACTCCCAAATCTTCTGAAACTCCTCGCCTTTTCCTTTCTGCTGTGTTTATAGTAGTCAATCTATTCTAAACTCAACAGATTTGGTCAAAATTGACACCATTTGCTGATTAATCAATAAAAAGGCAGACAGCCCGACTCACCTGTGTCTCTGTGATCAGCTCAGCATTGGCCCCTGTTTAATCTCCTTTCGTTCCACAGTCCAGCCACACTAGGTTAGGGGCCTCACTGTTTGGCTCTTCAGCTTTGCTTGTCTCACGCTTAAGTCTTCTGGAGATGTTTCTTCTCTCAGCGCTTCTTACTCCTAAGTCCCGGGACATTGGTTTAGGGACCGTTTTGCATGTCTTTTCTCTCTCTGCTCCTCTCACTATTTGGTCCTGGAACACTGGATGGTTCAGGGGCCGTAGTGTGTGTGGCTCCTCCCCTCTCTGCAGCTTGTTGTTGAATAAACTACAGTGCTCTGACATGCTGCAGCAGGACCAGGGAAACAGGTGGAACACAGCCAGACACACTAGACCTCAGGGGCTTTGCCTCAGTTTAGGCTTTGTTTAGCTCTGTCCAACCTTAAAACCTTCCGGTTGTGTATAACAGTGTGCTGAAACCCTGGAGCGGGAGAAGCCTGGGGAATTCTGATGCTAATCAGGTCCTCACTGAGGAGGGAGCCAAAGTCAGTTCACACAATAGGATGTACGGGGCTGTAACAAAGAAGAGCAGTCTCAAGTGAAACCCTAAACTCCTCTTATCAGGAGTTTCCACCCAGTGGGCGGGGCTTACAGAGAGTAGGATATAAAACCTGAGTTCCCAGACTCGATTCGCAGATTGAGAATGACTCTTGAACGAAAGTCAGAACATTTTTGAGTCCAGATGATGCAACTTAATTTGGTTTACATTGTGTTGGATGGATAGGACTAATTCAATTTCAATTTATTTTCAATTCAATTTATTTTTGAAGGCCCAAAATCACAACAACGGTTGCCTCTGAGGGCCACAGTGAAAAATGAATCAACAATGTCTGTGGTGGCGAGGGACGATGTCCCAGAGTCCTCTGTCCTTAGACCCTCCTAATCTGTTATGAAGCTAATCTGTCAAGGCCTTGTCCATATTTACTGGTGTCAAGTGGTTTCTTTACTGTAGACGTGGCATTCTGGTTTGGCATAAAATGTATGTTTCCTTTGACTTCACTGAGGGACAGACGGGACTCTGAGAGGGACGGATTAGTTTTTACCTGTGCACACTTGAAAATGACATAAATAATCATGATTGGACCACGAGACCACTATGATTCAAAACAATGGAGTTTTGATTTATAAATCATGAAAATTTAGACAGTACAGATCAAACTGTGGAAGTGCTTCTGCTGGACATGGTCATGGGAGGAGATAAACATCTGAGACCACTGCTAAAGTGAAGTGAGAGGACATTGAGCACTGTCCACTGGGGCATCAGGAGGGCGTGACCCTCCACTCGACTGTCCACCGGGGCTTCAGCGTGACCCTCCACTCGACTGTCCACCGGGGCTTCAGCGTGACCCTCCACTCGACTGTCCACCGGGGCTTCAGCGTGACCCTCCACTCGACTGTGCACCGGGGCTTCAGCGTGACCCTCCACTCGACTGTCCACCGGGGCTTCAGCGTGACCCTCCACTCGACTGTCCACCGGGGCTTCAGCGTGACCCTCCACTCGACTGTCCACCGGGGCTTCAGCGTGACCCTCCACTCGACTGTGCACCGGGGCTTCAGCGTGACCCTCCACTCGACTGTCCACCGGGGCTTCAGCGTGACCCTCCACTCGACTTTCCACCGGGGCTTCAGCGTGACCCTCCACTCGGAGCAGGTACAGAAAAAGGAGAGGTAACTTTTCACACGACACGTAGAATTTAAAAAAGATGCTCTGAGCAACAAAAAAAATGTATTTGTTGCTCAGAGCTCTTTTTTAAATTCTACGTGTAATGCTTTGCACTGTTTCACTTTAACAAGTACTAAATGATTTACCACAGTTTGCCTCAAATATGAATTAATTTTTTTTTTAAAAAGTGTAGTTGATAATATTATTCGTTAACTTGGATTCGGGAACAGGTCCACGCCTCAACCTTTCACCTCCAGCAACCACACCTCCGCTCTTTAACCACCGCTCTCCGTCGTACACACTCACAAAAGGCCTCATCCCCTTAATCCTATCACTCTCGCACCTTATTTACACCCAAGTACTTCCGTCGACGACCCACGCAAAAACTCTATTCCAATGCACCAGTATTAATCCTCGTCTCAGTAATGGAGAGACTGCTTTTAGATTCTATCCAGCTAGTCCTTGACTATCCAGCTCCTCTTCTCTCGTGCCACTCAGTTAACATTATGTTCAGCCAGGTTAAATTTGAGATCATGATCATCTTCCTTCATTTTACATCATCTTTGGGGGTTCTGAATCGGCTGGGCTGATTACCTGAGACAGAGCCCCCATCCTGAGTCGCTATCCAGCCAACTTTCATCGATCCATCATCTATCCATCATCGATCCATCATCTATCCATCATCGATCCATCATTGATCCATCATCGATCCATCATCTATCCATCATCGATCCATCATCTATCCATCATCTATCCATCATCTATCCATCATCGATCCATCATCGATCCATCCTCGATCCATCATCGATCCATCATCTATCCATCATCTATCCATCATCGATCCATCATCGATCCATCATCTATCCATCATCGATCCATCATCTATCCATCATCGATCCATCATCGATCCATCATCGATCCATCCTCGATCCATCATCTATCCATCATCTATCCATCATCGATCCATCATTGATCCATCCTCGATCCATCATCACTATTATCAATAAACATTCTTTCATGTTCCATAGTTGTGGCGTGGTCCTTGCTATTGAAGTTTTTATCGGTCTCTGTACAAATGCAGTCCAAATACTGATTGGAGTGATTCAATTCAATTTATTTTTGTAACACCCAAAATCACAACAGCGGTTGTCTCGGAGGGAAAATAGGAAAGACAGAGCTATATTACACGAGAAATGTAGAGCTAGAATAAATGAGCAATATTTTTTATTTGTTATTTTATGCAACTTAACAGTGCTCCTTTTCTATTTTCTCTCTCTTTCTCTCTCTCTCTCTTTCTCTCTCTCTCTCTCCTCTCTCTCTCTCTCTCTCTCTCTTTCTTTCTCTCTCTCTCTCTCCTCTCTCTCTCTCTCTCTCTCTTTCTTTCTTTCTCTCTCTCTCTCTCTCTTTCTTCTTCTTCTTTCTCTCTCTCCCTTGTTTTTTGTACAGTATAGCGTAAAACACATACTTTGAAGATGTACAACTACAGTAGGTGGTGGTAATGTAACACTTTATGGATACCAACTGCCATAAAACACCAAAGAAAAAGAAGAAGCATATTGCTTACTGACATGGATTCTGTTTTGTTTTTGTTGTTTTGCCAATAGTAGTTAGTAGTAGTCATGAAAGTGGATTTGGTGGTTTCTAAAAATCCTCCCCAAATGATTTTTGGAGTAACAGAAGAGTTATTCAGATCACTTTGAGACTGCGGCGAACCAGACCAGACTGGACTCTGCCTCCCTCTTCTGCTCTCATGCAGACTAAACACAGATAGTGTTGAGTTTGCAGCTGTGGGAAAGATGCCTTCATATCTGGAGTAAGGTCAAGTCACAGGACAATCACAGCAGATTACAGAGTGAACAAACTATTTATTGAGATGTAGAGCTTATAAAGCATCAAATATATTTAATAGCAGAACATAGCGACTGAAGAACAGTTTACCATTTTCCTGCTCCTGGCTCTGACCCTTGACCTCTACAGGATCCTGGCTCTGACCCTTGACCTCTACAGGGTCCTGGCTTTGACCCTTGACCTCTCACCCTCATTCTGCCACCGCTCTGATCATGGTTCTGAATAAACTGAATAAACTATGCTATTGCCTGGCATTAAACAAAAACAAACATTCTAATGACTAACGAGCACGTAACAATTTGGAAATAAGAAATTAAGAATTCTAAATATACAAAAGTAGTGTTTTTCTAAGGTTTGCGGTTGGTTGGTTGGTTGGTTGGTTGGTTAGTTAGCCATCATGGGCAGAGGGGGTTTGGATGGAGACTGGTCCAGGGCACTCAGAGGGCGTGGCAGAGGGAGAGGATGAGGAGGTCAAGGAGGCAGCAGGAGGATGTGTTTCCATGATTTTCCATTTAGCCAGTTTCAACTCCTTAACGCTTCAACCGATTTCAACATGTTATACCTCATTACGATCGCTTTCACAGTAGTACGTGTGCTATTACTTTTGACATTTGAACAACTTGTACTTTTTGCAGAATTTTCAAAAGTATTAGTACTTTTTCCCCATTTAAATGAATTTGGGCATTATGAGTGTCTGCAGAATTCTTTAGACTTTATTCTTTAGACTTTATTCTTTAGAATTTTGTGACGGAGCCAGTCGAGCGAGAGAGAGAGAGAGAGAGAGAGAGAGAGAGGGGGAGAGGGGGAGAGGGAGAGGGAGGGAGGGAGAGAGGGGGAGGGAGAGAGAGAGGGAGTGAGAGAGAGGGGGAGGGAGAGAGAGAGGGAGGGAGAGAGAGGGGGAGAGGGAGAGACAGTGTGAGGGGGACACCTACACACACGGGAAGGGGAGGTGGGGGAGAGGGAGGGGGAGAGAGAAGGAGAGACGCAGACACTCTAGCAATGGCTTCAGCCATTGCAAATTTTCTAGTTAAATATGGGCTGATGCATTGTGTTTTGTGTAAAATATTTTCATATTCTATTTTTGATACTGCTAAGTTGATTGATTTATAGTGGTTCTAGTTGACTGTTATGCTAGTTTTTTTTTTTACTTTTACATGACTTTGATGCCAATGGATCTGCAAAATTCAAGAGTGGAAATGTATCTAAAGGCATTAAACTTCAGGTGTGGGGAACAGCCCAGTCAAACCAGTAATACACTTGACAAACATAGTATCAGCTGAAACAGCTGCCCCAATACCAATACACAACTTGCTCTTGTTCGGGAATTGTTCCTCTAGTAAAAGAGTAAAACACATGAATGTGTGTTAGCTAGCACCAGTCGGTCCACCTCCCTTCTGTAGACAGACTCATCCTCGTCCGAGAAGATCCCGATGAGGGTGGTGTCGTGGCTGGAGGTGCAGCAGTTTGTGAACAGGGAGAAGAGCAGGGGAGAAAGTACACAGCCCTGTGGAGCTCCTGTTTTGATAGTGCGAGAGTCTGAGACATCGTTCCCCAGCCGCACGCACTGCCTCCGATCCATCAGGAAGTCAGCGCTCCACCTGCAGGTGGAGTCAGGCACATTGAGCTGGGAGAGCTTGTCCTGGAGCAGAGCAGGGAGGATGGTGTTCAATGCAGAGCTGAAGTCCACAAACAGGATCCTGGCATAGGTTCCTGGGGAGTCCATATGCTGCAGGGTGAAGTGGAGAGCCAGGTTGATGGTGTCGTCCACAGATCGGTTGGCTCTGTAGGTGAACTGCAGGGGGTCCAGCTGGGGGGAGGTGAAGGACTTGAGGTGGGGGAGGACCAGGCGCTCAAATGACTTCATGACCACAGACGTCAGCGCCACAGGTCTGTAGTCATTAAATCCGGTGATACCAGTGACATTAAACACACTGGTAGTTAGTAGATGTGAACATTTGGGGTGCTGAAAAATGTTATCTAAGAATTATTATGGATTGATTCAAAACTCTAAATCAATCTTAGATCAAGTCAGTGTTTCTGCAAGATTGCCACAGTGGCGCGAGCAGCGGCCTGACTCTCCTCCTCGATACCAAGAAATCTGCTATAAATGCAAATTAAAGGAATAATGGAGGATTTTTTGGCGCCAAATCTGAGTCTCATTTCCTCGTGGCGTGGACAGCCGAGTAGTTCATTCACATGTCAATCATAGAACGCACCTACTGCTCACCTGCAGCCTCGTCGGCTCGTCCCCAGGAGAGCAGCACGTTTCCGCGTGTCTAAGCGCATGGATCTATCATAATATACTTCCCTCAGTGTACAGGACAAAATTAAGACAGAGAAAGACAGTTCGAGCAGACGAGAGATGCGATACGATCCGTCGCGCTAATAAACAAACGCATGTGTAGCAACGAGGCTTTTATGTGCTTCCGCACGGGTGGAGTGCGCATGCTTGAGTTCTCAAATCGGCGAAATATCCTCCTTTATTCCTTTAAGAAAGAGCAGGTTCAATGCAGGAGCTTGTAAAGTATTAGACTTATGTTCTCTCTTCATTACTGTCATTGTTAATATTATTCATATTATGTCATTATGTCAACATCTCACTGAATGTTAATGAAATAAATGACCCCATTAAACTCTAAATACTTAGACAGCATTGTGATCATGCTCTCTCAACACATTTAACAGACAAGGAGCACGATACGTTTAAAGAGATTGGGTGGGTAATGTGTTGTATAACTCGTATAACTCCAAATCTAGAGATGTAGCCGTTTTATTTTTAAAAAATCACTCAATATGAAAATATTTCAAGTGAAAAACATGAAAACTGAAGAATATTAGTGGTACAGTTTGACTTATATGAGACCCCAATGACCCCTCATCCAGACGACCCTCAGTGTTTTAGAAGTGTACTCTTGGAATCTGCTCAACCCTAACTTGATCCTGAACTCAAGCATAGATCGGTCAAGTAAGAATCAGATTCCACTTTCAAAGGCCGCAATCGTTTTAAAGGAAGGTACAAAGGACCTGGTGGAGATGTAGGAGATGAAGACACCCACCTGAACGAGACTGCTCTTATTATTCAAATGTATTCAAGAATATATATGTTTGTAAGTGGTAGCTCTGTGCAGCCACACTGTGTGAATATTTGGTTATAAACTATGTGCCAAAAGTGAAATGCCTTTGAATCCCTCTGCAGTAAGACAAACTTAATCAAAAGCATTAACTGGAGCCCCCATAGTTTCTGTTATTTAGGCATTAACATCTGTAATGATATTAATCAAATAAATAAATACAAATTAATTATTTACCTAAATAAAAGCACCTCCTGAGACTTCAAACCGTAAAATAATGTCACACAACTTTGCAGTATTTGGATGTGGACCCACTGCAGGGGATTTACCCCTTCATGGATAATTATAGAACAAAGTATATGTTATTCCCTTCCTCTTAAATGTTCCTCTTTTGGCTGTATTGAAGACCTAGGAGGAATAGAAAAAAAACAATACTTTACCATACCCTAAAATGCTGGCAGAACTGCCATAAGAATATGGCATGAATAATGTATGCTAGCTCCCCCTGTGGCATAACCCAGCATTACCACCCTGTATCTTGGACATAACTGCACACAAATGGAAACAAGTCAGGAAACACACAACTGTGGAAGGATGGTTTGTTCCAAGTATTCTCTGATACCAAGCAAAAGAATCAAATGACCCACTCTGATAGTAAAAGAAACAACAACTCTTTCTCACCCTCCACGGGTGGTCTCTATTTAGCTTGAAGGGGGATAAATAGTATTTCTCCCCCTTCAAGCTCGGGTCCTCTACCAGAGGCCCCTGGGAGCTTGAGGGTTCTTCAGTATCTTTGCTGTTCCTGCGCTGCACTTTTCTGGATCGAGATGTCTGATGTCTTTCCTGGGATCTGCTCAAGCCATTCCTCCAGTTTGGGGGTCATTGCCCCAAGTGCTCCGATCACTACGGGCACCACCGATACCTTCATGCTCCAGGCCTTCTCCAGCTCCTCTCTCTATATTTATATATATACTGCTGTGGCCGGCAGAGGAATGCTGGGACATTTGCTGATTTCCTTTGAACATTGTTTAATCTGTTTTTCACTGTCGCCCTTCGAGGAAACTGCTGTTGTGATCTTTATTCCCAGTTCCTTGGCCCAAAACCGGAGAACACACTGTGCGTTCAGTATTTTCTTACTGTCTCCAGCTGGTTCAGATCTGGTTAATACACCGCACAGCAACTGAAATGTAGGATCCGGTTCACATACTGTGAATCTAATGAAATGTAAACTTGGTTCTAGCCGGTTCATTCAGGCTATTGTGCCTTCCTGTCACACTCAGTTCTGTCCAGATCTGTCTCAAAACGCAGATGAAACGTGTCAAAATTGCAAAAAAGGTGCAATCAATACAAATTAATTTAAGGAACATTTGAGTTTCAATTCTTGAATAATTAAAGTTTTGAATAACAGTTACAACAGAATAAACATTTTGCTTTCAATGTATATCTACTATTGCCACTTTAATCTAACAAATACAATCAGATTTACAAATGTGGAAACCTTTATAAACAGAGAATGAATGTGTAAACAGTGCACAATGTAGTTGTAGACCTTGTTATAGAATATTCCATCTCATGCATAGACAAGGACACCTCCACTTCTACCATTGTGGACATTTCTATTTGGTTAGCTCTATCTGTGATGTGCCATCCCACAGACTGTGTCTTTCTCCAACATTATTTGTTTACAGCTTACGTCCTCAAGATATTTCTGTTCCTGACTGGCCTGACCATAAGCTTTTTCAAAGAGGAGCTATCTCACTTACCTCCGGCACACCTCAGGGCCACACAATCATTGCCAGACCTTGGCTGGCTACTGGACAGGGCCCACTTTGGTCTGTAAAGTGAGATAAACATTCACCTTCTGCGCAGGAGAGCCGGGTTCAAGACCGACTCATGCATGTTGTTTTTTCCACTGTTACATGCAAATTTTAGCACCCCAAGTCTGCTGGCCCATCCATAAAAGTCATAGTTCCACACTCACATCCGACACACTCAGTCCCCAAACCTTTTTGACTATTTTGTTTTATGTTGTTCTCATCAATGGTATTAAGCATCATTTTACAATCATTCCAAAGACATAAGCCACATTTTGACTGGCCCAAGACCAGTTTGCTGATTTGACTCAATAACTTTATTGGCAGAATGCAAGCTCTGCTTCAGGAGCAACTGACCACACCCAAATGAATTCCAGTAATTCCACGCTTGTGTGTCTGTGAGACGTGGCTAACCCTAGAGTAAACAGGAAACTACTTCCAGATTATCTTCAGCTTTTTCTGCTTTTATTTAACTTCTCTGCGTCAATTTATCCCTTCTGCCATCAGACTCGTTTAAGATAAGATAAGATAATCCTTTAATATCCACACAAGGGGAAATTTTGTTGTTACAACGCAGTAGAACAGGAGGAAAGGACAGATTATAGGAAGTTTCAAAAACACACTCTTAATAGAACTCTTATGAACAAAAACAAAAAGACTCTTATTAACAAAAACTCCTCCTATCTTAATAGGGAATGGAGGGGGGGATAAAATAAAATAGATGAATAAAAATAAAGAATAAGATAAAAATCAGATAATAATAATAAAATAATGATAATAGAATAATGATAATAGAATAAAATAAAATCAAGTAAAAATAGCTAGCACAAGACTAGGTAATACTATTAGCAGGTAAACAAACCGTATAAAAAACAAAATAGAACACTCTTATTTACAGGTATTGCACATGAATATGATGGTATTGCACATGGTTACATCAGTATTGCGAGTGTTCAGGACTAACAGTGTTTGTTATAAAGTCTGACAGCAGCAGGAAGGAAAGACCTGCGAAACCTTTCCTTCACACAGCGAGGGTGGATCAGTCTCTCACTGAAGCTGCTCTCCAGAGCGGACAGAGTGTCCTGCAGGGGGCGACACTCATGGTTCAGCATAGATGTGAGTTTAGCCAGGACTCTCCTGTCCCCCACCTCCTGCACCGAGTCCAGAGCACAGCCCAGGACGGAGCTGGACTTCTTGCTGACTTTGTCCAGCTTCCTCCTCTCCCTCTCTGTGATGCTGCTGCTCCAGCAGGCCACACCTACAGGAGCTGATGCCACCACAGAGTCATAGAAGGTCTTCAGGAGTGGCCCTGTCACTCCAAAAGACCCGAGTCTCCTCAGGAGGTAGAGCCGACTCTGGCTCTTCCTGTACAGTGCGTCTGTGTTATGAGTCCAGTCCAGTTTGTGGTTCAGATGAACACCAGGTACTTGTATGAGTCCACTCTCTCAATGTCCCGTCCCTGGATGTTCACTAGTGAGGGGGCAGTGGGGTGGCGTCTGCGGAAGTCCACCACCATCTCCTTGGTCTTCCCCGCGTTGATGAGGAGGTGGTTCCGCTGACACCAGTTCACAAAGTCCTGCGCCAGTCCCCTGTACTCCGCATCCGTTTGAGTCTGAACAGGCAGGTTCATTCCTGTCGTGGCTTTACTTGGATTGTACAATCCTTTCAGAGGCACATTAGACACAATCAGACACTCTGAACACACCCAGTGCTCCTGTTAGCCGCTCGGCCCTTAGCCGCCTTAGCCGCTCGGCCCTCGCCTCAACACAAAGCACAACAAATCAAATTTCTTTATTTGAAGGTGCTTTGTGGGTTAATCACAGGAGAGGCAGCACAAACGCCGTGTGGGAAGAGCCTGTTCTGTCCTGGGAAAAACTAACAAAGGATGAATCTGTTGTTTTTGAGCCTGTGTGTGAGAAAAGACCCCGTGAAGCAGGAGAACAAACACTGTCAGAGTGTGTTAGCCATGCGCCGCACTGACACACACACATGTTAGGTTTCCATGCTTCAGGGGGACAGTACAGTGATGTAACCATGGGCGTCACAACAAACAGCGGAGGGGTCTGGGGGGGTCCTTTTGCAACAAACAGCTCACGTGTCCTGCTTTGTGGGGCATTTCTACAGGTTTCCGATAGCTGCAAGTGTGAGTAAAGTAATGGCTTTCAGTCTAACCACAGTCTAAACTTTAGACTCTAAAGACTAAACTTTGGACTGTAAAGACTAAACTTTGGACTCTAAAGACTAAACTTTGGACTCTAAAGACTAAACTTTGGACTCTAAAGACTAAACTTTAGACTCTAAAGACTAAACTTTGGACTCTAAAGACTAAACTTTGGACTCTAAAGACTAAACTTTAGACTCTAAAGACTGAACTTTGGACTCTAAAGACTAAACTTTGGACTCTAAAGACTAAACTTTGGACTCTAAAGACTAAACTTTGGACTCTAAAGACTAAACTTTGGACACTAAAGACTAAACTTTGGACTCTAAAGACTAAACTTTGGACTCTAAAGACTAAACTTTGGACACTAAAGACTAAACTTTGGACTCTAAAGACTAAACTTTGGACTCTAAAGACTGAACTTTAGACTCTAAAGACTAAACTTTAGACTCTAAAGACTGAACTTTGGACTCTAAAGACAAAACTTTGGACTCTAAAGACTAAACATCAGGTCCACCTATAGACCGCCTAATCTATTTAACCTTTGCACCTAATGTTAAGCACTTTGTAAAATAGTCCTTCATCTCAATTCACTTCACTGGAGCCTTTTGAGTAGAATAGGAAAGTACAAATCCTGTTCTTATTCCAGGTGCACTTTGCACGTGATCTGGTGGAGTCCACTACCTGCTTGTCTCCATAGAGAAGCCTGGAATGTTCCACTGTGGCATTAAAGGTTTCTATCTTGCATTTATTCAATTACAGGGTTAGAGTTACCGTGGAAAATCTGCATTCTGACGGTGAGCAGGTAACCGCTCCACAGATCTGACCTGTAACTGGGCCTGGAGGGGCAACCGCTTGTCTCCATGGAGATCATATGCCACACAAAACTGTGAACAGCACAAATACGACCTGAACGTCATCGATACAGAGTGAACAGCACAAATACCACCTGAACGTCATCGATACAGTGTGAACAGCACAAATACGACCTGAACGTCATCGATACAGTGTGAACAGCACAAATACGACCTGAACGTCATCGATACAGTGTGAACAGCACAAATACCACCTGAACGTCATCGATACAGTGTGAACAGCGCAAATACGATCTGAACGTCATCGATACAGTGTGAACAGCACAAATACCACCTGAACGTCATCGATACAGTGTGAACAGCACAAATACGACCTGAACGTCATCGATACAGTGTGAACAGCACAAATACGACCTGAACGTCATCGATACAGTGTGAACAGCGCAAATACGATCTGAACGTCATCGATACAGTGTGAACAGCACAAATACCACCTGAACGTCATCGATACAGTGTGAACAGCACAAATACGACCTAAAGTCATCGATACAGTGTGAACAGCACAAATACCACCTGAACGTCATCGATACAGTGTGAACAGCACAAATACGACCTAAAGTCATCGATACAGAGTGAACAGCACAAATACGACCTGAACGTCATCGATACAGTGGGAACAGCACAAATACCACCTGAACGTTATCGATACAGTGTGAACAGCACAAATACCACCTGAACGTCATCGATACAGTGTGAACAGCAAAAATACCACCTGAACGTTATCGATACAGTGTGAACAGCGCAAATACGACCTGAACGTCATCGATACAGTGTGAACAGCACAAATACGACCTAAAGTCATCGATACAGAGTGAACAGCACAAATACGACCTGAACGTCATCGATACAGTGGGAACAGCACAAATACCACCTGAACGTTATCGATACAGTGTGAACAGCAAAAATACCACCTGAACGTTATCGATACAGTGTGAACAGCACAAATACCACCTGAACGTCATCGATACAGTGTGAACAGCACAAATACGACCTAAAGTCATCGATACAGAGTGAACAGCACAAATACGACCTGAACGTCATCGATACAGTGTGAACAGCACAAATACCACCTGAACGTCATCGATACAGTGTGAACAGCAAAAATACCACCTGAACGTTATCGATACAGTGTGAACAGCGCAAATACGACCTGAACGTCATCGATACAGTGTGAACAGCGCAAATACGACCTGAACGTCATCGATACAGTGTGAACAGCACAAGTACGACCTGAACGTCATCGATACAGAGTGAACAGCACAAATACCGCCTGAACGTCATCGATACAGTCTGAACAGCGCAAAAACGACCTGAACGTCATCGATACAGTCTGAACAGCGCAAATACGACCTGAACGTCATCGATACAGTGGGAACAGCGCTAATACGACCTGAACGTCATCGATACAGTGTGAACAGCACAAATACCACCTGAACGTCATTGATAGTGTGAACAGCGCAAATACCACCCAAACGTCATCGATACAGAGTGAACAGCACAAATACCGCCTGAACGTCATCGATACAGTCTGAACAGCGCAAAAACGACCTGAACGTCAGCGATACAGTGTGAACAGCACAAGTACGAACTGAACGTCATCGATACAGTGTGAACAGCGCAAATACGAACTGAACGTCATCGATACAGTGTGAACAGCGCAAATACGACCTGAACGTCATCGATACAGTGTGAACAGCGCAAATACGACCTGAACGTCATCGATACAGTCTGAACAGCGCAAATACGACCTGAACGTCATCGATACATTCTGAACAGCACAAATACCACCTGAACGTCATCGATACAGTGTGAACAGCGCAAAAACAACCTGAACGTCATTGATACAGAGTGAACAGCACAAATACCACCTGAACGTCATCGATACAGTCTGAACAGCGCAAATACGAACTGAACATCATCGATACAGTCTGAGCAGCGCAAATACCACCTGAACATCATCGATACAGTGTGAACAGCACAAATACCACCTGAACGTCATTGATACAGTGTGATCAGCACTAATACGACCTGAACGTCATCGATACAGTCTGAACAGCGCAAATATGATCTGAACGTCATCAATACAGTGGGAACAGCGCAAATATGACCTGAACGTCATCGATACAGTGTGAACAGCACAAATACCACCTGAACGTCATCGATACAGTCTGAACAGCGTAAATACGACCTGAACGTCATCGATACAGTCTGAACAGCGCAAATATGATCTGAACGTCATCGATACAGTGGGAACAGCGCAAATACGACCTGAACGTCATCGATACAGTGTGAACAGCGCAAATACGACCTGAACGTCATCGATACAGTGTGAACAGCACAAATACAACCTGAACGTCATCGATACAGTGTGAACAGCGCAAATACCACCTGAACGTCATCGATACAGTCTGAACAGCGCAAATATGATCTGAACGTCATCAATACAGTGGGAACAGCGCAAATACGAACTGAACGTCATCGATACAGTGTGAACAGCGCAAATACGACCTGAACGTCATCGATACAGTGGGAACAGCGCAAATATGACCTGAACGTCATCGATACAGTGTGAACAGCACAAATACCACCTGAACGTCATCGATACAGTCTGAACAGCGTAAATACGACCTGAACGTCATCGATAGTCTGAACAGCGCAAAAACGACCTGAACGTCATCGATACAGAGTGAACAGCACAAATACCACCTGAACGTCATCGATACAGTCTGAACAGCGCAAATACCACCTGAACATCATCAATACAGAGTGAACAGCACAAATACGAACTGAACGTCATCGATACAGTGTGAACAGCACAAATACAACCTGTACGTCATCGATACAGTGTGAACAGCGCAAATACGACCTGAACGTCATCGATACAGTGGGAACAGCGCAAATATGATCTGAACGTCATCGATACAGAGTGAACAGCACAAATACCACCTGAACGTCATCGATACAGTCTGAACAGCGCAAATACGAACTGAACGTCATCGATACAGTGTGAACAGCACAAATACAACCTGAACGTCATCGATACAGTGTGAACAGCGCAAATACGACCTGAACGTCATCGATACAGTCTGAACAGCGCAAATATGATCTGAACGTCGTCGATACAGTGGGAACAGCGCAAATATGATCTGAACGTCATCGATATAGTGTGAAAAGCGCAAATACGACCTGAACGTCATCGATACAGTGTGAACAGCGCAAATACGACCTGAACGTCATCGATACAGTCTGAACAGCACAAATACGACCTGAACGTTATCGATACATTCTGAACAGCACAAATACCACCTGAACGTCATCGATACAGAGTGAACAGCACAAATACGAACTGAACGTCATCGATCCAATGTGAACAGCACAAATACCACCTGAACGTCATCGATACAGAGTGAACAGCACAAATACCACCTGAACGTCATCAATAGTGTGAACAGCGCAAATACCACCTGAATGTAATCGATACAGAGTGAACAGCACAAATACCACCTGAACGTCGTCGATACAGTCTGAACAGCGCAAATACGAACTGAACATCATCGATACAGTCTGAGCAGCGCAAATACGACCTGAAGTCATCGATACAGTGTGAACAGCGCAAATACGAACTGAACATCATCGATACAGTCTGAACAGCGCAAATATGATCTGAACGTCATCGATACAGTGGGAACAGCGCAAATATGACCTGAACGTCATCAATACAGTGTGAACAGCACAAATACCACCTGAACGTCATCGATACAGTCTGAACAGCGTAAATACGACCTGAACGTCATCGATACAGTGTGAACAGCAAAAATACCACCTGAACGTCATCGATAGTCTGAACAGCGCAAAAACGACCTGAACGTCATCGATACAGAGTGAACAGCACAAATACCACCTGAACGTCATCGATACAGTCTGAACAGCGCAAATACCACCTGAACATCATCGATACAGAGTTAACAGCACAAATACGAACTGAACGTCATCGATACAGTGTGAACAGCACAAATACAACCTGAACGTCATCGATACAGTGTGAACAGCGCAAATACGACCTGAACGTCATCGATACAGTCTGAACAGCGCAAATATGATCTGAACGTCATCGATACAGTGGGAACAGCGCAAATATGACCTGAAGGTCATCGATACAGTGTGAACAGCACAAATACCACCTGAACGTCATCGATACAGTCTGAACAGCGTAAATACGACCTGAACGTCATCGATAGTCTGAACAGCGCAAAAACGACCTGAACGTCATCGATACAGAGTGGACAGCACAAATACCACCTGAACGTCATCGATACAGTCTGAACAGCGCAAATACCACCTGAACATCATCGATACAGAGTGAACAGCACAAATACGAACTGAACGTCATCGATACAGTCTGAACAGCACAAATACCACCTGACTGTCATCGATACAGTGTGAACAGCGTAAATACGACCTGAACGTCATCGATACAGTGTGAACAGCACAAATACAACCTGAACGTCATCGATACAGTGGGAACAGCACAAATACCACCTGAACATCATCGATACAGTCTGAACAGCGTAAAAACAACCTGAACGTCATCGATAGTCTGAACAGCGCAAAAACGACCTGAACGTCATCGATACAGTCTGAACAGTGCAAATACGAACTGAACATCATCGATACAGTCAGAGCAGCGCAAATACAACCTGAACATCATTGATACAGTGTGAACAGCGCAAATACGAACTGAACGTCATCGATACAGTGTGAAGAGCGCAAATACCACCTGAACGTCATTGAGACAGTGTGAACAGCACAAATACGACCTGAACGTCATCGATACAGTCTGAACAGCGCAAATACGACCTGAACGTCATCGATACAGTCTGAACAGCACAAATACCACCTGAACGTCATCGATACAGTCTGAACAGCGCAAATACGACCTGAATGTCATCGATACAGTGTGAACAGCGCAAATACGAACTGAACATCATCGATAAAGTGTGAACAGCGCAAATACGAACTGAACATCATCGATACAGTCTGAGCAGCGCAAATACAACCTGAACATCATCGATAAAGTGTGAACAGCGCAAATACGAACTGAACGTCATCGATACAGTGTGAACAGCGCAAATACCACCTGAACGTCATTGATACAGTTGGAACAGCGCAAATACAACCTGAACGTCATCGATACAGTGTGAACAGCGCAAATACGACCTGAACGTCATCGATACAGTGTGAACAGCACAAATACCACCTGAACGTCATCGATACAGTCTGAACAGCGTAAATACAACCTGAACGTCATCGATAGTCTGAACAGCGCAAAAACGACCTGAACGTCATCGATACAGAGTGAACAGCACAAATACCACCTGAACGTCATCGATACAGTCTGAACAGCGTAAATACGACCTGAACGTCATCGATACAGAGTGAACAGCACAAATACAACCTGAACGTCATTGATACAGTGGGAACAGCGCAAATACGACCTGAACGTCATTGATACAGTGTGAACAGCACAAATACGACCTGAACGTCATTGATACAGTGGGAACAGCGCAAATACGAACTGAACGTCATCGATACAGTCTGAACAGCACAAATACCACCTGACTGTCATCGATACAGTGTGAACAGCGTAAATACGACCTGAACGTCATCGATACAGTGTGAACAGCACAAATACAACCTGAACGTCATCGATACAGTGGGAACAGCACAAATACCACCTGAACATCATCGATACAGTCTGAACAGCGTAAATACAACCTGAATGTCATCGATAGTCTGAACAGCGCAAAAACGACCTGAACGTCATCGATACAGTCTGAACAGTGCAAATACGAACTGAACATCATCGATACAGTCAGAGCAGCGCAAATACAACCTGAACATCATTGATACAGTGTGAACAGCGCAAATACGAACTGAACGTCATCGATACAGTGTGAAGAGCGCAAATACCACCTGAACGTCATTGATACAGTGTGAACAGCACAAATACGACCTGAACGTCATCGATACAGTCTGAACAGCGCAAATACGACCTGAACGTCATCGATACAGTCTGAACAGCACAAATACCACCTGAACGTCATCGATACAGTCTGAACAGCGCAAATACGACCTGAATGTCATCGATACAGTGTGAACAGCGCAAATACGAACTGAACATCATCGATAAAGTGTGAACAGCGCAAATACGAACTGAACATCATCGATACAGTCTGAGCAGCGCAAATACAACCTGAACATCATCGATAAAGTGTGAACAGCGCAAATACGAACTGAACGTCATCGATACAGTGTGAACAGCGCAAATACCACCTGAACGTCATTGATACAGTTGGAACAGCGCAAATACAACCTGAACGTCATCTATACAGTGTGAACAGCGCAAATACGACCTGAACGTCATCGATACAGTGTGAACAGCACAAATACCACCTGAACGTCATCGATACAGTCTGAACAGCGTAAATACAACCTGAACGTCATCGATAGTCTGAACAGCGCAAAAACGACCTGAACGTCATCGATACAGAGTGAACAGCACAAATACCACCTGAACGTCATCGATACAGTCTGAACAGCATAAATACGACCTGAACGTCATCGATACAGAGTGAACAGCACAAATACAACCTGAACGTCATTGATACAGTGGGAACAGCGCAAATACGACCTGAACGTCATTGATACAGTGTGAACAGCACAAATACGACCTGAACGTCATTGATACAGTGGGAACAGCGCAAATACGACCTGAACGTCATTGATACAGTGTGAACAGCACAAATACAACCTGAACGTCATCGATACAGTGGGAACAGCGCAAATACGACCTGAACGTCATTGATACAGTGTGAACAGCGCAAATACGACCTGAACGTCATCGATACAGTGTGAACAGCACAAATACGACCTGAACGTCATCGATACAGTGGGAACAGCGCAAATACGACCTGAACGTCATTGATACAGTGGGAACAGCGCAAATATGACCTGAACGTCATCGATACAGATTGAACAGCACAAATACGACCTGAACGTCATCGATACAGTGTGAACAGCACAAATACGACCTGAACGTCATCGATACAGAGTGAACAGCACAAATACCACCTGAACGTCATCGATACAGTCTGAACAGCGCAAATACCACCTGAACATCATCGATACAGTGTGAACAGCGTAAATACGACCTGAACGTCATCAATACAGTGTGAACAGCACAAATACAACCTGAACGTCATCGATACAGTCTGAACAGCGTAAATACGACCTGAACGTCATCGATAGTCTGAACAGCGCAAATACGAACTGAACATCATCGATACAGTCTGAGCAGCGCAAATACAACCTGAACATCATTGATACAGTGTGAACAGCACAAATACGACCTGAACGTCATTGATACAGTCTGAACAGCGCAAATACGACCTGAACGTCATCAATAGTGTGAACAGCGCAAATACCACCTGAATGTAATCGATACAGAGTGAACAGCACAAATACCACCTGAACGTCGTCGATACAGTCTGAACAGCGCAAATACGAACTGAACATCATCGATACAGTCTGAGCAGCGCAAATACGACCTGAAGTCATCGATACAGTGTGAACAGCGCAAATACGAACTGAACATCATCGATACAGTCTGAACAGCGCAAATATGATCTGAACGTCATCGATACAGTGGGAACAGCGCAAATATGACCTGAACGTCATCAATACAGTGTGAACAGCACAAATACCACCTGAACGTCATCGATACAGTCTTAACAGCGTAAATACGACCTGAACGTCATCGATACAGTGTGAACAGCAAAAATACCACCTGAACGTCATCGATACAGTCTGAACAGCGTAAATACGACCTGAACGTCATCGATAGTCTGAACAGCGCAAAAACGACCTGAACGTCATCGATACAGAGTGAACAGCACAAATACCACCTGAACGTCATCGATACAGTCTGAACAGCGCAAATACCACCTGAACATCATCAATACAGAGTGAACAGCACAAATACGAACTGAACGTCATCGATACAGTGTGAACAGCACAAATACAACCTGTACGTCATCGATACAGTGTGAACAGCGCAAATACGACCTGAACGTCATCGATACAGTGGGAACAGCGCAAATATGATCTGAACGTCATCGATACAGAGTGAACAGCACAAATACCACCTGAACGTCATCGATACAGTCTGAACAGCGCAAATACGAACTGAACGTCATCGATACAGTGTGAACAGCACAAATACAACCTGAACGTCATCGATACAGTGTGAACAGCGCAAATACGACCTGAACATCATCGATACAGTCTGAACAGCGCAAATATGATCTGAACGTCGTCGATACAGTGGGAACAGCGCAAATATGATCTGAACGTCATCGATATAGTGTGAAAAGCGCAAATACGACCTGAACGTCATCGATACAGTGTGAACAGCGCAAATACGACCTGAACGTCATCGATACAGTCTGAACAGCGCAAATACGACCTGGACGTTATCGATACATTCTGAACAGCACAAATACCACCTGAACGTCATCGATACAGAGTGAACAGCACAAATACGAACTGAACGTCATCGATCCAATGTGAACAGCACAAATACCACCTGAACGTCATCGATACAGAGTGAACAGCACAAATACCACCTGAACGTCATCAATAGTGTGAACAGCGCAAATACCACCTGAATGTAATCGATACAGAGTGAACAGCACAAATACCACCTGAACGTCGTCGATACAGTCTGAACAGCGCAAATACGAACTGAACATCATCGATACAGTCTGAGCAGCGCAAATACGACCTGAAGTCATCGATACAGTGTGAACAGCGCAAATATGATCTGAACGTCATCGATACAGTGGGAACAGCGCAAATATGACCTGAACGTCATCAATACAGTGTGAACAGCACAAATACCACCTGAACGTCATCGATACAGTCTGAACAGCGTAAATACGACCTGAACGTCATCGATACAGTGTGAACAGCAAAAATACCACCTGAACGTCATCGATACAGTCTGAACAGCGTAAATACGACCTGAACGTCATCGATAGTCTGAACAGCGCAAAAACGACCTGAACGTCATCGATACAGTGGGAACAGCACAAATACCACCTGAACGTCATTGATACAGTGGGAACAGCACAAATACCACCTGAACATCATCGATACAGTCTGAACAGCGTAAATACAACCTGAACGTCATCGATAGTCTGAACAGCGCAAAAACGACCTGAACGTCATCGATACAGTCTGAACAGTGCAAATACGAACTGAACATCATCGATACAGTCAGAGCAGCGCAAATACAACCTGAACATCATTGATACAGTGTGAACAGCGCAAATACGAACTGAACGTCATCGATACAGTGTGAAGAGCGCAAATACCACCTGAACGTCATTGATACAGTGTGAACAGCACAAATACGACCTGAACGTCATCGATACAGTCTGAACAGCGCAAATACGACCTGAACGTCATCGATACAGTCTGAACAGCACAAATACCACCTGAACGTCATCGATACAGTCTGAACAGCGCAAATACGACCTGAATGTCATCGATACAGTGTGAACAGCGCAAATACGAACTGAACATCATCGATAAAGTGTGAACAGCGCAAATACGAACTGAACATCATCGATACAGTCTGAGCAGCGCAAATACAACCTGAACATCATCGATAAAGTGTGAACAGCGCAAATACGAACTGAACGTCATCGATACAGTGTGAACAGCGCAAATACCACCTGAACGTCATTGATACAGTTGGAACAGCGCAAATACAACCTGAACGTCATCGATACAGTGTGAACAGCGCAAATACGACCTGAACGTCATCGATACAGTGTGAACAGCACAAATACCACCTGAACGTCATCGATACAATCTGAACAGCGTAAATACAACCTGAACGTCATCGATAGTCTGAACAGCGCAAAAACGACCTGAACGTCATCGATACAGAGTGAACAGCACAAATACCACCTGAACGTCATCAATACAGTCTGAACAGCGTAAATACGACCTGAACGTCATCGATACAGAGTGAACAGCACAAATACAACCTGAACGTCATTGATACAGTGGGAACAGCGCAAATACGACCTGAACGTCATTGATACAGTGTGAACAGCACAAATACGACCTGAACGTCATTGATACAGTGGGAACAGCGCAAATACGAACTGAACGTCATCGATACAGTCTGAACAGCGCAAATACCACCTGAACATCATCGATACAGAGTGAACAGCACAAATACGAACTGAACGTCATCGATACAGTGTGAACAGCACAAATACAACCTGAACGTCATCGATACAGTGTGAACAGCGCAAATACGACCTGAACGTCATCGATACAGTCTGAACAGCGCAAATATGATCTGAACGTCATCGATACAGTGGGAACAGCGCAAATATGACCTGAACGTCATCGATACAGTTTGAACAGCACAAATACCACCTGAACGTCATCGATACAGTCTGAACAGCGTAAATACGACCTGAACGTCATCGATAGTCTGAACAGCGCAAAAACGACCTGAACGTCATCGATACAGAGTGGACAGCACAAATACCACCTGAACGTCATCGATACAGTCTGAACAGCGCAAATACCACCTGAACATCATCGATACAGAGTGAACAGCACAAATACGAACTGAACGTCATCGATACAGTCTGAACAGCACAAATACCACCTGACTGTCATCGATACAGTGTGAACAGCGTAAATACGACCTGAACGTCATCGATACAGTGTGAACAGCACAAATACAACCTGAACGTCATCGATACAGTGGGAACAGCACAAATACCACCTGAACATCATCGATACAGTCTGAACAGCGTAAATACAACCTGAACGTCATCGATAGTCTGAACAGCGCAAAAACGACCTGAACGTCATCGATACAGTCTGAACAGTGCAAATACGAACTGAACATCATCGATACAGTCAGAGCAGCGCAAATACAACCTGAACATCATTGATACAGTGTGAACAGCACAAATACGACCTGAACGTCATTGATACAGTCTGAACAGCGCAAATACGACCTGAACGTCATCAATGGTGTGAACAGCGCAAATACCACCTGAATGTAATCGATACAGAGTGAACAGCACAAATACCACCTGAACGTCGTCGATACAGTCTGAACAGCGCAAATACGAACTGAACATCATCGATACAGTCTGAGCAGCGCAAATACGACCTGAAGTCATCGATACAGTGTGAACAGCGCAAATACGAACTGAACATCATCGATACAGTCTGAACAGCGCAAATATGATCTGAACGTCATCGATACAGTGGGAACAGCGCAAATATGACCTGAACGTCATCAATACAGTGTGAACAGCACAAATACCACCTGAACGTCATCGATACAGTCTTAACAGCGTAAATACGACCTGAACGTCATCGATACAGTGTGAACAGCAAAAATACCACCTGAACGTCATCGATACAGTCTGAACAGCGTAAATACGACCTGAACGTCATCGATAGTCTGAACAGCGCAAAAACGACCTGAACGTCATCGATACAGAGTGAACAGCACAAATACCACCTGAACGTCATCGATACAGTCTGAACAGCGCAAATACCACCTGAACATCATCAATACAGAGTGAACAGCACAAATACGAACTGAACGTCATCGATACAGTGTGAACAGCACAAATACAACCTGTACGTCATCGATACAGTGTGAACAGCGCAAATACGACCTGAACGTCATCGATACAGTGGGAACAGCGCAAATATGATCTGAACGTCATCGATACAGAGTGAACAGCACAAATACCACCTGAACGTCATCGATACAGTCTGAACAGCGCAAATACGAACTGAACGTCATCGATACAGTGTGAACAGCACAAATACAACCTGAACGTCATCGATACAGTGTGAACAGCGCAAATACGACCTGAACGTCATCGATACAGTCTGAACAGCGCAAATATGATCTGAACGTCGTCGATACAGTGGGAACAGCGCAAATATGATCTGAACGTCATCGATATAGTGTGAAAAGCGCAAATACGACCTGAACGTCATCGATACAGTGTGAACAGCGCAAATACGACCTGAACGTCATCGATACAGTCTGAACAGCGCAAATACGACCTGGACGTTATCGATACATTCTGAACAGCACAAATACCACCTGAACGTCATCGATACAGAGTGAACAGCACAAATACGAACTGAACGTCATCGATCCAATGTGAACAGCACAAATACCACCTGAACGTCATCGATACAGAGTGAACAGCACAAATACCACCTGAACGTCATCAATAGTGTGAACAGCGCAAATACCACCTGAATGTAATCGATACAGAGTGAACAGCACAAATACCACCTGAACGTCGTCGATACAGTCTGAACAGCGCAAATACGAACTGAACATCATCGATACAGTCTGAGCAGCGCAAATACGACCTGAAGTCATCGATACAGTGTGAACAGCGCAAATACGAACTGAACATCATCGATACAGTCTGAACAGCGCAAATATGATCTGAACGTCATCGATACAGTGGGAACAGCGCAAATATGACCTGAACGTCATCAATACAGTGTGAACAGCACAAATACCACCTGAACGTCATCGATACAGTCTGAACAGCGTAAATACGACCTGAACGTCATCGATACAGTGTGAACAGCAAAAATACCACCTGAACGTCATCGATACAGTCTGAACAGCGTAAATACGACCTGAACGTCATCGATAGTCTGAACAGCGCAAAAACGACCTGAACGTCATCGATACAGTGGGAACAGCACAAATACCACCTGAACGTCATTGATACAGTGGGAACAGCGCAAATACGACCTGAACGTCATTGATACAGTGTGAACAGCACAAATACCACCTGAACATCATCGATACAGTCTGAACAGCGTAAATACAACCTGAACGTCATCGATAGTCTGAACAGCGCAAAAACGACCTGAACGTCATCGATACAGTCTGAACAGTGCAAATACGAACTGAACATCATCGATACAGTCAGAGCAGCGCAAATACAACCTGAACATCATTGATACAGTGTGAACAGCGCAAATACGAACTGAACGTCATCGATACAGTGTGAAGAGCGCAAATACCACCTGAACGTCATTGATACAGTGTGAACAGCACAAATACGACCTGAACGTCATCGATACAGTCTGAACAGCGCAAATACGACCTGAACGTCATCGATACAGTCTGAACAGCACAAATACCACCTGAACGTCATCGATACAGTCTGAACAGCGCAAATACGACCTGAATGTCATCGATACAGTGTGAACAGCGCAAATACGAACTGAACATCATCGATAAAGTGTGAACAGCGCAAATACGAACTGAACATCATCGATACAGTCTGAGCAGCGCAAATACAACCTGAACATCATCGATAAAGTGTGAACAGCGCAAATACGAACTGAACGTCATCGATACAGTGTGAACAGCGCAAATACCACCTGAACGTCATTGATACAGTTGGAACAGCGCAAATACAACCTGAACGTCATCGATACAGTGTGAACAGCGCAAATACGACCTGAACGTCATCGATACAGTGTGAACAGCACAAATACCACCTGAACGTCATCGATACAGTCTGAACAGCGTAAATACAACCTGAACGTCATCGATAGTCTGAACAGCGCAAAAACGACCTGAACGTCATCGATACAGAGTGAACAGCACAAATACCACCTGAACGTCATCAATACAGTCTGAACAGCGTAAATACGACCTGAACGTCATCGATACAGAGTGAACAGCACAAATACAACCTGAACGTCATTGATACAGTGGGAACAGCGCAAATACGACCTGAACGTCATTGATACAGTGTGAACAGCACAAATACGACCTGAACGTCATTGATACAGTGGGAACAGCGCAAATACGAACTGAACGTCATCGATACAGTCTGAACAGCGCAAATACCACCTGAACATCATCGATACAGAGTGAACAGCACAAATACGAACTGAACGTCATCGATACAGTGTGAACAGCACAAATACAACCTGAACGTCATCGATACAGTGTGAACAGCGCAAATACGACCTGAACGTCATCGATACAGTCTGAACAGCGCAAATATGATCTGAACGTCATCGATACAGTGGGAACAGCGCAAATATGACCTGAACGTCATCGATACAGTTTGAACAGCACAAATACCACCTGAACGTCATCGATACAGTCTGAACAGCGTAAATACGACCTGAACGTCATCGATAGTCTGAACAGCGCAAAAACGACCTGAACGTCATGGATACAGAGTGGACAGCACAAATACCACCTGAACGTCATCGATACAGTCTGAACAGCGCAAATACCACCTGAACATCATCGATACAGAGTGAACAGCACAAATACGAACTGAACGTCATCGATACAGTCTGAACAGCACAAATACCACCTGACTGTCATCGATACAGTGTGAACAGCGTAAATACGACCTGAACGTCATCGATACAGTGTGAACAGCACAAATACAACCTGAACGTCATCGATACAGTGGGAACAGCACAAATACCACCTGAACATCATCGATACAGTCTGAACAGCGTAAATACAACCTGAACGTCATCGATAGTCTGAACAGCGCAAAAACGACCTGAACGTCATCGATACAGTCTGAACAGTGCAAATACGAACTGAACATCATCGATACAGTCAGAGCAGCGCAAATACAACCTGAACATCATTGATACAGTGTGAACAGCGCAAATACGAACTGAACGTCATCGATACAGTGTGAAGAGCGCAAATACCACCTGAACGTCATTGATACAGTGTGAACAGCACAAATACGACCTGAACGTCATCGATACAGTCTGAACAGCGCAAATACGACCTGAACGTCATCGATACAGTCTGAACAGCACAAATACCACCTGAACGTCATCGATACAGTCTGAACAGCGCAAATACGACCTGAATGTCATCGATACAGTGTGAACAGCGCAAATACGAACTGAACATCATCGATAAAGTGTGAACAGCGCAAATACGAACTGAACATCATCGATACAGTCTGAGCAGCGCAAATACAACCTGAACATCATCGATAAAGTGTGAACAGCGCAAATACGAACTGAACGTCATCGATACAGTGTGAACAGCGCAAATACCACCTGAACGTCATTGATACAGTTGGAACAGCGCAAATACAACCTGAACGTCATCGATACAGTGTGAACAGCGCAAATACGACCTGAACGTCATCGATATAGTGTGAAAAGCGCAAATACGACCTGAACGTCATCGATACAGTGTGAACAGCGCAAATACGACCTGAACGTCATCGATACAGTCTGAACAGCGCAAATACGACCTGGACGTTATCGATACATTCTGAACAGCACAAATACCACCTGAACGTCATCGATACAGAGTGAACAGCACAAATACGAACTGAACGTCATCGATCCAATGTGAACAGCACAAATACCACCTGAACGTCATCGATACAGAGTGAACAGCACAAATACCACCTGAACGTCATCAATAGTGTGAACAGCGCAAATACCACCTGAATGTAATCGATACAGAGTGAACAGCACAAATACCACCTGAACGTCGTCGATACAGTCTGAACAGCGCAAATACGAACTGAACATCATCGATACAGTCTGAGCAGCGCAAATACGACCTGAAGTCATCGATACAGTGTGAACAGCGCAAATACGAACTGAACATCATCGATACAGTCTGAACAGCGCAAATATGATCTGAACGTCATCGATACAGTGGGAACAGCGCAAATATGACCTGAACGTCATCAATACAGTGTGAACAGCACAAATACCACCTGAACGTCATCGATACAGTCTGAACAGCGTAAATACGACCTGAACGTCATCGATACAGTGTGAACAGCAAAAATACCACCTGAACGTCATCGATACAGTCTGAACAGCGTAAATACGACCTGAACGTCATCGATAGTCTGAACAGCGCAAAAACGACCTGAACGTCATCGATACAGTGGGAACAGCACAAATACCACCTGAACGTCATTGATACAGTGGGAACAGCGCAAATACGACCTGAACGTCATTGATACAGTGTGAACAGCACAAATACCACCTGAACATCATCGATACAGTCTGAACAGCGTAAATACAACCTGAACGTCATCGATAGTCTGAACAGCGCAAAAACGACCTGAACGTCATCGATACAGTCTGAACAGTGCAAATACGAACTGAACATCATCGATACAGTCAGAGCAGCGCAAATACAACCTGAACATCATTGATACAGTGTGAACAGCGCAAATACGAACTGAACGTCATCGATACAGTGTGAAGAGCGCAAATACCACCTGAACGTCATTGATACAGTGTGAACAGCACAAATACGACCTGAACGTCATCGATACAGTCTGAACAGCGCAAATACGACCTGAACGTCATCGATACAGTCTGAACAGCACAAATACCACCTGAACGTCATCGATACAGTCTGAACAGCGCAAATACGACCTGAATGTCATCGATACAGTGTGAACAGCGCAAATACGAACTGAACATCATCGATAAAGTGTGAACAGCGCAAATACGAACTGAACATCATCGATACAGTCTGAGCAGCGCAAATACAACCTGAACATCATCGATAAAGTGTGAACAGCGCAAATACGAACTGAACGTCATCGATACAGTGTGAACAGCGCAAATACCACCTGAACGTCATTGATACAGTTGGAACAGCGCAAATACAACCTGAACGTCATCGATACAGTGTGAACAGCGCAAATACGACCTGAACGTCATCGATACAGTGTGAACAGCACAAATACCACCTGAACGTCATCGATACAGTCTGAACAGCGTAAATACAACCTGAACGTCATCGATAGTCTGAACAGCGCAAAAACGACCTGAACGTCATCGATACAGAGTGAACAGCACAAATACCACCTGAACGTCATCGATACAGTCTGAACAGCGTAAATACGACCTGAACGTCATCGATACAGAGTGAACAGCACAAATACAACCTGAACGTCATTGATACAGTGGGAACAGCGCAAATACGACCTGAACGTCATTGATACAGTGTGAACAGCACAAATACGACCTGAACGTCATTGATACAGTGGGAACAGCGCAAATACGAACTGAACGTCATCGATACAGTCTGAACAGCACAAATACCACCTGACTGTCATCGATACAGTGTGAACAGCGTAAATACGACCTGAACGTCATCGATACAGTGTGAACAGCACAAATACAACCTGAACGTCATCGATACAGTGGGAACAGCACAAATACCACCTGAACATCATCGATACAGTCTGAACAGCGTAAATACAACCTGAATGTCATCGATAGTCTGAACAGCGCAAAAACGACCTGAACGTCATCGATACAGTCTGAACAGTGCAAATACGAACTGAACATCATCGATACAGTCAGAGCAGCGCAAATACAACCTGAACATCATTGATACAGTGTGAACAGCGCAAATACGAACTGAACGTCATCGATACAGTGTGAAGAGCGCAAATACCACCTGAACGTCATTGATACAGTGTGAACAGCACAAATACGACCTGAACGTCATCGATACAGTCTGAACAGCGCAAATACGACCTGAACGTCATCGATACAGTCTGAACAGCACAAATACCACCTGAACGTCATCGATACAGTCTGAACAGCGCAAGTACGACCTGAATGTCATCGATACAGTGTGAACAGCGCAAATACGAACTGAACATCATCGATAAAGTGTGAACAGCGCAAATACGAACTGAACATCATCGATACAGTCTGAGCAGCGCAAATACAACCTGAACATCATCGATAAAGTGTGAACAGCGCAAATACGAACTGAACGTCATCGATACAGTGTGAACAGCGCAAATACCACCTGAACGTCATTGATACAGTTGGAACAGCGCAAATACAACCTGAACGTCATCTATACAGTGTGAACAGCGCAAATACGACCTGAACGTCATCGATACAGTGTGAACAGCACAAATACCACCTGAACGTCATCGATACAGTCTGAACAGCGTAAATACAACCTGAACGTCATCGATAGTCTGAACAGCGCAAAAACGACCAGAACGTCATCGATACAGAGTGAACAAAACAAATACCACCTGAACGTCATCGATACAGTCTGAACAGCGTAAATACGACCTGAACGTCATCGATACAGAGTGAACAGCACAAATACAACCTGAACGTCATTGATACAGTGGGAACAGCGCAAATACGACCTGAACGTCATTGATACAGTGTGAACAGCACAAATACGACCTGAACGTCATTGATACAGTGGGAACAGCGCAAATACGACCTGAACGTCATTGATACAGTGTGAACAGCACAAATACAACCTGAACGTCATCGATACAGTGGGAACAGCGCAAATACGACCTGAACGTCATTGATACAGTGTGAACAGCACAAATACGACCTGAACGTCATCGATACAGTGTGAACAGCACAAATACGACCTGAACGTCATCGATACAGTGGGAACAGCGCAAATACGACCTGAACGTCATTGATACAGTGGGAACAGCGCAAATATGACCTGAACGTCATCGATACAGTGTGAACAGCACAAATACGACCTGAACGTCATCGATACAGTGTGAACAGCACAAATACGACCTGAACGTCATCGATACAGAGTGAACAGCACAAATACCACCTGAACGTCATCGATACAGTGTGAACAGCGTAAATACGACCTGAACGTCATCAATACAGTGTGAACAGCACAAATACAACCTGAACGTCATCGATACAGTCTGAACAGCGTAAATACGACCTGAACGTCATCAATAGTCTGAACAGCGCAAATACGAACTGAACATCATCGATACAGTCTGAGCAGCGCAAATACAACCTGAACATCATTGATACAGTGTGAACAGCACAAATACGACCTGAATGTCATTGATACAGTCTGAACAGCGCAAATACGACCTGAACGTCATCGATACAGTCTGAACAGCACAAATACCACCTGAACGTCATCGATACAGTCTGAACAGCGCAAATATGATCTGAACGTCATCGATACAGTGGGAACAGCGCAAATATGACCTGAACGTCATCGATACAGTTTGAACAGCACAAATACCACCTGAACGTCATCGATACAGTCTGAACAGCGTAAATACGACCTGAACGTCATCGATAGTCTGAACAGCGCAAAAACGACCTGAACGTCATTGATACAGAGTGGACAGCACAAATACCACCTGAACGTCATCGATACAGTCTGAACAGCGCAAATACCACCTGAACATCATCGATACAGAGTGAACAGCACAAATACGAACTGAACGTCATCGATACAGTCTGAACAGCACAAATACCACCTGACTGTCATCGATACAGTGTGAACAGCGTAAATACGACCTGAACGTCATCGATACAGTGTGAACAGCACAAATACAACCTGAACGTCATCGATACAGTGGGAACAGCACAAATACCACCTGAACATCATCGATACAGTCTGAACAGCGTAAATACAACCTGAACGTCATCGATAGTCTGAACAGCGCAAAAACGACCTGAACGTCATCGATACAGTCTGAACAGTGCAAATACGAACTGAACATCATCGATACAGTCAGAGCAGCGCAAATACAACCTGAACATCATTGATACAGTGTGAACAGCGCAAATACGAACTGAACGTCATCGATACAGTGTGAAGAGCGCAAATACCACCTGAACGTCATTGATACAGTGTGAACAGCACAAATACGACCTGAACGTCATCGATACAGTCTGAACAGCGCAAATACGACCTGAACGTCATCGATACAGTCTGAACAGCACAAATACCACCTGAACGTCATCGATACAGTCTGAACAGCGCAAATACGACCTGAATGTCATCGATACAGTGTGAACAGCGCAAATACGAACTGAACATCATCGATAAAGTGTGAACAGCGCAAATACAACCTGAACATCATCGATAAAGTGTGAACAGCGCAAATACGAACTGAACGTCATCGATACAGTGTGAACAGCGCAAATACCACCTGAACGTCATTGATACAGTTGGAACAGCGCAAATACAACCTGAACGTCATCGATACAGTGTGAACAGCGCAAATACGACCTGAACGTCATCGATACAGTGTGAACAGCACAAATACCACCTGAACGTCATCGATACAGTCTGAACAGCGTAAATACAACCTGAACGTCATCGATAGTCTGAACAGCGCAAAAACGACCTGAACGTCATCGTTACAGAGTGAACAGCACAAATACCACCTGAACGTCATCGATACAGTCTGAACAGCGTAAATACGACCTGAACGTCATCGATACAGAGTGAACAGCACAAATACAACCTGAACGTCATTGATACAGTGGGAACAGCGCAAATACGACCTGAACGTCATTGATACAGTGTGAACAGCACAAATACGACCTGAACGTCATTGATACAGTGGGAACAGCGCAAATACGAACTGAACGTCATCGATACAGTCTGAACAGCACAAATACCACCTGACTGTCATCGATACAGTGTGAACAGCGTAAATACGACCTGAACGTCATCGATACAGTGTGAACAGCACAAATACAACCTGAACGTCATCGATACAGTGGGAACAGCACAAATACCACCTGAACATCATCGATACAGTCTGAACAGCGTAAATACAACCTGAATGTCATCGATAGTCTGAACAGCGCAAAAACGACCTGAACGTCATCGATACAGTCTGAACAGTGCAAATACGAACTGAACATCATCGATACAGTCAGAGCAGCGCAAATACAACCTGAACATCATTGATACAGTGTGAACAGCGCAAATACGAACTGAACGTCATCGATACAGTGTGAAGAGCGCAAATACCACCTGAACGTCATTGATACAGTGTGAACAGCACAAATACGACCTGAACGTCATCGATACAGTCTGAACAGCGCAAATACGACCTGAACGTCATCGATACAGTCTGAACAGCACAAATACCACCTGAACGTCATCGATACAGTCTGAACAGCGCAAGTACGACTTGAATGTCATCGATACAGTGTGAACAGCGCAAATACGAACTGAACATCATCGATAAAGTGTGAACAGCGCAAATACGAACTGAACATCATCGATACAGTCTGAGCAGCGCAAATACAACCTGAACATCATCGATAAAGTGTGAACAGCGCAAATACGAACTGAACGTCATCGATACAGTGTGAACAGCGCAAATACCACCTGAACGTCATTGATACAGTTGGAACAGCGCAAATACAACCTGAACGTCATCTATACAGTGTGAACAGCGCAAATACGACCTGAACGTCATCGATACAGTGTGAACAGCACAAATACCACCTGAACGTCATCGATACAGTCTGAACAGCGTAAATACAACCTGAACGTCATCGATAGTCTGAACAGCGCAAAAACGACCAGAACGTCATCGATACAGAGTGAACAAAACAAATACCACCTGAACGTCATCGATACAGTCTGAACAGCGTAAATACGACCTGAACGTCATCGATACAGAGTGAACAGCACAAATACAACCTGAACGTCATTGATACAGTGGGAACAGCGCAAATACGACCTGAACGTCATTGATACAGTGTGAACAGCACAAATACGACCTGAACGTCATTGATACAGTGGGAACAGCGCAAATACGACCTGAACGTCATTGATACAGTGTGAACAGCACAAATACAACCTGAACGTCATCGATACAGTGGGAACAGCGCAAATACGACCTGAACGTCATTGATACAGTGTGAACAGCACAAATACGACCTGAACGTCATCGATACAGTGTGAACAGCACAAATACGACCTGAACGTCATCGATACAGTGGGAACAGCGCAAATACGACCTGAACGTCATTGATACAGTGGGAACAGCGCAAATATGACCTGAACGTCATCGATACAGTGTGAACAGCACAAATACGACCTGAACGTCATCGATACAGTGTGAACAGCACAAATACGACCTGAACGTCATCGATACAGAGTGAACAGCACAAATACCACCTGAACGTCATCGATACAGTGTGAACAGCGTAAATACGACCTGAACGTCATCAATACAGTGTGAACAGCACAAATACAACCTGAACGTCATCGATACAGTCTGAACAGCGTAAATACGACCTGAACGTCATCAATAGTCTGAACAGCGCAAATACGAACTGAACATCATCGATACAGTCTGAGCAGCGCAAATACAACCTGAACATCATTGATACAGTGTGAACAGCACAAATACGACCTGAACGTCATTGATACAGTCTGAACAGCGCAAATACGACCTGAACGTCATCGATACAGTCTGAACAGCACAAATACCACCTGAACGTCATCGATACAGTCTGAACAGCGCAAATACGACCTGAATGTCATCGATACAGTGTGAACAGCGCAAATACGAACTGAACATCATCGATACAGTCTGAGCAGCGCAAATACAACCTGAACATCATCGATAAAGTGTGAACAGCGCAAATACGAACTGAACGTCATCGATACAGTGTGAACAGCGCAAATACCACCTGAACGTCATTGATACAGTTGGAACAGCGCAAATACAACCTGAACGTCATCGATACAGTGTGAACAGCGCAAATACGACCTGAACGTCATCGATACAGTGTGAACAGCACAAATACCACCTGAACGTCATCGATACAGTCTGAACAGCGTAAATACAACCTGAACGTCATCGATAGTCTGAACAGCGCAAAAACGACCTGAACGTCATCGATACAGAGTGAACAGCACAAATACCACCTGAACGTCATCGATACAGTCTGAACAGCGTAAATACGACCTGAACGTCATCGATACAGAGTGAACAGCACAAATACAACCTGAACGTCAATGATACAGTGGGAACAGCGCAAATATGACCTGAACGTCATCGATACAGTGTGAACAGCACAAATACGACCTGAACGTCATTGATACAGTGGGAACAGCGCAAATATGACCTGAACGTCATCGATACAGTGTGAACAGCACAAATACGACCTGAACGTCATCGATACAGTGTGAACAGCACAAATACGACCTGAACGTCATCGATACAGTCTGAACAGCGTAAATACAACCTGAACGTCATCGATAGTCTGAACAGCGCAAAAACGACCTGAACGTCATCGATACAGAGTGAACAGCACAAATACCACCTGAACGTCATCGATACAGTCTGAACAGCGCAAATACGACCTGAATGTCATCGATACAGTGTGAACAGCGCAAATACGAACTGAACATCATCGATAAAGTGTGAACAGCGCAAATACGAACTGAACATCATCGATACAGTCTGAGCAGCGCAAATACAACCTGAACATCATCGATAAAGTGTGAACAGCGCAAATACGAACTGAACGTCATCGATACAGTGTGAACAGCGCAAATACCACCTGAACGTCATTGATACAGTTGGAACAGCGCAAATACAACCTGAACGTCATCTATACAGTGTGAACAGCGCAAATACGACCTGAACGTCATCGATACAGTGTGAACAGCACAAATACCACCTGAACGTCATCGATACAGTCTGAACAGCGTAAATACAACCTGAACGTCATCGATAGTCTGAACAGCGCAAAAACGACCAGAACGTCATCGATACAGAGTGAACAGCACAAATACCACCTGAACGTCATCGATACAGTCTGAACAGCGTAAATACGACCTGAACGTCATCGATACAGAGTGAACAGCACAAATACAACCTGAACGTCATTGATACAGTGGGAACAGCGCAAATACGACCTGAACGTCATTGATACAGTGTGAACAGCACAAATACGACCTGAACGTCATTGATACAGTGGGAACAGCGCAAATACGACCTGAACGTCATTGATACAGTGTGAACAGCACAAATACAACCTGAACGTCATCGATACAGTGGGAACAGCGCAAATACGACCTGAACGTCATTGATACAGTGTGAACAGCACAAATACGACCTGAACGTCATCGATACAGTGTGAACAGCACAAATACGACCTGAACGTCATCGATACAGTGGGAACAGCGCAAATACGACCTGAACGTCATTGATACAGTGGGAACAGCGCAAATATGACCTGAACGTCATCGATACAGTCTGAACAGCACAAATACGACCTGAACGTCATCGATACAGTGTGAACAGCACAAATACGACCTGAACGTCATCGATACAGAGTGAACAGCACAAATACCACCTGAACGTCATCGATACAGTCTGAACAGCGCAAATACCACCTGAACATCATCGATACAGTGTGAACAGCGTAAATACGACCTGAACGTCATCAATACAGTGTGAACAGCACAAATACAACCTGAACGTCATCGATACAGTCTGAACAGCGTAAATACGACCTGAACGTCATCAATAGTCTGAACAGCGCAAATACGAACTGAACATCATCGATACAGTCTGAGCAGCGCAAATACAACCTGAACATCATTGATACAGTGTGAACAGCACAAATACGACCTGAACGTCATTGATACAGTCTGAACAGCGCAAATACGACCTGAACGTCATCGATACAGTCTGAACAGCACAAATACCACCTGAACGTCATCGATACAGTCTGAACAGCGCAAATACGACCTGAATGTCATCGATACAGTGTGAACAGCGCAAATACGAACTGAACATCATCGATACAGTCTGAGCAGCGCAAATACAACCTGAACATCATCGATAAAGTGTGAACAGCGCAAATACGAACTGAACGTCATCGATACAGTGTGAACAGCGCAAATACCACCTGAACGTCATTGATACAGTTGGAACAGCGCAAATACAACCTGAACGTCATCGATACAGTGTGAACAGCGCAAATACGACCTGAACGTCATCGATACAGTGTGAACAGCACAAATACCACCTGAACGTCATCGATACAGTCTGAACAGCGTAAATACAACCTGAACGTCATCGATAGTCTGAACAGCGCAAAAACGACCTGAACGTCATCGATACAGAGTGAACAGCACAAATACCACCTGAACGTCATCGATACAGTCTTAACAGCGTAAATACGACCTGAACGTCATCGATACAGAGTGAACAGCACAAATACAACCTGAACGTCAATGATACAGTGGGAACAGCGCAAATATGACCTGAACGTCATCGATACAGTGTGAACAGCACAAATACGACCTGAACGTCATTGATACAGTGGGAACAGCGCAAATATGACCTGAACGTCATCGATACAGTGTGAACAGCACAAATACGACCTGAACGTCATCGATACAGTGTGAACAGCACAAAGACCACCTGAACGTCATCGATACAGTGTGAACAGCACAAATACGACCTGAACGTCATCGATACAGTGTGAACAGCACAAATACGACCTGAACGTCATCGATACAGTCTGAACAGCGTAAATACAACCTGAACGTCATCGATAGTCTGAACAGCGCAAAAACGACCTGAACGTCATCGATACAGAGTGAACAGCACAAATACCACCTGAGCGTCATCGATACAGTCTGAACAGCGTAAATACGACCTGAACGTCATCGATACAGTGTGAACAGCACAAATACGACCTGAACGTCATCGATACAGTGTGAACAGCACAAATACCACCTGAACGTCATCGATACAGTGTGAACAGCACAAATACCACCTGAACGTCATCGAAACAGTCTGAACAGCACAAATACCACCTGAACATCATCGATACAGTCTGAACAGCACAAATACCACCTGAACGTCATCGATACAGTCTGAACAGCGCAAATACCATCTGATACGACCAATTCTGAGTCAAAAACAACAACAAACAAGTGGAAAGGAATGGCAGCTGAAGGAGCCAAAAGTCAGTGGAAGAAGGAAGAAGTTTGTGAACTAATTGATAAACGGAGTGACAAATCAATTCAGGCAAAATCAGAGGGTTAGTACCGTAATCGGCGGGATTTGAGGAGGTTGTGGCCGAGCGAGGGATTAAACGCTCCTGGGTCAATGACAGCGGAAATAAAAAGCCTTTGTGCGATATTCAAACAAATGAAGGACAGTGTAACGTTCCCTTTTACTTCCATAAACACTGCACATGTGTGTTCTTTTGTGCACTTGCCGGACACATCAAGGTGCTTTACGCATTTTTGTAACATGAATGACCACATAAAAAAAATCTACACATAGTTATAATATAATATATAATAATATAATATAAAGGTTTGTTTATGTGACGCTGATCAGGCAAAGCTCCGGCTCTCACTCTCTCGACCGCGGCGGCCGAAGCGCCCAGTTTACATTAAAAGTCTATGGGGCGCCTCGGGCGCCCAAAGCCGGCGCGACATGTTCAGCTTTGTTCAACTATGCGCCGCAGCAGCCAATCAGAGATGACGACCCGGAAAAAGACCCAAAACAAACTACGCAAGATTAAAAAAAAAAATCTTTAGACTCTTGGAGCAAATAATGATATTGACTAAACTCTGCTCAGCTCTGAAGTATATGCGGGTCCCAGACAAGCCCTGGAGCCCATCGCCTCCGCTTTTGGACTTTGTAAAGTGAATAAACCAAAGCCATGGTCCAACATTAAACTGTATTTACACCACGAGAAAAGCAACGTAGCACAACACTCCACTGCGCATGTGCAGGACGACTCGGACGCACGTCTGCTGTTGAGTGTATTTTACGGACATGAGTCCGGGGCGTCGAGAATGCGCGTCCGGGGCGTTTGTCTTCAAATGTACAGGCGTCTAACTTCTGCGTCGGGCGTGAATTGGCCGCCGCGGTGTGTAAGTAGCTTAACTCTGCAGGTTACGTACTGTTCCTTTAACTCAGCAGGTTACGTACTGTTCCTTTAACTCAGCAGGTTACGTACTGTTCCTTTCACTCAGCAGGTTACGTACTGTTCCTTTAACTCAACGGGTTACGTACTGTTCCTTTCACTCAGCCGCGACTGCACTAGCGTCTGAGATGAAGTCGCCTGAAGCATTCACAGTTTGGAAGTGTGTGGGAGATGTTTTCTGCCGTGTTTTCACTTTAGTCTGATGTCTAAAAAGTACAAATCCAAAGTGAATCCTGTAAAGTTGTTGTCATGTCCTGAGGAGGCATGCAGTGAGTGATCCTGTGAGACTGATCATATCCGAGGCAGGCTGATGAGAGCGGGGCCCGGGGCCTCTCTGGTGTATGCGAGCAGCTGTGGAGCCCACACAGGGCTGTGTTCTGCCCACGTGCCCCTGAGCAAGCTCCCCCAAGAGCCCCCTCCCTGAGGACCCCCGGGAGCCTTGAGGCCACACTTTGTTTTGGCAGACGCTTGGATGGTGGAGTTTAGAGTGTTTATGTGTCTCTGTGTCTTCAGCCAAGCGCCATGTGGGCGCACAACCACACACAACCACACACACAACCCCATACAGCCACACACAACCACAAAACCACACACACAACCCCATACAACCACACACAACCACAAAACCACACACACAACCCCATACAACCACACACAACCACACACACACACAACCACACACAAAACCCCATACAGCCACACACAACCACAAAACCACACACACAACCCCATACAACCACACACAACCACAAAACCACACACACAACCCCATACAACCACACACACACAACCACACACAAAACCCCATACAGCCACACACAACCACAAAACCATACACAACACCATACAACCACACACAACCACACACACCCACAACCACACACAACCACACACACAACCCCATACAGCCACACACAACCACAAAACCACACACACAACCCCATACAACCACACACACACACACACACAACCCCATACAACCACACTCACAACCACATACACAACCCCATACAACCACACACACAACCCCACACAACCGCACACAGCCACACACACAACCACAGACAACCACACACACAACCCCATACAACCACACGCAACCACACACACAACCCCATACAACAACACACACAACCCCATACAACCACACACAACCGCGCACATCCACACACACAACCACACATACAACCACATACACACACACACACACACACACAACCCCATACAACCACACTCACAACCACACACACAACCCCATACAACCACACACACAACCCCATACAACCACACACACAACCCCACACAGCCACACACACAACCACAGACAACCACACACACAACCCCATACAACAACACACACAACCCCATACAACCACACACACAACCCCACACAGCCACACACACAACCACAGACAACCACACACACAACCCCATACAACAACACACACAACCACTCACACAACCCCATACAACCACACACACAACCCCACACAGCCACACACACAACCACAGACAACCACACACACAACCCCAAACAACCGCACACAGCCACACGCAACCAGACACACACCCACATACACAACCACACAAAACCACTCACACAACCACACACAAAACCGCACACACAACCCCAGACAACCACACATACAACCACACACAACCACTCACACAACCCCATACAACCGCACACACAACCCCAGACAACCACACACAACTGCACACAAACACACACACAACCCCATACAACCACACAAACAACCACACACAACCACACACCAAATGACCAAAATGACATCATGACCTCCTTTTGTTCTCACAGCCCGAGGTGTTTGAATTGGCCTTAACGCGGGTCATGGCAGCAGTCTGGGGGTGTGGCTTCAGGATGACCCGCTCGCGTGGCTCTGCTGCTGCCGGCCCTCCTTTATGGAACACAAGTGGAGTTTCTAAGCAGAGATGTGAGCGCGTGCTTAGTCTGGGTTCAGTGCGGGCAACCAGGGGATGAAGGCGCTCTGCGTTAGTCCTCAGTCATTGGTTCAAACACTATCACCATATGGACTGTCACCATCCCACTCCAGCGGCCCAGTCTTTACGCCAGTGTTAACGTCGGCAAGGTAACAATAGAGTGCCCTGGTCCCGCCCCCTGGCAAAGGCTCACGTTAACGCTGCCTCCAGGTGCAAACTATGGCCCTTAAACTTAATTCCTTTTTTTTTTCTAACGAATACTGCTCAACAGCTCCAACCTTTGTGTAGACTTAGAGCGTTTCCACTTTGGTTTAAGTCCTTACGCAGGACTAAAAACTGCACTTTGTCACAATCAGAGATGGTAGTTTAAGCCGCAGCTGGACAAATGTCACAGTAGAAGCACTGCTCTAAGAGTGTGTCCAGAGATGTCCAATGTGGAGAGAGACGAGGTAAAAGACTGGAGACGAGGCGAGCGTGTGCAGGGGCCTGGTGGAGCGTGAGTGCCCCCTACTGTCCGTCTGCTGACTTGGGCTCAGCACTCTCTCTTTACATTAACAAGGACAACAAATGCAGGTGACAGTTTAACAGTGAATTGTACTTATCTCAGTTTGAACTGTGTGGATTCACTTTGTGATGTCATGTTGGTGTTTCTTCAAATATTCTTTTGTTCTTGTCACTTTTGTGTCTCTCCTTCTGGTGCAGTATTTAATGTGTGTCAGATTTAATTGACACATAATCAGATTTGACTTATTTCTATGACTACTCTGCTACCGCTCCTATAGTCTAGATACTTTACAGTGCATTGTGTATTCATGCCCTCCCTCACACTCCCCTGACCCTGATGCCCTCCCTCACACTCACACTCACCTGACCCTGATGCCCTCCCTCACACTCCCCTGACCCTGATGCCCTCCCTCACACTCCCCTGACCCTGATGCCGTCCCTCACACTCACCTGACCCTGATGCCCTCCCTCACACTCACCTGACCCTGATGCCCTCCCTCACACTCACCTGACCCTGATGCCCTCCCTCACACTCACACTCACCTGACCCTGATGCCCTCCCTCACACTCCCCTGACCCTGATGCCCTCCCTCACACTCCCCTGACCCTGATGCCGTCCCTCACACTCACCTGACCCTGATGCCCTCCCTCACACTCACCTGACCCTGATGCCCTCCCTCACACTCACCTGACCCTGATGCCCTCCCTCACACTCACCTGACCCTGATGCCCTCCCTCACACTCACCTGACCCTGATGCCCTCCCTCCCTAGAGCAGGGTTAAAGAGAGAAAAGTCAGTTTTGCATAATATGTGTCCTTTGATAGACTGAGGGATGGAGGAATGTTTGTATCTGTTGCTATCACCTCCCCCCTAATTGTGACAAAACGTTTTTTGAACTTTTTATCATAAGCAAAGTGATCTGGAGTCTTGATATAGTCAGCGTGCATGTTAAATCGATTGTCTTTAACTCAAGATGTCACGTCGTTTGTCTTCAGGTTCTGGTCAGCCTGAGCTCCAGCGAGTGTCTGGACGAGAACGGAATCAGAAGGTGCGTCTCCTGTCCCACTGAAGGGGACATCTCATTGAGGGCGTGGGCTGGAACAAACTGGGCTCTGCTGAGCTCTCACAGCAGCACGGGGCCCATTCTGATCGTGAACAGCCAGGGCCTCATCTTTAATGCTGAGACCACGCACACAAAATGTATGAAGAAAATATAACTTGTCCATATACGGGCCGCACCTGTCAATAAGCCGCAGGTGCCCACCTTGTAACATGAGCTATTTACACATAAACGCGGTAGTGATGCGTCTTTTTAACCGGGGGTCTCCCGTTGTGCTGTGGGACTAATTAGACTAATTTCTCAGTGAATATGAGTTGGATTGTATTAAACACACAGCATTTTGAAGTTTAACATCTATCCCTGATGACTCTGTGTGAGATGATTGACCTGTGTCTGTGTCTTCACATCTGGATCATCTGCTCCTGAGCTCGTATCGAGTGAGTGTTGTGTTGTAACATGAGATATTTAGAAATATGCTCCATGTAGTGATGCACATGTTGTCTTTTGACCTGTGAGTCAAGTCTGGCCAAGAAAGTTTTAAAGGTTCTAAACCGCAGCCTGCTGTATATCACATGTCCGCGCTCCACGTGTGTCTTTGTGTTCAGCTGTGTCTAGAGTCACTTCCTCATTAGACTCATTTCTCTGTGAATATGAGTCTGATTGTAAATCAACACATTGCATTTTGAAGCTTAAAATATCGAAAACACGATGTGTCCACTGGGCAGTGACTGCTGTCCCTTAATGTCTTCTTTTACAGTGTATCAAACGCTTCCTGCTAGAGTGCCCCCCAGTGGCTGAAAAAAGAAGCGGCTTAAGTCAGAAAAGTACTGTAGTGAACACAGGGCTGCGACCTCCAGAGAAAGAAGTTCTATTCAGACTAAAAAGCTGTTTTCGGGCCGCCCAGGGAATCAGTGCAGTGTTGAATTGAACATGGGACATTTTACACAAATCAATCAATTTAGAGCATGTTTTAGTGGCAAGTCTTTTCCTTCGTTCTCCATTTAAACCAACGGAGTTCCCTCTGGACCGAAAAGGCCATTACAAGTGCTGATCATGTGGGAAAAGAGGGAAAAGTGGAGAGTTTATTTCAGTTGCATACAATATGTGATGTGCATTTCTTTACATGAAACAAAATCAACAGAAAAAGGTTAAGCTTATTACACTTATTATTGTCTAAGCACCTTTAATCAAGTCTTTCTGGGATTTGCGTGGTTCTGTTTTTTTCTTGTCCAACTAAAACAATGATTGTTTCTGTGATTTCTGAAAGAACAAGCTCGTGTGTAAAAAGTGTTGATGCTCCCACGTCGTTTCTCGAACAGTAGTAATAGCATACTTATTTTAGTTTTTATTTATTTGGATGTTGAAATCAAAACTACAGCACAGGGGGGTTCTAGTAAGGACAAAACTAGAACATGGACTCTTATAACAATAGTAAAATAAAAAAAAACAATTGAGAATACAGGAACCACAACAACAAAAATAAAACATACAGGTTGATGTTTGTCAAACAGAGAATACCATGTCACAATTACAATGGATTGAAAACTTTCAGATTTTTAAACTTTCAGATTTTTTGTTCAAACCTTCATTTCAAACCTGTACAAATCATATAGCAATAACTTGAAGAAGGGATGGCTATTTCCCTCCTGTGATGGAGGACTGTTAGTGAAGTTTTCTCTACAGAATAGTGTTCTGTTTCCATAGTTGACACCAGAGTTTACATCTGTAAAAGACATGCTTTCATTTTGCTTCTTCTTTTTGGCAATAGGAGCAGTAGGTGGGTATGTATATCATTTTAGAAATAAGGAGATTAGTGGGATAAACATTGTGTATAATTTTCCATTGCATTTGTCTGACATTAGTCCCAAACTATTAGCCAGATTATGTCTCGTCGTGTATCAATAAACTTCTGCTATGGATCATTTGTTTTGGGTCTTACAGTGTCTTTCTAATGTGCTTATTTGTACACGTTTTATCTTTAATGTTGATTCCATTAATTAATGGATTTTCTGGGATGTTTGTGTTGTTGTTGTTTTTTCTTAAGTCCTTTCATCAGCTCCATCATCACTCCAGGAATCCTTTTAAATACATCATTGAGTGTCTGCGTCATAAAGCAGACACTATATATTCTTGTATTCCCATTTATTTTTCCGTATCAGGATTTTTGATGCGTTTCAACTCACATCTCCGATTTCAACAAGTTATACCTCTTTACGATCGCTTTCACCGTCTTAGGGGTGCTATTGCTTTTGACATTTGTACACCTTGTACTTTTTTTCGGTATTTGCAAAGTAAATTGCTAATGCTAACGCTAATTAGCGTCAGCATTAGCGTCTCTGTTACTAGGTAAGATAAAATAAGATATTCCTTTATTGTCCCACATGGGGAAATTTCATTGATGCAACGCAGGTAGATACAGAGGAAAAGAACAGATAACTTATAGGAAGTTTGAAAAACACTCTCAGTAGAAGATCTCCTATAAACAAAAACTCCCATAGACAAAACCTCCCATTTCCCAACAAGGGATGGAGGGGAAAAATAATAAAGATAAAAATAAATACATAAATACCATTGCATGTGATCACGACAGTAATTGCACATGAATATGTGTCACGACGGCACATGGATTGCACATGAATTTCACAGTAATTGCACATGAATCACGACAGCAATTGCACATATAACGGAATTGCACATGGTTAGGTCAGTATTGCGAGTGTTCAGGACTAACAGTTTTTATTATGAAGTCTGACAGCAGCAGGAAGGAAAGACCTACGAAACCTTTCCTTCACACAGCGAGGGTGGATCAGTCTGTCACTGAAGCTGCTCTCCAGAGCGGACAGAGTGTCCTGCAGGGGGCGACACTCATGGTCCAGCATAGATGTGAATTTAGCCAGGACCCTTCTGTCCCCCACCTCCTGCACCGAGTCCAGAGCGCAACCCAGGACGGAGCTGGACTTCTTGATGACTTTGTCCAGCCTCCTCCTCTCCCTCTCTGTGATGCTGCTGCTCCAGCAGGCCACACCTACAGGAGCTGATGCCACCACAGAGTCATAGAAGGTCTTCAGGAGTGGCCCTGTCACTCCAAAAGACCTGAGTCTGGCTCTTCCTGTACAGTGCGTCTGTGTTATGAGTCCAGTCCAGTTTGTGGTTCAGATGAACACCAGGTACTTGTACGAGTCCACTCTCTCAATGTCCCGTCCCTGGATGTTCACTGGTGAGGGGGCAGTGGGGTGGCGTCTGCGTCTCCTTGGTCTTCCCCGCGTTGATGAGGAGGTGGTTCCGCTGACACCAGTCCACAAAGTCCTGCGCCAGTCCCCTGTACTCCGCATCATCGTCGTCCGTGATGAGTCCGATGATGGCAGAGTCGTCAGAGAACTTCTGCAGGACACAGCTGTCCGTGTCATGTCTGAGGTCTGCAGTGTAAAGGGTGAAGAGAAAGGGCGCGAGGACCCTGGGGCGCCCCCACACTGCAGGTCAGAGTGTCAGACACACACGTGCTCTCACAAACTGGGGTTGGTCCGTGAGGTAGTCCAGGATCCACTTGTCCCTCAGGAGCAGCGGCTGGAAGGTGTTGAAGGCGCTGGAAAGATCGAAGAACAGGATCCTCACAGAGCTGCCAGGCTTTTCCAGGTGAGAGAGAGAGCGGTGCAGCAGGGAGATGACGGCGTCCTCCACTCCAATGCCAGGCCGGTATGCAAACTGCAGCGGGTCCATGACGCAGGTGACGGAGGTACAGGGAGGAGGGTGTGTAGCCGGGTCACCGAGGCTCTCTCTCCCTTTCTCCCTGCTCAAGTCTGCGTTCAGCACGATCTTGCAATTTGTCAGGACAAACAACTATTTGAGTCGCAAACTACGCAATCATCAACTGTGAATTACTGAGCGTCGTTGGTATGCCGCAAAACGCAGCAGAAAACATGGACGGGCGGGAAGGCAGCTGTGCGGGAAGGCGAGAGCCATCATCGTCGCTAGCTTAATGTAATTTGTTGTCAATTACTTTTTATCTTCAGTAGTACTACCAGTACTACTTTATTTTTTTCTTTACACATTATCTAGTTATGTTCTTGAGGCTTGACAGTTGTACTTGTTGATAAAGCGCTTATATTTCATGAGTCCTACATCTTCTTCGCACAAATCTTACATATCCATCTTTTTATCCATCTTTTTATATAATGATTTATTTTGATTGGTTATGGATTCATTATTTAAAAATAATTATTCTATTGCGGACAGTTTGATTGGCAGTTAAAGAATGTTGTAATAT
>NW_027315735.1:10596417-10696417 GCF_026437365.1 Eucyclogobius newberryi
GTGCTCAGTCACATGTTCCTTATGGTGCTCTGTCACATGTTCCTCATGGTGCTCAGTCACATGTTCCTTATGGTGCTCTGTCACATGTTCCTCATGGTGCTCAGTCACATGTTCCTCATGGTGCTCAGTCACATGTTCCTCATGGTGCTCAGTCACATGTTCCTCATGGTGCTCAGTCACATGTTCCTCATGGTGCTCAGTCACATGTTCCTCATGGTGCTCAGTCACATGTTCCTCATGGTGCTCAGTCACCTGTTCTTCGTGGTTCTCAGTCACATGTTCCTCATGGTGCTCAGTCACCTGTTCTTCGTGGTTCTCAGTCACATGTTCCTCGTTGTGCTCAGTCACATGTTCCTCGTGGTGCTCAGTCACATGTTCCTCGTGGTGCTCAGTCACATGTTCCTCGTGGTGCTCAGTCACATGTGGTGCTCAGTCACATGTGGTGCTCAGTCACATGTTCCTCGTGGTGCTCAGTCACATGTTCCTCGTGGTGCTCAGTCACATGTGGTGCTCAGTCACATGTTCCTCATGGTGCTCAGTCACATGTTCCTCATGGTGCTCAGTCACATGTTCTTGATCAAAACTCTGGATTTTACCAGGGGAAATGAGGGAGTTTTGTTTCAGACTTTTCGAGAGCATTAAAAGTCTAAGTTCTGGGTCTTTTGACTCGGAATAGGCAAGTTTATTTGTAGAGCACTTTGGCTCTCAGGGGCAACTGTTGTGATTTTGGGCGTTACAAAAATAAATTGAATTGAATTTCATACACAAGCCATTCAAAGTGCTTCACACAGCAGGAAAAATGCATTAAAATCACAAAGAAATTACAGAAACGGAAATACAATAAAATTAACTAAGAAAAAATTAAAAACATTAAAAACAACTAGCCACAAAGGGAAACGTGTCCAACTCCCTTTTTTAAATCAGTCCAACTGATTTGTACGTACTTTTACAAAGAGTCCAACGAAATAAAGACTGGAGTCAAGTTTACACACACACACAGAGTACTTCCTGTTTCTGAGGGAGATATCTGGGTGGATCTCTAGTGTGACACTTAATATAATAATAATATATTGTGCAGCCTTAAAAGGAAATCTACTGGGTGAAAAGAGTAAGTAAGTCCATGGAAAGTCATTCAGGCCCTTTAGTACAGGCCAAAAACAGAATCACATTCACTGGGCCATAGTTTCAATACGCTTCTGCCACATTAGAAGACTTGATCTGACCCTTCTCAAACACACTCACAGCTTTTCCATGACCACAGGATGTGTCTTTCCACATGGTTGTGTCAGACATGAGAATCCTCTGCATCAGACGGATCAGCTCCTGCAGCACGGTAGTGACGAGGCACTTGACAGCCACACTTTGTCCCACTTGTTTTGTCTTAGCTGAGTGAGTGTGTTGGCTGGTAGTGGCTCATTCCATAGAAAGGGACAGGGGACACGTGAGGGCTGGCTCAGCACAGGCACAGGGGCCCCCAGACAACAGGCACATTGTCCTGCTCCAGAGGTTTCACTGCAGTGCGGACAGAGAGTGAGAGCGGACAGCAGGCAGAGCAGGGGGTGAGCAGCTCTGTGGAGGACCATCCCAGGACGATTTGAGGTAGGAGTCAATTTAGTCATACTTCTAAATACTCGGAGGAACTATGATTGTCAAGTGCCTCGTCACTATCATTTTGGGACTGTCCAATTATTCACAAATACTGAGACACTGCAGACTTCAACACCAATGTCCCGTTTGACTTCATGGATCTGGGATGTAAAACAGTGGAAACGATAGATGGACCTGTGGATCAGAGATGACCGGGACGGAGCAGACTGTCCAGGACACTTGAAACATGGAAAGACAATGAATTTGAAAATGGACACATTTGATGCACATTGGGTCAAATGGGGTTCATACAAACTGGGGCAAATGCCAGACAGACTTCCACATCACATTATGTACAGCGCCCTCTAAAGACCATCCCCAAGGGTCCATCCTGAAGGAGCTGCTGGTGTCGGGCCAGCGGCTCAAACTACTCACACCTCTCTGCCAACTACCCGTGCTGTAGGTCTCATCGCCATGGAGACCAGGGCGGCGCTGACAGCCCATTGGCCAGTGTGCGAGGGGTGGTAGAGGGGCGTTCTGTGTGGTCAGATGGGGCCCCGCTATAAGGCCCCCCCCTAGGAACTTGCTTTGGCATTAAGGTGCAACTAGGGATGCATACCTAAACCCACGTTCAGGTTCAAGTCCGGATTCGAATCCAGAGGTTCAGGTTCAGGTCCGGACCTAATGAGTCCGGCTGAACTCATGCCATTTCTGCATAATGTTATAACAGTATAACACAAGCTACTTCACTAAATTAAGTTGAAGACACATGAACAAGGACTTAACTGCAGACTGAAATAAACTCAATTTATCTGGTTTATTCACTGTTTATTAACAGAAGTTACAACTTACAAATCACAAGCTGCTAGCTAACACACATTCATGTGTTTTACTAGAGGAACAACTCCCGAACAAGAGCATGTTGAGTATTGGTATTAGGGCAGCTGTTTCAGCTGATACTATGTTTGTCAAGTATATTACTGGTTTGACTGGGCTGTTCCCCACACCTGAAGTTGAATGCCTTTAGATACATTTCCACTCTTGAATTTTGCAGATCCATTGGCATCAAAGTCATGTAAAAACCTTCAAAAACTAGCATAACAGTCAACTAGAACCACTATAAATCAATCAACTTAGCAGTATCAAAAATAGAATATGAAAATATTTTACACTACACACAATACATCATATTAACAGCATTAAACACAAGACCATATTTAACAACTGTAGAATACAAATACTATTACAAAATATAAGCTCCAATTAATGAATCCAGCAATTAAACAATATTACTTTGACTTAGTATTTACTTAGATGTATAAATATGTATATTGCACATTAACCCACCTAAATAAATGCTACATCACACCACAACATAACAGTTATTTTATTCATATTGTAGCGACCCTCGTCTCTAGTGCGCGCGGTCTCTGGGGCGGAGCTAAGAGCGGCTCAGGAGACGAGGTAGTTTTTGATGTTCCTGTTCCATCGCCGTGGTTACGGCCAACAGTAACCAACTCTGTTCAAGAAATGAAGTGACAACTTGTGAGCACTAAACCAGCATTACTGACCTGAGCGAGAAGTTACAATATTTACACCCAAACCAAAGCACAACCCTCTCCTTTAACAAGCGTTAAACTAACTCACGGAGCGGCACAAGCGGCGACGCACGCGGCGGCTTCAAACGATTCAATTAAGCCAGCGATCTTTCCAAATGTTCGGTCTCTCGCGTCTTTAAACTCATTGCGCGAATTCCGCGATCTATGGAAGGTTTCAGATGGTTTAGATTCTAGAACGTAAAGGATATAGAATGTGAGTGGTAGATTTTTAATGAGTCCAGAACCGAATCACCGGGGTTTCGTTTTTTTTGGACCTGAACCAAAACGTTTTTACAAGTCCGGATCCGGTCCTGCGGAGCAGTACGCATCCTAAGTGTACTTGATCTGACACAATTTACAGATGATCAAAATGAGTTTGAAAATAGTGTTTGAGTCCAACGGCAGAGGGAAAGAAACTGTTCTTGTGGTGGGAGTGGCCTCCTGCCTGAGGGGAGTGGCCTCCTGCCTGAGGGGAGTGGCCTCCTGCCTGAGGGGAGTGGCCTCCTGCCTGAGGAGAGTTGCTCAGATAGTCCGTGTCCAGCGTGAGAAGGGTCAGCTGTGACCTGCTTGTCCAAAGAGATGCATTACCCAAAACGATGTAGAATGTAAACTAAAGCGAGGCAGAACACGATGAGCTGCTGGGTCACTGCTGGGTCACTGCTGGGTCTGCACAGCAGAAGTGGAAGTGGTCAAACCATCTTCCAAATGTGCACTGGTTTAGTCCTTCTTTCCTTCTGTTTTAGACCTGGTTTCGGGGCTCAGTACAGGGTAAGGGGTCAGGGATCAGAGGTAATGGTACAGTGTGTTGTGTGCAGGGGGACCCATGGGCAGCGGCAGCAGCAGGATGTTGGGGACCTTGGCTCAGCCGGACCTGTTCCAGGATGAGGCCCCTGAGCTGGACCCCGAGCAGCTGCTGCAAGAGTGTGAAAGAGTTCTGCAGGCACGGCCCCCACGGCCTCACCGCGACATGGTCTACTGTGGCCCGGGCCCCCACGACCACGGGCCCCCCATACGCATCATGCAGTGGAACATCCTCGCCCAAGGTACAGCACTGAAGTATTTGTGTCACACTTGTGTACCGGGCCAGGGGGGCCCTCTAAAAAAGTTAGGGGCCCCCCTGCAATTTCAGGGGCCCACAAGCACGCGTGGCATTGCAGCGTCATACATTTGTTGTTGTAAACCTCGTTATTAGCATGTAAAACAATTTAAAGTACTTTTATCTTTTATTTGATATGAAGGAAGAGCACAAATACAAATACATGATCTTTCAATACTGTTTAATTTAATATAATAAGGTTTCTAAGATACAAAATAAATACTGTATACAACATTTGACACAAGGAGATCTTATGTTTTTATAATAATAAATATTCTGAATCATAATCTTCTTGTCAGGGAACAAATCAAGTATCTGTATTGTTAAAATAGTAGCTTGTAAGAGTTCTGTTAATTACCAAAGCTTGTCAAATAAATACCTGTGGCTTATATCCCTTTTGAGGAAAGGCCAAACACACGGTGCAGTACAATAATCCTGCTCCTGTCAGACTGATGCAGGGGACAGGTGTGTCCATATACTGCCTGTCCCTATCATTCTTCTCATCATCTATTTATTTATTTTCTGTTCATCAGTCACTTTTTGTTTTTTTTTCCCTTCCAGATACTTCCACATTGACATTGTCCTTAATGTGCAAAACTACAGCTTTTTGTTGCAAAAAAATTAAAAAATACAGAATAGTTGCGGACTGAGAAGATCGCCGCCCGCCAACCTAGATTTCACTTTTGGCGCAAAATTAGCGGCCAATCGGATGCCCGTTTTCATCGAAATTAGATCACGGCCACCGCTCGGCCAATGAGAAGTGAGAATACTGCAAAGTGGCATGTCTGTCAAAATGAAATGTAAACTATGAAAATGTCCCAAATATGGCCAAATTACTAGTTCAATCTTGAATTTTTTCGAAGGATTTCGATACGGGGGCACGGGGGCCCTCCTAATTTAAACCCTGTGCCTGCCGGCGATTTGAGGGGCCCCGGGCCCCCCATCTATTTCGCAGCCTGTGTACTACTGCATGTGAGGTCATGTTCCAGTGCTGAAGTACTTGTGTACTACTGCATGTGAGGTCATGTCCCAGTGCTGAAGTACTTGTGTACTACTGCATGTGAGGTCATGTTCCAGTGCTGAAGTACTTGTGTACTACTGCATGTGAGGTCATGTTCCAGTGCTGAAGTACTTGTGTACTACTGCATGTGAGGTCATGTTCCAGTGCTGAAGTACTTGTGTACTACTGCATGTGAGGTCATGTTCCAGTGCTGAAGTACTTGTGTACTACTGCATGTGAGGTCATGTCCCAGTGCTGAAGTACTTGTGTACTACTGCATGTGAAGTCATGTCCCAGTGCTGAAGTACTTGTGTACTACTGCATGTGAGGTCATGTTCCAGTGCTGAAGTACTTGTGTACTACTGCATGTGAGGTCATGTCCCAGTGCTGAAGTACTTGTGTACTACTGCATGTGAGGTCATGTTCCAGTGCTGAAGTACTTGTGTACTACTGCATGTGAGGTCATGTCCCAGTGCTGAAGTACTTGTGTACTACTGCATGTGAAGTCATGTCCCAGTGCTGAAGTACTTGTGTACTACTGCATGTGAGGTCATGTCCCAGTGCTGAAGTATTTGTGTACTACTGCATGTGAGGTCATGTCCCAGTGCTGAAGTACTTGTGTACTACTGCATGTGAGGTCATGTTCCAGTGCTGAAGTACTTGTGTACTACTGCATGTGAGGTCATGTCCCAGTGCTGAAGTACTTGTGTACTACTGCATGTGAAGTCATGTTCCAGTGCTGAAGTACTTGTGTACTACTGCATGTGAGGTCATGTCCCAGTGCTGAAGTACTTGTGTACTACTGCATGTGAAGTCATGTTCCAGTGCTGAAGTACTTGTGTACTACTACATGTGAGGTCATGTTCCAGTGCTGAAGTACTTGTGTACTACTGCATGTGAGGTCATGTTCCAGTGCTGAAGTACTTGTGTACTACTGCATGTGAGGTCATGTTCCAGTGCTGAAGTACTTGTGTACTACTGCATGTGAAGTCATGTTCCAGTGCTGAAGTACTTGTGTACTACTGCATGTGAGGTCATGTTCCAGTGCTGAAGTACTTGTGTACTACTGCGTGTGAGGTCATGTTCCAGTGCTGAATTACTTGTGTACTACTGCATGTGAGGTCATGTTCCAGTGCTGAAGTACTTGTGTACTACTGCATGTGAGGTCATGTCCCAGTGCTGAAGTACTTGTGTACTACTGCATGTGAGGTCATGTTCCAGTGCTGAAGTACTTGTGTACTACTGCATGTGAGGTCATGTCCCAGTGCTGAAGTACTTGTGTACTACTGCATGTGAAGTCATGTTCCAGTGCTGAAGTACTTGTGTACTACTGCATGTGAAGTCATGTTCCAGTGCTGAAGTACTTGTGTACTACTGCATGTGAGGTCATGTCCCAGTGCTGAAGTACTTGTGTACTACTGCATGTGAGGTCATGTTCCAGTGCTGAAGTACATGTGTACTACTGCATGTGAGGTCATGTTCCAGTGCTGAAGTACTTGTGTACTACTGCATGTGAGGTCATGTTCCAGTGCTGAAGTACTTGTGTACTACTGCGTGTGTTGTGTGTGCAGCTCTGGGAGAGGGGAAGGACGGCTTCATCCGCTGCCCCCTGGAGGCTCTGCAGTGGCACCAGAGGAAGTACTTGATCCTGGAGGAGATCCTCACCTATCGGCCTGACATCCTGTGTCTACAGGAGGTGGACCACTACTACGACACCCTGGGGCCCATCATGTCCGGCCTGGGGTACACGGGCAGCTTCCTGGCCAAGCCCTGGTCTCCGTGCCTGGACGTGGAGAGGAATAATGGGCCGGACGGCTGCGCTCTGTTCTTCCGCTCCTCGCGTTTCTCCCTGAGCTCCACGGCCCATCTGCGCCTGTCGGCCATGATGCTGCCCACTAACCAGGTGGCCATCGTGCAGAGGCTGGAGTGCAGGGCCACGGGCCGGGGCCTGTGCGTGGCCGTGACCCACCTGAAGGCGCGCAGTGGCTGGGAGCGCCTGCGCAGTGCTCAGGGAGCAGACCTGCTGCACAGTCTGCAGAGCATCACGGCTCGATCCGACTCAGCGCTGCCCCTGGTGGTGTGCGGGGACTTTAATGCGGAGCCCACAGAGGAGGTCTACCGGCGCTTCAGCCGCTCTCCTCTGGGCCTGGACTCGGCCTACAAACTGCTCAGTGTGGATGGCCGCACGGAGCCCAGCTACACCACCTGGAAGATCCGCCAAAGCGGAGAGAACCGCAGCACTCTGGACTATATCTGGTACTCTCGGGACGTCCTGAGAGTCCACACCCTCCTGGACATCCCCACAGAGGAGCAGATCGGCCCTGACCGTCTGCCGTCCTACCACTATCCCTCCGACCACCTGTCTCTGCTGTGTGACCTCTGCTTCACGCAGGAGCCAGCGCGCTCATGTAGTGACATTACAACTTCACCCAGGGTCAGGTCAAGTACCTTGGAGGCCTTGGGATGATAGATAATGAGGCCCCTTTCAGAGGGTTCAAAAGAAAGTGAGGAGGCCTGGAAAACTTTAACAAATCCTCAGTTATTTCTTGTATTGTGATGCCAGTTAGGCCCATCATACTTTACATCTTTTATCCCTGGATGTTGCCGTTTGCCTTTGTCCTCCTTCGTCTAAAACGACTGCAGTTGTGCTAAACAGGCCTGTGGCTGCAGCCAGTGTGGCCCCCGCACTCATAGTGACATCACCGCTGGCCAACGCCAATCAAAGCAGGAGCAGTGGTTATGTGACTAGCGTTGAAAGAGACTAAAAGGCCTTTACTGCGTAAAAGTGCACAATAATTATGCTAAATTAAATTAAATTAAAATTAAAATGTTTAACCAACTAATTTATTTTATTTCTGTTTGTATTTGTTTATCAATTTGAGAAATGTGTACATGTATTTGATTCATTTCTCAGTCGATGGCAGACATGATGCACTGAGGACAAACTGGGAATGTGCCCCCCCCCCCATGTGCCCCCCCCCCCATCTGCTGCTGAAGGTCTGCCACGCTCTGCTCCACCAAACGTCTGCTTTCATTTAGAACAGTGTTTTTCAAACTCTGGTACTGGGCCTGGCTCTTCTTTAGGCTGAGATCTTATGTGAAAGATGAGTGGTGCCTTTAAGTTGGGACTTGTTTACAGCTGGTTAAGTTCTAAATAACCCTTGGGCCCCAGAAAGTGGTATTTCATGTACAAGTTTAAGAAGTACTGCTCTAGTAAATGTTCAGCTCCACATCTGTTTTTCCACTGGGGCGTCCCCCAGAAGGCTTTGCTGTTTTGTTTGTTTGTCTATTCAAAATGATAAACTTTATTTTAACTAAGCTGTATTTGCATTTCTTTCAACTATACTGTTTTTCTTTACCATGTCTCAGCTTCTTTACTCCTAGTTTTGTAGAAAATGTAAAGAAAGAATCAAGATTCAACTTCCTCTTCCTCCATACCAGTGCATTCTGGAGTACCCCAGGGTAGTGTACTCTCCCCGACTCTCTTTAGTGTCTTTTTGAAGAACCTATTGACTTGATCCATAAACTAGGTGTTTTTATTGTATGGATAAAAGCCCAATGCACACACCAGCTGCTTTCACAAGTGACAGATTCATAACTCTGATGCACATCCAGCCTCGCGCTACAGCTATTGCAAGTGACATTTAAAGGGGACATACAATATGTGAAATTGAATTGCATGGGCTCTAAATCATGTTATAATATTGTTCCCTCCCCCTTATTTTACACAAAGTTGGAATTTAGTTGAGTAATCCTGTATTTTCCTGAACTCGAGAGTTTTCACCTCCCCCTTATATCTGCCCACTTACGTGCATTACCTTCAATTATTCTACACATACACTGAGATAAAAATGGCATATAGCAATTTTCCAACCATAACGTAAAGGAATACCTCAAATGTCGCTATGAAGATCATTTCTGCAGTTTTTAAAAGGAAGTCAAGTCTTTGCTGGAGCAAAGAGACCGACTGACCTCTAAACCCACAATACAACAAGGGAGAGGACACGGCAGAATCCACCAAAACTACTTTAAAGGTGCCATATCATGCTTTTTTTCTCGTTTCGTAGTCTATCCTAAGTGTACATTTGATAATAATAAGGGTTGTGCAACACCCATACCATAATAGTTAAGAAATAGTTAAGTGTTTCGGGCATGTCCCACCGGAAAGAGGGCCCGGGGAAGACCCAGGACACGCTGGAGGGACTATGTCTCTCGGCTGGCCTGGGAACGCCTCGGGATTCATCTTTTATAATCTGGTGAAAAACCTTTATACTTTTTGTAATCCAGACTTTATTTTTATTTAAATGTTTTCATTTTTTAAATTAAAGAACATAAAGTAGAGAAACCTGACCAGAGAAAACGCAAACACAAGATAAAAGCAGTGGACCTCCAACAAACAAATTAAAATCATGGCCTAGACCAGGGGTCCCTAACCACCGGGCCGGGGACCTCTGGTTTAGAGAACCCCAAAAGGAACACGTGCCATTTTGTCCAAAGTCTGAATTCTTTTATTTTCAGAATACATTTTCCAAATGTTTGGATAACAAATGTTATAATGTTGGTTCAGTTCTGCAGGACGATGCTTTGGAGAGAACTGCTGGTTGTGTCCATGGCAGGGGTCCTGAGGCCCAAATACAGAGTCCTGAGGCCCAAATGGCCCAAATAAAGAGTCCAAGTGCAAAAACTACTTAAAAAAAAATGTTGGCAGTCCTGAACGTCAACGAGAACACTCCTCTCCAACAGTCTGCCTCCTGCTGCCACATCCTCTCCAACAGCCTGCCTCCTGCTGCCACATCCTCTCCAACAGTCTGCCTCCTGCTGCCACATCCTCTCCAACAGCCTGCCTCCTGCTGCCACATCCTCTCCAACAGTCTGCCTCCTGCTGCCACATCCTCTCCAACAGTCTGCCTCCTGCTGCCACATCCTCTCCAACAGTCTGCCTCCTGCTGCCACATCCTCTCCAACAGTCTTTCTCCTGCTGCCACATCCTCTCCAACAGTCTGCCTCCTGCTGCCACATCCTCTCCAACAGTCTGCCTCCTGCTGCCACATCCTCTCCAACAGTCTGCCTCCTGCTGCCACATCCTCTCCAACAGTCTGTCTCCTGCTGCCACATCCTCTCCAACAGTCTGTCTCCTGCTGCCACATCCTCTCCAACAGTCTGCCTCCTGCTGCCACATCCTCTCCAACAGTCTGCCTCCTGCTGCCACATCCTCTCCAACAGTCTGCCTCCTGCTGCCACATCCTCTCCAACAGTCTGTCTCCTGCTGCCACATCCTCTCCAACAGCCTGCATCCTGCTGCCACATCCTCTCCAACAGTCTGCCTCCTGCTGCCACATCCTCTCCAACAGTCTGCCTCCTGCTGCCACATCCTCTCCAACAGTCTGTCTCCTGCTGCCACATCCTCTCCAACAGTCTGCCTCCTGCTGCCACATCCTCTCCAACAGTCTGCCTCCTGCTGCCACATCCTCTCCAACAGTCTGTCTCCTGCTGCCACATCCTCTCCAACAGTCTGCCTCCTGCTGCCACATCCTCTCCAACAGTCTGCCTCCTGCTGCCACATCCTCTCCAACAGTCTGTCTCCTGCTGCCACATCCTCTCCAACAGTCTGCCTCCTGCTGCCACATCCTCTCCAACAGTCTGTCTCCTGCTGCCACATCCTCTCCAACAGTCTGCCTCCTGCTGCCACATCCTCTCCAACAGTCTGCCTCCTGCTGCCACATCCTCTCCAACAGTCTGTCTCCTGCTGCCACATCCTCTCCAACAGTCTGCCTCCTGCTGCCACATCCTCTCCAACAGTCTGCCTCCTGCTGCCACATCCTCTCCAACAGTCTGCCTCCTGCTGCCACATCCTCTCCAACAGTCTGCCTCCTGCTGCCACATCCTCTCCAACAGTCTGTCTCCTGTTGCCACATCCTCTCCAACAGTCTGCCTCCTGCTGCCACATCCTCTCCAACAGTCTGCCTCCTGCTGCCACATCCTCTCCAACAGTCTGCCTCCTGCTGCCACATCCTCTCCAACAGTCTGTCTCCTGCTGCCACATCCTCTCCAACAGTCTGCCTCCTGCTGCCACATCCTCTCCAACAGTCTGCCTCCTGCTGCCACATCCTCTCCAACAGTCTGTCTCCTGCTGCCACATCCTCTCCAACAGTCTGTCTCCTGCTGCCACATCCTCTCCAACAGTCTGCCTCCTGCTGCCACATCCTCTCCAACAGTCTGTCTCCTGCTGCCACATCCTCTCCAACAGTCTGCCTCCTGCTGCCACATCCTCTCCAACAGTCTGCCTCCTGCTGCCACATCCTCTCCAACAGTCTGCCTCCTGCTGCCACATCCTCTCCAACAGTCTGTCTCCTGCTGCCACATCCTCTCCAACAGTCTGCATTCCCCTGTGAGGAATGGGCTTATAAAGAAACCAGACACACTTTTCCAACAGAATTCCCTCCAAACATGTGATCCTGTGGTTGTCCAGTAAGATGTATTTATACTTTCCCACTCTTCATCCTCCAAAACAAAGTGACCCTCTCTTTCCCATTGACCCCTCATGTCATCAGTAGTGACTGTCCAGACTGTTCATACTGTTCAGTCAAAAGCCGATGATGGTCATCATTCTTTTTGATTTCTTGATAATAATAACACCTTAATGTTAAATACCTAAACGTCCTGTTCAAAGGATTCTTCAACATATCAAAGCTTTTCATGTGATTCTCTTTTACAATCATGTGAAAAACCTTTAGACCTTTTGTAATCCAGACCTTGAGTCTCATGTAGGATTGCCCGGGACGTCCCGAATTATGGGTGGTTTTGATATGTCCCGTCCGGGACAGCTCCAGTCCCGTCTTCCAATCACAGCCTCGGTGGCCAATAATTGACCACTGCAAACGCGCTACGCATTCATTTACCACGCGCCTCTCGAAGCTCCACTTCCTGGAATTACCGTGAGAGACGCGCGTCTCAGCCAATCAGCGCGCAGCAGCCGGGATCCGAGGTCAGATTGAATTAAAATACCTGTCCTCTTCTCTGATTGACACCGCCAGCTCAAGATCAAGTATTATCCATATCAATAAAGGGAAACAGAAGGTAAAGCGTCAGTTCAGTTCAGTGTCTGCAGCATATGGTTATAGTCTAATGCTAACATGACATTTGAGAGAAACTTAATAATAATAATTGTCTTCACTATTCACATGAACAATACATCCATGCAAGTCCATTAGTGGTTTGCCAAAATTACACTGAAATTAGTAGGTTTATGGCTAATGAAACCTTGTCATTTCTGTAATTATTGTTGGTCAGCTGTTGGCTTGTGTGCGCACCTGGAAGAAAGTGTCCCTCATTTGGGGTTGAGATTGTCTCAGGTCAGTTCTATTTAGTACAAAACCTTTGGTCATAAAGCTTTACTATTTTAAGATTGTAACATCTTTGTTTAGTTTGTATGTTTTGATCAGCTCCTTCCATGTTGTAGTGGCCAAAAAGCATCTCCCGGCCACAACGTGGCACTAAATGTTCCTGTGGGTTTCTCTTCCTGTTTAAGACCTTTAATCAGCATTGCAGGTGTTGCAGAGGAGAAGGTGTTCACGGATCTTGTCCAATAAAGGAATATTTGAGAGCTTTTACAGGATTATTTTGGACTTCTTTGAGCAGAGACGCACGTCAGAAATGCCCTTTTGAATTTGCATTCTAGTGGCTGGTGTGGCACAGGGTCACACTGTCTCTACACATGTTGTAAGCACAGATTTGACCCGGGGAATCTTAACTTGATCAAATGACTCAAGCGTCTGTCATCTGCCAGTAAGGCCTGTACAGGAACCCCCGGCACAACATTACTCTCAGTATAAGGCCTGTACAGGAACCCCCGGCACAACATTACTCTCAGTATAAGGCCTGTACAGGAACCCCCGGCACAACATTACTCTCACTATAAGGCCTGTACAGGAACCCCCGGCACAACATTACTCTCAATATGAGCACCATTCAGCTTCACATTCTGGATCAAAAGACAAGGCAAACCCCGCCTCTTTCTTTTGATGTTTGTAAAGTAGTTTGGAATCAGTTACAGTGTGTCTTGCCTGGCCACAAAAATCTTGAAATTGTTTTATTCCACATATCAAACATCCGGTTGGGAATGGGAATCGCGAGAGTCTGAACAGATGAGAAATCTGGGGAGAACAGTCATTTTTATTGTTTTAATCCTTTGGAGGCACAGTAGGCCATAAGAAAGTTTTTCTAGCATGCACATTTGTTCCCGCCGATAAGGGTTTAAAATCTAACTATTGAAATGAATTCTCCATCGTTATATCATCCAAGATTTCAAAGTTCTCCATTTAATTCCTGCCAGCTCTCCGCATTTCCCACGGCACAGCGACCAATCAGCGAGTAGTTTTCAGCATCGCGGAGGCGTGACCAGAACAAACCTGGCTGCGCCCACAGAGCACGGTTCAGCCAAACGCAACGACTATGACTGCATAATACATCTAGTTAGTGTTAAAAACGAAGATGTACAACCACTGACTGGAGTACGGTGGAGGACACTTGTTGAAACCAAACGATGGTTAGAAGTAGACGGAGACGAGCGCGACTTTGCGAAGTCGTATAAACATCACAAACTATTTGTTGTCGACTTGTTTGAGCAAGATGAAGATTTCTTGGCCATATCAACAAATGTATGCTTTCTTATTTCTATAAGTCGACATTATGACATGTTAAACGGCTTCACCTAGCCAACTCCAGTGGATATTCTAATCGAATTGGAAATGATCTTTGTTGAAGTAAAATTTTACCGTCATTGGCATGGAGAGGGTTAAACAATATTTTCGACGATTCCTTAAGGCTTAGATAATGAACATGGGAAACTGAATTTCTCCTACGATTTCGGATTTCCATTTAATAGAAACTTCACAAAATTTCATGGTGCTTTCAATTATGGTCGCTTTTTCAAAATGTGTACTTTTGCATTTCGATTTACTCGTTAACTAAGCCTAAAGGAGAGGAGAAACTTTTCTACCCTTAAGAAAGTTGAAATGTCTCGTTCACGCTTCGTCACAGGAGCGCTTGTTTCGCCATATTGTCCGTGTGCAGTGCGTGTTTACCACCACAAGCCAATTCGATACTGCGTCTGTCTGCTTCGATTTACGACGAAACACGGAACGAAGAGGCTCGATATCGGACACTTTACTATAATCAAAATAGTGAAGGTATGTGTGGCAGTTGGTACAGCAATCGGGAAGATAAACGGAGAGATCTGAAGTTCTGTCGGATACTAGAGAAACCCGGAAAGATGGGAAAGCGGCGATAAAACGTTTGAACTGGGAACCAAGCGATCAGACTATGTAGTAGTAATTTTATATCTCTTAAGTTACCATTTGTAGTTGAACTGAAATTGTCACTCGCGCGGCGGAGGGAGCAGACTCACCACCGCTGCCTGCGCTGGAGCTCCGGATATATCAAGTCTATCGTGTTCCGCGCACGCTGTAGAATTAACATCAGTTTTATTTAGGCGCGTAGACCCTTTGTTCAAAATTGGAACCATCGGACCAGTGGGCTTGGATCGTAAATCTCCGGGTAGGAGATATCCGAAAGACTGTGATTTAGGCATCAAATATGGATCTGAGTTGATTGATCACAGCTTTTCTAAATATCGACCTTTGTGTAGCTCCTCCAAAGAGTTTGTGGAATCTGAAAGCACCGAGGCTTCCATAATTTACGTTTGAGATCACTTTCCACACTCCATCAGTGCATACTGACAGCAACAAGGGAGGGACAGTATGGAGGCGCAGTATACGATCACGTGGTTTTGTGACGTCGGTGAATGAGCTCTATAGGAATCTGAAATTTCACTCACATTCGTTGAAGAATAGTAAAATTACAAGGGTACGGGTGTAGACCCATATATCACTTTTTTGGCTTCGCCTCTCATTTTCTCAAAAGCTGGCAAGATTCAGATGGAGAACTTTTCCCCCCAGTTAAAGTACATAATTGAGAATAGAAAACAATTATTGAATAGTAGTCCCCAGGTTGGGGGAAAAGAACCCACTTTCTAGCCACATTCTGGCCCTTTGCTTATGACCTACAAGGAGAATGCTTAATTGCTCTAGGGAGGGACGGACGAGACTAGGTCCATGGGTAAAGATACAAAGCGCCACACATCAGTCGTCGTAAAAGAAACATACGCTCAGCACAGACGTGTGCAGTTTGCAGAAAGCGCGCAGATATGGGAACAAATCAATCCAAACGTGATGTGTCCATCTCGGAGACGCCTGTCATGCTGCAATGTCAAATAATAATATTGTATTTCTGTATTTTCTTTGTGATTTTAATGCATTTTTCCTGCTGTGTGAAGCACTTTGAATTGCCTTGTGTATGAAATGTGCTCTACAAATAAACTTGCCTTGCCTTAAAGCAAAGTTATCAGGGCCCACTGCACGGATAAGGCCTACATTAGATCTGGACTGGAGAACTGCTCTGTGGTGCAGCAGGTGCAGCAGGTCCTTCTCAGAGATCGCCTGAACATTACAGGCCCTCGGACACTGCAAACCAGGGGAAACTTTGCGCTCATGGTTTGCATTCACACTGTGCCATGTGCTTTCCCCTGCAGCCCTGGGACAGTATTGGCCCCACACAGACCCCTGTCCCGTAATATGCGGGTCAGGAGTCCTCTACTTGACCTCTTGCAGAGGTGTCTGGCCACAAGAGGGCTCAGTGTACGGGATCCTGGCTGTCCCACTCTGGGGACGGACTGTTCATTTGAAATAAAAAAAAGTGCTGCATCTGTAAAAGGCTGAGATTTCTAAACACGAAACGCATGAGGGCAAGAACAAAAGCACAGTGTACACTTTGGTCACATATGTATTTTATAATACAGTTAAGTAAAATCTACTTCATTACACAGTACAGAAAATAGTATAGGTATTTTGAAGGTGAGCCCATGGTTCTTAGTCCCTTTTGGAGGAGTAAAAAAAGAGGCGTCCTGCTGGACAGTGCGAGGGACAGAAGGACTAAACTAGGTCAGATACATGTAGCGAGTATCAAAAGGCTCTGTACAAAGTCTCATTAGGCATTATATTCAGCGGATTACAAAAGTGTATGTACAAGTGCGGCTGTGACAGTCTGAGTCCTGCAGCTCTCATGACGTGGGGGCCTCTGGGGGGCCCTCTGCAGACTCTGTGTGTGTGGACGGGGCAGGGGACACCTGCACAGAGAGCTGGGGCAGGGGCTGGGGCAGCGCCTGGGCAACAGCTGCAGGTTTGGCGAGGATGAGCTGAGGAGGAGGCCGGCCCGGGGCCATTTGCACCGTGGCCGTCTTGGCCTGAAACAGCTGTGCGAGCGTGCCTGAGGAGGTGGCCTGCATCAGCGAGCTCAGCTGGCTGGCCGGGATGGTGATGATGGTTATCTTGTCCCCGGCTTTAGAGGCCCCGGGCAGCACTGTGGGCAGAGTCTGGATCACCAGCTTGGGACTGCTGTTAGTGCCAGCCACCGATACAGGGCCCGAGGCCGTGGTGAAGAGGGACGAGGAGTTTAGGGTCACCTGACCTAAGGAGTTCATGACCAAAGGCATGGCTCGGATGGGCCTGTGGAGGAGAGAGAACAACACAGATCAGAACAGAGAGAACAACAGAGAGAACAAAAATTACCCTCAGCTCTATACGATACTAAACTAGGGATGTCAAGATTTACAGTTTTGTTTTTATTAGTGAGGATATCAGGATACAGTTGGTTGATCCAGGGGTTCCCACACTTTTCAGGTCATTACCCCAAAATAAGTGCAACCGATCTGGGACCCCCGCTGCCAATTGAAATTGCCGTCATCATTTCAACCTGCATAACGATTTAAAATCAGGTTTAATTTCAGGTTTAATTAATAATGTGTTATTTTAACAAATTTCACTAAAATATATCATTTCCAATAAAAATATATATTAAGTACATCTTGAGGCCCCCAGCTCTTGCCTCGCGACCCCCACAAACCAGTGGGTTAATAGTGGGGGTTTGGAAGCGAGTTAGGCAGGGCTTACAGTGAAAAAGAATCCTGAGCCTGCGCTTGCTGCAGCTGGGCTGTAAGACACATTGGAGACTTTTATAAAAGGTGGAACCCGTGTTCGCGTTTATTCTGTGTAAACTCCTTGGGTCAATGTTCTTCTTTACGTTTACGCACGGTTCAGTCTTTCAATGCAGAGGTTTTCCGTTGTCCAACAGCTGCACCCAGAGCTTTGTGCGTTTGGTTCTTTGACACAGAGTGACTGCAGTTCTTTAGTTCTCCAGGGACTTGATCCCGCTCTTGGAGCGGTGTGTGCTCCGTGGGGGCTCCTGGTCCACCTGTAGAGACCCTTCTCTCCCTCTCTGAGCAGCGAGTCGCTCACAGGTGTACTTGTACTTGTACTTGTACTTGTACTTGTACTTGTACTTGTACTTGTAAAACGTGCTGGGTGTAGGCGGACCAGTGTAGTTACCAAAGGGCCTCTGGGCAGTAAATTTGACCTACGTCACAGGCTGCACTCACATCCACACATAAACTAAGGCTTGTCCACAGAGTGGGGCCATTCTGAATATCCTTGGATGTCCCCGGGGGTTAAAGGTCGATGGATATCCAAGCAACACTTGTCATCTTAAATGTGCTTCCAAAGCCAGGCGCCAAAACTAATGTGAGTCAACATCTTCCACCGCACTTTGTCCAAGTAAAGGTTAAAAAAGGTCTAAGGCCGCAGTTATTTTATTACTTGGTTTACGGATTTTTTAATTAAATATATTGAACAGGCGGGCAAAATATAAATATAATTTCCAAAGATTTTTTCTTCCTTGTTTTCCCCAAAGGCACCACGGGAGGAGGGGGGGACGCGACACGCAGGAGCGTGTAACAGCAGATTTAGCGTGGTTTGCATTGGTAGAACTGACACTGTGCATCCTTAGTCATGGCAAAACGCGCTGGAGAAAATGTGGTAAACGAGTTTAAAATGTGTATTTGCGATATAAAGGAGTTAGCGCTGCGCCTAGCAGACAAGGAAACGGGCGCACGCGTCTTCTCATGCTCTCCCGGGGCTGCGCGCAGGGACGGACTCGCTCAGTCACAAACTCCTGCAGGATTTTGACGAAAAATTGCTTCACACGCTCCTATCTTTTGACTTAATACCGCTTTTTAATATTTCATTTAATGCCATTTTGCATTGTCTGCGGTACTTTATTAAAAAAAAAATTAAAAAAGATAATTATTTGTTTTATTTATATTGTAGAAATCAATAATCTAAGTGCGGCGGATCCATAAACAAGTAATAAAAAACTAAGGCCTAATCCACAAAAGAAAGCACAACGAGGCTCACGGCCTCAAAAAATACCATCTGGAATCCTCAGTGCACGCCGGAGAAATATTAGTCCGGCTCGTGAGTCAGCGCTGAGCCGCGCTACCAGGAGAGTCTATGGCTCATTCTCCTCTTTGTGCCTCATGATACACCACAAACGATGCCTTTCGCCAGTTCACAGAAATGTCACTTTTCTTCTAATAAGACTGGTATACAAGCTATTTACATGACCTGTTTCAGAAGCAGAATAAGGTTTATTGCCATTGTCAATTAACATAATTCACAAACATAGGAACTTGCTTTGGTGGAGGGAGGTGGTCCGGCTGGTGTCCTGGTGCAGCAGTAACAACCTGGAGCTCAACGCCCAGAAGACAGTGGAGATGATCGTGGACTTCAGGAAAGTCACAGTCCCCCAGTCCCCCTCACCATCACAGACTCCCCCATCACCACTGTGGACTCCCTCCACTTTCTCTGCACCACCATCACCCGGGACCTCAAGTGGGAGCCCACCATCAGCGCCCTCATCAAGAAGGCCCAGCAGAGCATGTACTTCCTGTGGCAAAGCTGCCAGCGCAGATGATGGTGCAGTTGGGGCTGTTTGGGGAGACGTGTCCTGAGGTGACGTGTACGTAAAAGCCATCTCCAAACAAACGCACACAAATGCCTTTCTACGCACTCTCTGCCACATACATACTGACACTTTGACCCCAACACCGACTGCGCCCAAGACTGTCCAAAGGGCTGGAGGGCTTTAGCTGCGGTGAACATGTGGATCAGGTCAATCCACCCAGAATGTCAGGCTGAACTCATATTAAACAAAACAAAAGGACTGTTTTTGAATCTTGATATTTGTTGAACAAACTCTTGAGAATCATCTGGTCAGGACACGTCAGGTCTGCGACGCCGACAGACGGACTTTGGCCTATTTTAGCAGATTTACGGACCATTTTGTTTTTTATAACGTACACACAGAAACGCTTTGTGTATTTGAAGACGGGGAAGAAAGTCTGTGCTTTTCTCTGACTGGATTTAATATCCGTTTGATTTCTCAGCATGTTCCTGTGACACCAATCGGATCAGGACTCAAGTCAGAGGGATACACAGGCAGAGCCAGGTGAATAAAATGGTCCTATGTCTTTAAATTTATTATTTCAGAAAAGAAAAGTTTTGCATTCATGAATATGTTTGTAGCTATAACTTCTAAAATACACTGCATATTTCAAAAATAGAACTAAGTGTGAACAATGGTCAAATGTGTCCTGAGGTGTCTTGTGACATCCCTAGTGCAGTGAGCAGTCTGACCTGGCCGCGGCATTGGCAGGGATCACGGTCACGTAGGTCTGCTGAGGCTGAGGGCTGGAAGTCAGGGTGCAACTCCCTTGCTGGAGAGCTAGGTGCTGAGCGGCCTCTGCATCCTCTGACTCGGCAACCTCCTCTTCGTCGATGACTCGGATGTTCTTGGGCATCTCCTTGAACTGGTAAGCCAGGCGCTGGCCCTCCACCTTGGCCAGGATCCCGCGCTGGTAGTAGTACCTGCCAACATGTGAGGAGGTTAGAGCTGCAGAGGCCTGAGGGCTTTTACTAAGTTAAAGTGAGGAGTGCTGACCTCAGCGCCCGGCCCATGGTCTCATAGTTCATGTCGGGCTTATTCTTGTGCTTGCCCCACAATCTGGACACAGCTTTGGAGTCCACCAGCTTGAAGATGCCCTTGTCTCGTTGCATCCACTTGATGTAGCGAGGACACGTGTTCTTGTCCTGCAGCAGCTCCAGAAGGAACTCCCACAAGTATGTTGTGTTCCCTACAACACACATTCAATATACATACAACGGAAACAAAATGAAAGATTAAAACAGAGAAAATACACAGAATAGTTCATTGTGACCCATATGCAGCAAGATCGTCTTGACTCATGATAAGACACAGACATGACAATTATTGATCAATATCCACAGGTGTATCAAATAAAAGATGTATGATCTTCTGAAACGAGACCCATTAGATCTTAAACAATCACAGATAAGAGCTTTTGGTTTATTTAACCAGGAAAGTCCCACTGAGATGTAGCATCTTTTTCAGGAGAGTCTTGGCCCCAGAGGGGAGGAGCTTATTGTACATGTTTTGAGTGGAAACCGGAGAACACAGACATGGGGAGAACATGCAAACTCCACAAAGAAAGGGCCGCCACCACCTGGAATTCAAACCTAGGACCTCGTTTCTGTGAAGCGAGAGCATTAACTGCTGCACAACTGTGCCCCCTCCTCCAGTGCCCTGTGGGCAGTGGTGCTGCTGCTGCACTGACCTTTGCCTTCTTTGGGCCTCTTCTTGATGCCCAGGTCAAAGGAACCGTTGGAGGCTGGCTGGTGAGTTTTGGGCTTGCGTCCTGTGACACATACATGATGAATACACGAGTGTCTGAGCAGATTAAAGAGTAAAGAGAGGCTCACCTCCTTTCTTCTTCTTGGCTGAGGGCTCACAGTCAGGAGCCATAGGAAACGGCTCCTCCTCCTCCTCCTCCATGGGTGCACATTCTGTGGACACCTCCACCACAGTCTCCATCATCACATCGTCTGCTGACAGACAGACAGAGTCAGTCCACTGGGCCACAGAGCACACACTGTGACATGGGCACGTCATTATGAGGCATTTACACTGCAGTGATTGTTAGCCATAAAGCCTGTGAAACTCAGGCAACTTGCATTAAACTAGATACTATCAAAGTCGCAATTATGTAGCCATACGTGGCCTGTGTCATCCTCCAGGGAATGTACAATATCTGTCATCTCCTGCATTCTAGTGCATGTCAGACGGTAAACCAACACTGCACAAGAGCATTGTGATGAACTGGAGGCTGGAGCCACTTTGTTTTAGTGTGTTGCTAAAACACTTTCTGAATCTGCGCGGCAAACAAAGCAAGTGAACATGTTGAATGTCTTCAGTCGTCTGCTCATCAGTACGGTGTGTCTCCTCTCGGGCGGGGTCAGCTGAGCCCAAACTGTCCTCTGCTTTACAGCTTTCTGTGTCACTGCAGTGTCTCCTTTTTACAGCACATCTACACCAGGGGGGGGCCAAACCTTTTTTCACAGAGGGCCACAAACAACCTGACAATTAGAGCTGGGTTGAAAAAATAGATTTTCCGATTTTTAATCGATTCGCATATTAATGACCGATTCGTACGTCCAAAGATCGATTTTTTATTTATTTATTTATTTAATATATATATAAATATATATATATTATAATATAAATATATATATAAATATATATATATATATATATTATAATATAAATATATATATATATATATATTATAATATAAATATATATATATAATTATTTATTTAATTTTTTTTTTTTTTTTTAAATTCAAATTATTTTCTACATTTCCCTCAGTGAACTTCAATCTACCTTCAAGAAAGATAATTCAGGATTCCTGGCTTATCTTTCTTGAAGGTAGATTGACCATTAATCAGTCTTCCATCAGTAACTACCAATACTTGTAAGATTTGCTGTTTAATATTGACTTAATACTAGTTTGAAAATGTTGCTTCTCTACACAGTCATGAAGTGAAGGAAACGGTTCAAATACATTTTTCATTTTTAATAACATTAACCCCCGGATCGAATCGAAATCGGATCGAATGGGATCTGAAAAATCGAAAAAAATCGATTTTGAAACGTAAAAATCGGAATCGAATTGATTCTTGAAATTTGAATCGAAACCCAGCTCTACTGACAATGAAGTGAACCATTCAAAATGTTGCATTTTACATTTATATTATTTAGTACTGATGCACCTCCACAACTTTAATACAATTTCGAACATTAAAATTAGATTGGTATAACATGAACACATTTTTACAGTAAAAACTACTACTTTTTGTCATTTGGGCCAACTTGGCATGAAGCCAAAAAAAATGGTCTGAGGGCTGCATTTGGCCCCTGGGCCACAGTTTGGACACCCCTGATCTACACAAATCACAGTGAAGGGCTCATGTTGAGTTGCGTGTGTTTGGTGTGTGTTGATGGTGATGGTGCAGCGCTTGTGTAGACTTTACCTGAGCCGCGCTCACTGTGCAGCCCGGGAGACTCCATGTGCAGGAGAGCTTCTGCTGCTTCAAACGTCTTATCGAAACACACCATGTCATGAGCCGACATCTCCACTGTGGACACACGAGAGGAGGGACAGTGCTCCAATCAGACATCACATCTACTTACACATTTAATTAATTATTTAAATGTATTTCATTTAGAACGCTCTTGTAAATATACAATTGTTAAATTTGTGATGTGTAAAAACTATGTGAAGATCACAAACTCTGGTCTGTCTCCAGTGTACGCCCGCTCCACAGATGAAGACGTTACTCACCGGTGTCGGTCACCTCAGTGACCACCTCAGTGACCACCTCCTGCTCCTCAGCCACGTCCTGCATCAGGTAGGTCTCATCTCCGTACACCACCACCTGGGCAGAGTAGCACTCCTCCACCTGGGCACTGGGCACCTCCTCCACGATGACAGCGGGACAGTCATCGTCCTGCAGCACCACCGTCTGCTCCACCTCTCCCTCTGAGCCCGTCACCAGCACAGCCTCCACCTCATCGTCTGCAGCCTGCTCACACTGCACACACAAAAACTGTTAGAACATCCTGAGCACTCACCAACACCTACAGCCGACTGACACCTACGGCCGGACACCTACAGCCTGAAGACTGACCAGGACCATGGTCTGACCTACAGCCTGAAGACTGACCAGGACCATGGTCTGACCTACAGTCCATGATGCAGCACTCCTGTTGGTCCCATTGGTCAGTCTTCATGCTGCTCACACAACTACATGAATCCCGGTCATATCTCTGGAAGATTGTAACATATGACACGCCTAAGGCAGAGTTTGTTTATTATGCAAATTAGGCATGCGCTTTAATCTCAGCTTCTGTGGTTTGCCTGGGCCTCAAAGGATTGGTGTACAAACTTATAAGCACACAGAAATTCTAGAAATATATTATAAACTATTTATGAGGTATGAAGCAGAAGAGCCTGAGAGTCCTCTCCTCTAACACCCCCAACATGAAGCAGAAGAGCCTGAGAGTCTGGAGCTTGTTTTTCACCCTCTTCTGCTCATGGTCCTGGCTGAGCACAGCTTCTACGTACCGGCTGGGCCTCCTCCACCACGGTGACGTACTCCACGATGTTCCCTCCGCTGTCGGACACTACCACAGAGGTCATCACTCATTCCTGCAGCACAGACACAAACACTTACACTTCTGACAGACACTAAATGCCTTGTAAATAAAAGCCTTGTACAGAGCAGGTGCTATAAAAACTCTTATTCCAGCACATAATGAGCACATAATTAACTGCTTTAATGGCCTGTATTTTTTATTGAAATATCTACTAATTTTGATGTTGTTTTAATCATTGTACAATATATTGAAAAAATATGGACTTTGCAATACTGGTTAACACTTTGTCAATATTCCAACATTGTTTATTGTCAAAATGTAACTTTAAATGTCATATTTTATCCTTCAGTCTGTTACGTTTGTGTTCAAGTTTAAGTTCTTATGATACCTACGGTTTGTTGAAATAATTTTATTAAACATAAAGCTTTTTCTCTCATATTGTGTTCTGAATCGTCTGATCAGGCTCTCCAAAGCACTTCAGAATCTCACGTCACTCGCTCATTACATCACGTTTATGCACAACTTTGTGCTCGAGTAAACGGATAAAGATTGATGTTTTATCAACATCTAACTGGACTTCTCACGCCAGCAAGACTCTTTCAAAAGAAAATGTCAATACTCGAGATAACAACGGACCCATTAATTTAGTTATGAAAAATTATAACTTGAAAAGGACAACCAACTTTAATAATATAAGTATAATTAGTATAATGAAGGGTGGCAAAGGCGGTTAGCGCTCTTGCCTCCCAAGAAGGAGATCATGGGTTCGATTCCCGGACCAGACCAACATTGCATGATCTCTCTGCGTGGAGTCTGCATGTTCTCCCCGTGTTACCGTGGGTTCTCTCCGGGTTCTCCGGCTTCCTCCCACCGTCCAAAGACATGCATGTGTTGTGACTCTAAATTGGCCCTAGTGAATGAATGTGCGAGTGAACTGTCTGTAATGTCTATGTCCCCCCTAAGGCCCGAAGTCACTGGGATAGGCTCCAGTCACCCGCGACCCCAAAAGGGAACAAGCGGTAGAAAATGGATGGATGGATGGATAGTATAATGAATTAACTAAATATCCTCTTATTCCTCACAAACTGCTGACTAATTACCAACATAGGCCTATTTCAGTCTTTTTTGTCAATTTGCATTCAAATTCAAAGTCAAGTTGCATTTAAATGTCAACTTTGAACAAAATCCTATTGAAAAATCATAATTCTTGTCAGAAAAATCTGTTTTTCACAAATGGTGCAGCTCTGGCACATACATAAGGAGCAGTGCTGTCACATTTAAGGCCTTTATTTTCAGGGTTATTAAATGGTGGCCCGCAGGCCATATCCAGCCCACTTATCAATATGGACCCTGGGCCGGACCACATTGCAAGGAAGTCTGAAAAACACATAATCTCTGGCCCACTGTGTACAGCAGCAGAGGTCCATGACGGACCCTTTGTCTGACCATATTGCCCAGTAAGGAGAGTTGGTCCTAAGTGTCCCTGTGGTAGTGGTTATTCAGGACCACTGGACTGTGATTATGGTTTGGACTCACGCGCTCCGGTCCCGGTTACACCTCACGCGCTCCAGTCCCGGCAGGCTGAGAAATAGATTAGGGGTTAGGGGGGGCCCCTATCTAAAAAAGTTAGGGGCCCCCCAGCAATTTCAGGGGACCAAAAGCGCGGTATTGCGGTGTCGTAAGAACAAGATAAATTAGTTGTTTTAAACCTCGTTATTAGCATGTAAAACAATTTAAAGTACTTTTATATTTTATTTGATATGAAGGAAGAGCACAAATACTGAATTCCTATAAACCAGAGATCATGATCTTTCAATACTGTTTAATTTAATATAAGGTTTCTAAGATACAAAATAAATACTGTGTACAACATTTGACACAAGGAGATCTTATATGTTCTGCAGCAGGAATAAATAAAATCACAGTTTACAAAATAACCTGAGTACAGACACAGCGAGGAGATCTTATGTTTTTATAATAAATATTCTGAATCAATCTTCTCAAATCAAGTATCAGTATTGTTAAAATAGTAGCTTCATGAACTTTCGTTCAATGAACGCGTTCAGGCACAACACTGCCGAGTACACCCGAACGCGACCCGAACGCAGCGGCCAATCAGATGCCCGCTTTCATCGAAATTAGATCACGGCCACCGCTCGGCCAATGAGAAGCGAGAATACTGCCAAGTGGCATGTCTGTCAAAATGAAACTTAAGAGATGAAAATGCTCCAAATATGGCCAAATTACTAGTTGAATCTTGATTTTTTTCCCCCGAGGAATTTCGATACAGGGGCACGGGGCCCCCCTCCTAATTCAAACCCTGTGCCCGCCAGTGATTTGAGGGACTAGGGGCTACGGGCCCCTAGGGCATACGGGCATTTCGCAGCCTGCCGGTCCCGCCTCCCGCGCTCCGGTCCCGCCTCCCGCGCTCCGGTCCCGCCTCCCGCGCTCCGGTCCCGGTTAAACCCGCTGTGACCTACAGTGTGTTTAGTCTTGGTTCAGGACTAGGTCTCCTTCTTAGAGTCTGGAGAGAGCAATGTTGGTTTATTTTTATTTACCTGAGTGAAACAATCGATTTCTGCTGAATTGTGTCATTGAGAGTTGTTTTTGTATATTGGCTATAAATAATAAAATTGTGGTGCAGTTTTGTAGTCCGGACCCCAGCAAATTGCCTCTGAAAGGACTTGCATTGAACCCAAACCAAATATTGGCCAAAAACATAGCTAACTCTAGAGAATTCATTTTTGACATCTTAATTTAATGCTTCTGCCATGTTTGTTATTATAAAATATAATATAATTTTTGGATAACTAACATTATTAAAAACAATTCTTTTATTGGACGATTAGTCCTGATCCTGGTCACTGCCCTGCGCACTGAAGGTCAGCGGTCCTTATGGACAGCACATTTAACACAGGGACTTACATTAGAACATGCAGGACTAACATTAGAACATTAGAACGCGCAGGACTAACATTAGAACATTAGAACATTAGAACGCGCAGGACTAACATTAGAACATTAGAACGCGCAGGACTAACATTAGAACATTAGAACATTAGAACGCGCAGGACTAACATTAGAACATTAGAACATTAGAACGTGCAGGACTAACATTAGAACATTAGAACGTGCAGGATTAACATTAGAACATTAGAACGCGCAGGACTAACATTAGAACATTAGAACGCGCAGGACTAACATTAGAACATTAGAACGTGCAGGACTTACATTAGAACGTGCAGGGCTTACATTAGAACGCGCAGGACTTACATTAGAACGCGCAGGACTTACATTAGAACGCGCAGGGCTTACATTAGAACATTAGAACGCGCAGGACTTACATTAGAACGCGCAGGGCTTACATTAGAACATTAGAACGTGCAGGACTTACATTAGAACGTGCAGGGCTTACATTAGAACGCGCAGGGCTTACATTAGAACATTAGAACGTGCAGGACTTACATTAGAACGCGCAGGACTAACATTAGAACGCGCAGGACTTACATTAGAACGCGCAGGACTTACATTAGAACATTAGAACGCGCAGGACTTACATTAGAACGCGCAGGGCTTACATTAGAACATTAGAACGTGCAGGACTTACATTAGAACGTGCAGGGCTTACATTAGAACGCGCAGGGCTTACATTAGAACATTAGAACGTGCAGGACTTACATTAGAACGTGCAGGGCTTACATTAGAACGCGCAGGACTTACATTAGAACGCGCAGGACTTACATTAGAACATTAGAACGTGCAGGGCTTACATTAGAACATTAGAACGTGCAGGGCTTACATTAGAACGCGCAGGACTTACATTAGAACGCGCAGGGCTTACATTAGAACATTAGAACGTGCAGGACTTACATTAGAACGTGCAGGGCTTACATTAGAACGTGCAGGGCTTACATTAGAACATTAGAACGTGCAGGACTTACATTAGAACGTGCAGGACTAACATTAGAACATTAGAACGCGCAGGACTAACATTAGAACGCGCAGGACTAACATTAGAACGCGCAGGACTTACATTAGAACATTAGAACGTGCAGGACTTACATTAGAACGTGCAGGACTAACATTAGAACGCGCAGGACTAACATTAGAACGCGCAGGACTAACATTAGAACGTGCAGGGCTTACATTAGAACATTAGAACGTGCAGGACTTACATTAGAACATTAGAACGCGCAGGACTTACATTAGAACGCGCAGGACTTACATTAGAACGTGCAGGACTAACATTAGAACGCGCAGGACTAACATTAGAACGCGCAGGACTTACATTAGAACGCGCAGGACTTACATTAGAACATTAGAACGCGCAGGACTTACATTAGAACATTAGAACGCGCAGGACTTACATTAGAACGCGCAGGACTTACATTAGAACGCGCAGGACTAACATTAGAACGCGCAGGACTAACATTAGAACGCGCAGGACTTACATTAGAACGCGCAGGACTTACATTAGAACATTAGAACGCGCAGGACTTACATTAGAACGCGCAGGACTTACATTAGAACGCGCAGGACTTACATTAGAACGCGCAGGACTTACATTAGAACGCGCAGGACTTACATTAGAACATTAGAACGCGCAGGACTTACATTAGAACGCGCAGGACTAACATTAGAACATTAGAACGCGCAGGACTTACATTAGAACGCGCAGGACTAACATTAGAACATTAGAACGCGCAGGACTTACATTAGAACGCGCAGGACTTACATTAGAACATTAGAACGCGCAGGACTTACATTAGAACGCGCAGGACTAACATTAGAACATTAGAACGCGCAGGACTTACATTAGAACGCGCAGGACTTACATTAGAACGCGCAGGACTTACATTAGAACGCGCAGGACTTACATTAGAACGCGCAGGACTTACATTAGAACGCGCAGGACTTACATTAGAACATTAGAACGCGCAGGACTTACATTAGAACGCGCAGGACTTACATTAGAACGCGCAGGACTTACATTAGAACATTAGAACGCGCAGGACTTACATTAGAACATTAGAACGCGCAGGACTTACATTAGAACATTAGAACGCGCAGGACTTACATTAGAACGCGCAGGACTTACATTAGAACGCGCAGGACTTACATTAGAACGCGCAGGACTTACATTAGAACGCGTAGGACTAACATTAGAACATTAGAACGCGCAGGACTTACATTAGAACGCGCAGGACTTACATTAGAACGCGCAGGACTAACATTAGAACATTAGAACGCGCAGGACTTACATTAGAACGCGCAGGAGCTACAGGTAAATAAAGTGACTCGTCCTACAACTACAGCGCGTGTTGGCGCGGGTGGGCGGGGTTTGTTGGGTCTGTTTGGGATCGTGAGCGGCGCTGCCCGCGGTGAGTCTGCGGTGTCTCTGCTGTTTACTTTGAGAGCGGGCTAACGCTAGCATTAGCTTCAGGCGGCTAAAGCTAACACTCTTCTGAAAAACTTACCAAACTTCAAAACGCGCCTCACGTTGTCACAAACTCTTGCATATTTGGCAGGATAAGGAGCTGATATCGCTATGAATGCGCATCAAAGTTTGGAAACTATTGCATGAGATGGTCATTGTTGGGTAACAGTTAGCAAGCTCCAGACAGACGCAAGTTTAACACATAAAGTTGGTTAACGTAACACAGCGGGGGAAGAGTAAGTTAAGTACGTACAACAGATTCTAGTTTGTTGCGTACTCTCTCCATACCTTGTTTTGCTCTGGCCAGTGACAAAAGTAAGCTCCGTCCAAAGCTAGTTACTCGGGCCTGCGCCGTTAGCCTGTCAGCCGAGGCCGCGGCGCTCCTTCCTGGCTCTTTAGCCCGTGTCAGAAGCACTTGTGCCGGTCAGATCTGCACATGTGAGCCGAGCCCTGCAGGAAAGTGAGATTCTGAGCGTAAATATGAGCTCCAAGCGCGTTTTTCTGTGTTTGTTTCAGTGCGCACCGCCTGCTCTGCGCTAAATCCCCAAAGCTCCACTGACGGATCCAGAGGAGACTGACGCACACAGCGTGCTGACGTCACAGAGGCGGAGCTCATAACGCCCCCAGAGTCCTCCAGGAGGAGGAGGAGGAGGAGGAGGAGGAAGAAGAAGAAGAAGAAGAAGAAGAAGAAGAAGAAGAAGAAGAAGAAGAAGAAGAAGAAGAAGAAGAAGAAGAAGAAGAAGAAGAAGAAGAAGAAGAAGAAGAAGAAGAAGAAGAAGAAGAAGAAGAAGAAGAAGAAGAAGAAGAAGAAGAAGAAGAAGAAGAAGAAGAAGAAGAAGAAGAAGAAGAAGAAGAAGAAGAAGAAGAAGAAGAAGAAGAAGAAGAAGAAGAAGAAGAAGAAGAAGAAGAAGAAGAAGAAGAAGAAGAAGACTACAGTAGGTGGCGGTAATGTAACACTTGGATATCAACCGCCAGAAAACACCAAAGAAGAAGAACAACAACAACAAAGGGGGGGGTAATAAAGTCTAAAGAATTAAGTCTAATAAAGTCTGGGGGTAATGTAACACTTGGATACCAGCCTCCATAAAACACCAAAGAAGAAGAAGATGATCATGGATGTGTCCAGACGTGGTCCAGAGTGACCGCAGTGTTTTCATTTACTTTCATTCACTGACAGCTGATGGGGTGATTTAAATACAGGGATGACAATGGCAGGTTTTAGAGCCTCAGGAAACACAACTTCACAGATAGAAATGGTCTTTTTCTTTTTTTTTTATGCGATTCAGTGAGGAAATAATCATAATCTTTCCAACCTTGCTTCCGTTCAAAAGCTGTTAGAATTCTACCCTTACTTTAAACATAGCTAAAACAATATTATTTTCAAACAAAAATTAACCCATCCTAGCATACACATTTTTTTATAAATGGATTCCAGACTTTTAAGTTATATTAAAAAAAACTAGGAAACACGCTGAAGTTCAACTTGATGAATTTAGAAACATGTCAGGTCGTTGACCATAAAGGACAAATACATATGTAAGTGCCATGATTGTCTCACACATTTGATATTGTCTAACGAGCTGGGCCCGGACGTGTAAAGCTTCTCTAAAACCAATTGTTTTGAGTGTTTGTCGTGCTCACAACAAACAAAAACAAAAAAAACAAAGAAACATTTAAACCACTTGAAAATAGACCTCAATTAGACTACTTAAAGGCACAGTAAATCACCTTTAAGCCAAAAAATAAGACTAACAAAAGCATGATCCTTTAGCTATGATACACCACAGTATGGCATAAAACAATCCATCTGCATGGAAAATGTTCCAAAGTATGGTTTTAACTTTCTATTTTCATGGAATCTTGCACTATGCCTCTCCATGGAGATATTTCCTGTAGTGTTCCTCAATACGGAATTAAAAATTAAATCTGTCAACCATTTATTCAATAAGGCCTATATTAATAAAAACATGCGCCCCTCGCCACAGATTTGTCCTGTAACATGGTCTGGTGGCATGGTGAAGGAGACATTTAATTGTAAACTATTGAACATTCTCCTGGCTAAGCAAGACCCTCAAAGAGAAAGGTTTCATGGTGCAACTCCTCAAGGTCCTCATTGTTGGAGCTCTCAAGAATTAGCTTCAGTCAGGACAAGTTACAACCTATTCTTTTTTTTAGTGTCCAGTGCTCGCGTTTATTAGAGCTCAATGGAGTCATCCTGCCTCGGCTACAAGTAGCTATACATAATGTATTTTGCACACTTTTCGTGGCAGTAGAAATATGATTTCAGTAGTGTAGTGCTGATGGGAGGTTGAATTGAAATTGCTTACTTTGCTAATGATCTCGTATGGGCAAGTTGATGAAGACGGCATTTTCAGATAGAGTTCCTTAATCCATCCAGCCACAAAGTATTTATAGCCATCCAAGCTCTTTTCAGCGCTTTTCAGCGCTTCCGCAGAGTAAGAAGACGATTTGTTGATCAGGTAATTGTATATTGGGTAGCGTCAATGTTACTGCAGAAGAGCCGCGACTCACAGAAAACACTGGCTGTAACATCGCTTTTGGCAGGGAGTAGGAGTCTGGGCATCCTATCTCACAAATCTTTGATAAGTAACGCTCTTTATGAGGGTCTGAAAACCTCGCAGCGTATTCAGAAAGTTCATAATTTGAAGAAAGTTCCGACATCACAGTGCGTGTACCCTGTAGTGGTTTTGCAGTCCACATGGGCGGCGCTACTCTGAATCACGTGACCAGTGACGTCAGGTGCATTTCCTCTATTAGTCCCCTGGGTTTTATCATCTTCTTGTCTTTGTTGGCCTAGAGTAGACCATGTGCTATCTCTACAGTAATGGAAATCTAGAGCAGGTTTTCATTAAGGATGTTTCTGAACACTGCTGCATTCATCTTTCTGTTGACCCTGACTTGTGTCCCAGTTCCTGGTGCTGAAGAACATCCTCACAGCATGATGCTGCCACCACCATGCTTCACTGTAGGGATGGTCAGGTGATGAGCGGAGCCTGGTTTCCTCCAGACATGACGCTTCTATTCAAGCCAAAACATTCAATCTTTGTTTCATCAGAGAGAGATCTTAGTTCCTCTTGGTATGAGAGTCCTTCAGGACTAGGCGGCTGTCATGTGCCTTTTACTGAGAAGTGGCTTCTCTCTGGCCACTCTAACACACAGGCTTGGTGGTGGAGGGCTGCAGAGATGGTTCTTCTTCTGCAGGGTTCTCCTCTCTCCACAAAGACATGCAGCGTGACCATTGGGTTCTTGGTCACCTCTCTGACTAAAGCCGTGTCCACACCGCCGCGGCCAAAGCGTCCGGTTTACATTCAAAGTCTATGTAAAAACGCGTCGAGTGCGTAGTGCGTTTCCCGTGGCGCGATTTCGTTTTTGCGGCGCAATTGGTGCGTTTTCTTACGCTCTCGACGCTTTGGGCGCGCTGAGGCGGCCAAAGCGGCTGGCGCGACGTGTTCAGATATGTTCAGGTCTCTGCAGCAGATGCGCCGCAGCCGCCGCAGCAGCCAATCAGAGCAGATTTCCAGTGACGGACGTACGTATGTATTTCCCCTCCGGGTTTGAAAACCAAAAACGCGAAAACAACACTCTCGATAACCGCCATTTTACACACTGAAAGTCCACACCGACAACAACTCCACTGCTCATGCGACAACACCTCTACTGCGCATGTGCGCGACCGGCACGAGTGCGCACGGGTGCGTAAACCTTTCAAATGTACACGCGCTCAAATTCTGCGTCAGGCGCGAAACGGCCGCGGCGGTCTGTACGCGGCTTAAGGCCCTTCTCCCCCGATTGATCATTTTGGCCAGGCCCAGCTCTAGAATAGGGATGTCACAATATTCATTTTAGAGTCACAATTATCATGAGGAGTATCACAATTTTACAATTATTCACTATTATCATCAAAAAGAAAGGAAACATTTATATTCTATTTTTTTATGTTTAAACTTGCAAATATATATTCCTGTGAGAGGAAAATTCGGTTTTATAACAATTAACTTGCCTGCCCTTCAATACAGCGTATTAATTTAAAAATAAAATATGATTGCCACAAATGGATTCAATAATATAAATGTATGCTTATTGGCCTCTCATCGTAGCTCTTTTAAGCAATATATAATGTATAAGTGAGATCAGCTCTGTTCTGGCTTCTTATGAGCCATTCAGGGGTTATTTTATGTTGTAAACACATTTATATGCTTTTATGATTTATTTGTAAGAAGTTCTAAATGTTTACGTTTATTTTATAAAACGGAAAGTTGCGTCGTTTCTCACTTCCTGTTTAGTGCTAGCTCAGACGCAAAGTCAAGCACTTTCTACCACGCTGTGTCCTGAGCCAGCACAGCCTGTATGTTGGTCAAATAACACAACCTATGACTGTGCACTTAGAACGCACCATTTGTATGTTGTTACATTTTGAGTGTTAAGGAAATGTTGCTAATGTGTGTGTTTAGCCACATGCACATTGCGCCGCATGCTAGCATTAGCATATTAGCTCATATTCACATTTACTGTGAACATTTTCGTATTGAGTCTTGATTGTTCTTGATTGCATTGTACTTTTACTTGTCCAAAAAGCTCATACACACTATTCTGTGTTTCTTGTTTACAGTTTTTCCATTCATTCTTCATTCATCATGCCATGCAGCCATTAAAAACCCAGCTAAAAGGAACAACAGTGTGTTTTTTGGAGATGACGGTTATCTACCTGTCAAGCTGAGTGCAAGGGCAGGACAAGCTCCACGGTAACGCTCGGGGGAGGGGCTTGAAACTTTGAGAAAGTCACTTTTTTTAGCTCACGCCAACAACAAACACATTTGTGAAGAAACAGTTACAAACTTTTTTCCATTTAGATGATGGAGGCCACTGTGCTCAGAGCAACCTTCAACGCTGCAGAAATGTTTCTGTCCGTCCCCAGATCTGTGCCTTGATACAATCCTGTGCCGGAGGTCTACAGCCAGTTCCTTGTACTTCAAGGCTTGGTTTGTGCTCTGACTAGTGGTAAACTAGTGGCAGGTTCATGGCTAGTGAGGCACTGACTCTTTCAGTCTGATTTACAAGTGAGAATGAACCCAGAAAAGCACCTTGAACATTTTGATATTGACAACTGCCAATGAGTTATGCTATATACCTCATATCAGCATTTACACAAACATGTGACACATATTTTATTTAAGTTCAAAATGAATTCCAATTGAGCCTATGTCAAGCCAAAATAAAAGTGTATGGTCTAACCTACCTGTACTTCCATTTTGATAAGCCGGATTGTAAATAAAAATAAAGAAGATAGTGCAACAGTCCAGGGGGTCAGAAGCACCCTCTGCCGTGAGTCAGGCGTACTGTTTGCCTTACCGAGTGATAACTTTTACTGCTGTTTTATAATGAATTCTAAAGCCTAAACACGTTTCAGAAATATATTTCACACATTTTCCAGAATATGGAAGTACAGAGCTTATATCGTCGCTCTGCCTCCCCTGAATGCATGTCACTGCTGTTAACTGTGGGACTTTCTATAGACAGTAGTGTGCCTTTCCATCATGTCCAACTGAATTTACCACAGATGGACTCCAATCAAGTTGTAGAAGCATCTCAAGGACGATCAGAGGAAAAACAATGTACCTAATGTACAATGTACCTAACCAATGTAGCTCAATTCTGAGTGTCATGAAGGGCCGGCCCAGCCTATAAGCGAACTAAGCAGCCGCGTAGGGCCCCGAGGCGTTAAGAGGGCCCCCAATCTGGCAACCCGTCTTATGCGAAGTGCAAGCGCAGCGTGCGCCACTAGTGTAGTAGCGCTGCTGGCGCGGCAGCGCACACAGCAGTAACATATAACACACAAACCGCATTTATTTGTAATGACAATCTGGCAACCAAGACACCAAACCTGCGCTGATTGGGCAACTTCATTGTGCGCGAGGAGAACGAGAGCTAAACATAAACACAACACAACGTGGTCCCTGCGTGGTCCTCATGTCCAGAGGAATATACCCCGATGCCGAAAAACGAAAGAAGAAACTTCTTGACGATGTAAAGAAACTGCAAACTCAACAACACTCTCCAGGTATTGAACTTCTCTTACAAAGAGACGGTTAATGCTGCTGTTTGAAACAACACGATTCTGTCACGTTAGTTTGCTCAGGCTGGAGGCGACGAGAGCTCTGCCCCGCGCACAATATGTGTGAATGAAAGATAATAAGTTTAACATTTACACCAGCCAGGCAGTGTCAGCTGCAGGTGAGGCCGGTGAGGGGCGTCTATGCCCCGGGTCACTAAGAGGCGGAGATCCGGTCCGGACGAGCGCCGTCTCGTCCAGAACCTCTGACGTGAAACTTTGGAGTGAACAGTGTGCGGCCCCTGTCCCGGGCCCCTGTGCAGCCTCAGTTAGAGATGAGCAGGTTTGAGTTTGCGTCCCTCTCTCTCACATCACCATGTGTGAGATCAATCGTGACTCGTGATGTCTGTTTCACTTTGACTTCTTAACGTTCAATAAGAGGAACGTAAAGGTTTATGCACGTAAGGTCCATCAGCCAATCACATCGCAGCATTGTTTCATGCAGGAGTCCAGTGTGTGATGTTCTGATCAGAACAAACATTTATATTGTAATTCACTTTTAATACAGCAATAAAACATTTCAATTTATTTAAAAAGCATCATTAGACTATTTGTTATAAATTATAATAAATTGATAGTGAAAAATAACCAGACATATTAAAATTACGTCTGTTATAGAATAATACTATATATTTTTATACAAAAGTGGCAAAGTTGCAGAAACGCAGTCTCTTCACTATAGCTAGATTTGGACCTTCACTTCTAGTTCTGTTCATTCTCTGGGAATAACATGTTTGCACTGTTTTATCAGTGTTAATTGTTAATCAAGCAATGCTTATGCCATTTGTTTAATTTAATATAACTTGTTTTGTCACTTTAGCAAGAAGGAACAGTTGGGAGCAGTAAAAGATAAATTAGTAAGGATAACTATTACTTTTACATTTTCAGTTAAAATGAATCAATTTGACCATAATTATTTATCATAGCCAATATTGTATTGAGTAATTAAGTACACTAATGTATTAATAACTGGCTTTAATCATTTTCTCCTGGCACAGTTTCATCACATCATTTTATAGCATTACAACCTCAACATTTTACTCTTACTTTAGCCGGCTGGACCACATTAAAATGCAGCAGACCCCCCTGTTCATTCATTTAAACTAATGTGGTAATGTGGCTGTCGACCCTTAACGGCCACAAATACGCCCAAAAACATATCTGGGATGTGTGTTATTTGTACAGGGAGTAGAAGTGATGTCAGTGGAATACCAAGTTGCATTGTGGGATTTAAGTTATCAATATTTGAGCTTGTGAGGTGTTGAGAATAAACTAACTGGCAAACGGATGCCCTGGAGTTTTGGTGCGCTTTGTTTGCGTTGAAGAAAGTTACCATATGTGAATTGTTTACCGACAATGGCAATAAAACTGATTCTGATGACGTGGTGAGGGGCCCCCAAAAATGTTTTCGCTTGGGGCCCCCTGAAGGCTTGGGCCGGCCCTGGTGTCATGGCAAACGCTGTGAATACTCACGTCCATCCCTCCATCTTCTTCCGATTATCCGGGGCCGGGTCGCAGGGGCAGCAGTCTAAGCACGGACTTCCAGGACACTTCCTCCAACTCCTCGCCCAGGGAGGCTCCCACGAGGCATCCGTAACAGATACCCGAGCCACCTCAGCAGGCTCCTCTTGACGTGGAGGAGCAGTGACTCTACTTTGAGCTGCTCACCCTATCTCTAAGGGAGCGCCCAGCCACCTTGTAGAGGAAACTGCTTTCGGTTATTACTCAACACTCATGACCATAGGTGAGGGTAGGAACATATGTTGACCGGTAAATCAAGAGCAAACCGAGGGCTTCGAGAGCCAATGCAGCGACTGCATCACTGCAGCCGCTGCACCGATCCGCCTGTCGATCTCGCGCTCCATCCTTCCCTCACTCGTGAACAAGACCCCGAGATACTTGAACACCTCCACTTGGGGGAAGGACACCCCACCCACCTGGAGAGGGCAAGCCATCTTTTTCCGGTCGAGAACCATGGGCTCTGATTTGGAGGTGCTGATTCTCATCCCAGCCGCTTCACACTCGGCTGCAAACCGTCCCAGTGCATGTTGCAGGTCCGGGTTTGATGGAGCCATCATGACAACATCGTCTGCAAACAGCAGAGATGGAATCCTGTGGTCCCCAAACCGGACACCCTCTGACCCCTGACTGCGTCTAGAAATTCTGTCCATAAAAACAATGAACAGAACCGGTGACAAAGGGCAGCCCTGGCGGAGTCCAACATGAACTGGGAACAGGTCTGACTTACTGCCAGCAATGCGAACACAGCTCCTGCTCCGGTCATACAGGGACCGGACAGCCCTGAGCAAAGGGCCCCGGACCCCGTACTCCCAGAGCACCCCCCAAAGGACACCCAGAGGGACACAGTCGAAAGCCTTCTCCAGATCCACAAAGCACATGTGGACTTGAGCAAACTCCCATGAACCCTCGAGCACCCGATGGAGAGTATAGAGCTGGTCTAACGTTTCAGGACAAATACTTGCGTCAGGTGCTTAAAAAGAGCGACTAGAGCAGTAACATGTGGAAAAGGTGAAGCTCTGTGAATTCCTTCCAAATTCGCTGTACATTTACTTCAGAAGGAAACTCACACTGTAGACCATTTATTTTTAAAAAAGAACATTCAAACATGAACTCGAGCACATACATGTCTAGCGTCACAGTGACATTTGCTGAATAAAGCCTAGAGTGAGATGTAAGAACATACTTGCAGCAAAAAACATTTCACATCTCTTCTCATAAAACAAACGAAATACAGAGTCGCTTCTGTTCTGCACATTCACATTGTTGTACTTGCTTAAGCCATTCAAAACAGTCCTTTTCCCTTATATATAAATCCCATTCAAATCATTAGAAAATGATCCCTTATTTAACCTAAAAAAAGAGTAGATTACATTTGGTAAAATACTGTATTGTGTCATTCTATTGACAGTAGGGTTTAGATGGTGTCTGGAGGAGGCTGAGGTAGGGAAAGTCATGTTTCCAGAGATATTGTCCAGAATCCTGAGGAGTGTGTAGAGCAGCTTAAAAACAGCTTATTCTTAAAATTCTACTGAAGTCAGAACACCTAGTGTGCGACAGAACATGGAGTAAGTGTAAAGAGGATTAAAAAGTGTCCAATGTGTAACAGTAGAAAACAGAGTAATAAACGATCAGAGGATTGCGGCGGCGGGGGGGGGGGGGGGGGGGGGGGGGGGGGGTCCATGCCAGGGTTTGATGGGAAGGCACGGCAGCAGAGTCAGTCATTCAGGAGATGGTTACTGCAATAGAAAGAACACAAGGATAAATCAGCAGAACTTGATGTTTTCATCAGCTAATCAAGCAAAAGTATGTTTCCAATCACAAAAAAGTAAACCAAAATGTTGTATGTCTGTCTTAATACATTTCAACATTTAATTGTTTTGGTTACAAAAGCCAGAAGGTTAGAAGATTTAGAAATATCAAATATCGTTTAATATTGATCAGAGCTTTGAATCCCGCAATCTGTAGTTTGCGAACAAAAGCCGTGTGTTAGCTTGAAAGTTAACGTCCTCTACATTTGATCGGTCAATGCTCTGGGCAAGCTTTCCAAAGGGGGGGGCCCAGTGCAGAGGCGCCCGCATGGAGACCCATCTCCAGATCCGGGTCAGTTGGGGTTGATTTTCTCAATGAGCCCAGGGCCGCCTGACAGGATATTGTAATAATGTATAGAAGCATTTAGGGCTGAGCTCAATATATTGATGATATGATGTATCGTGATGGACTTCTTGACAATACGTGTATCGATACAGAGATGTGTATCGTGATACGGTTAAACGACATACAGTCATTAGAAATTGCGGAGTTCTACACTTCTGAACCAACAGACTGCTGAACATGTGACTTCATCATGGGACAGTTGTATTCTGATTCTGAGGACAGTGTGAACATGACATTCTAATGCATTTTGTTATTCAACTTAATAAAAACATAATTTTAGTAAACTTTTAACACCGGTTTTAAGGGATATCATGAAGCAGGACGTGTATCGTATCAAGTTGGCTGTATCAGGTTTTGTATCGTATCATGGTCCCTGTGTAGGGGGTGTACGTGAGGTACTAGGCAATACCCAGCCCTTGAAGCAATAGTCTTCAACAAGCATATATACATATTTAGCAACTGGTTGTGGAGCATGTTGTCACAGTTGACAATATTTACATGTATGAATGACTCTTTGGAGAGGTTTTGATCATGATCGATGAGCGATTCACTCGTCTCAAAAGACCCTGGTTTCTCTGAGGCGGTCATGTGGTCCCCTCTACTAACCCACTGAATGCAGCGCATTTTTAGTCATTTGGACATCGGGTTCAGAAAATTTAGTAAAGACTCAGTACCTTGAGTAGAACTACTGCATTTGCATCCTAAGGAGGCGTCGCTTGCCCTGAGCAGCAAAAATGAAAAATAAGTGTACTTGAGTGTGACCACCATGACTGTACCATACATACAGAATATGCTTTGATTCAAATACTGGTTCTGTTTCACCCCAAGATATTTGGGCTTAAAATCGGTGCAGTTCAAGTGTTTTATTCATGATCAATGTTCTACAATGTGTAACATGATATATAATTTAACATAAGGACATATAAGTTTGATACAGGTATACCCTACAGCCATGTAGATTTGTCAAACGGTGTGAAGTTGCAGAGTGCTTTACCTGGGAGGAAGAGTCATCGTCATCATCTGGAGCTGGGATTATTCGTCCGGTCATAGGACCCACACCAAGCACCTTAGGTCTGTGCTCAGATTTGGGAGCTCCTTCCAGAACAACAACAAAGTACTCTCTACTTGCATCTACAACTGGAGCAGGTTCTACTACAGCTGGGGCCTCCTCCACCACAGGTTCTACTACAGCTGGTACCTCCTCCACCACAGAGACAGGTTCTATTGCAGCTGGTGCCTCCTCCACTACAGAGACGGGTTCTACTGCAGCTGGTGCCTCCTCCACTACAGAGACAGGTTCTATTGCAGCTGGTGCCTCCTCCACTACAGAGACAGGTTCTATTGCAGCTGGTGCCTCCTCCACTACAGAGACGGGTTCTACTGCAGCTGGTGCCTCCTCCACCACAGGAGTTGGTTCTACTACAGCTGGGGCCTCCTCCACCACAGGAGAAGGTTCTACTACAGCTGCTGCCTCCTCCACCACAGGAGCAGGTTCTACTTCAGCTGCCGCCTCCTCCACCACAGGAGCAGGTTCTACTTCAGCTGCTGCCTTCTCCACCACAGGAGAAGGTTCTACTACAGCTGCTGCCTCCTCCACCACAGGAGCAGGTTCTACTACAGCTGGTGCCTCCTCCACTACAGAGACGGGTTCTACTGCAGCTGGTGCCTCCTTCACCACAGGTCCCACTGCAGCTGGTGCCTCCTCCACCACAGGTTCTACTGCAGCTGGTGCCTCTTCATTTCCCTTGGGTTGATCCTCAGGGAGAAGTGTTGGGGCCTCTTGTATTTCATGCATTTGGGGTCCTTCCAGAATTGAGGCTGCTGCCAGAACCACTGCAACAGAAAATCCAGCCATCCAAAGATCATTAACTGATGTGGCAGCAGAAGACGTCACCTTCAGGGTTAGAAGTGTTGCCTGGAAAGTACTGAGATTGTGGTGTTCATGCTCAAAGCGGCCATGTGCTTACAGTATTTTGTGGTTTAATATGGAATATTTAGGGGTATTGTTAACCATTCAAACTCAAATGTCTTTATTCTTTGCTAAATAATCTTTAGTGCAATCTATTTTAGCATAGCATCCGTTTATTGGCAATAAATGTCCGCAAATCCAAATTCAGACAAATTTAGTAAATCAAAAGCTTTATTTGACGGAAACTTGTTTACATTACTTGTACTTCATGTTTGTTTCAAGCTAAATGGGAAGATGATCACGCTTAGGACTTTAGCATTACGGATTATAACACAAATTGTTTACAATGCTCATTATTACAGGTATAATTATATATATATATATATATATATATATATATATATATATATATATATATATATATATATATATATATATATATATATATATATATATATATATATATATATATATATATATATATATATATATATATATATATATATATATATATTTACCTTCAATTTGTCATGACAACACACTAGAACAAATTCAGTCCATACAGTCTCAGGCAACAATTCAAAGGCTTAGCAAACTTCATTGTCACATGCAGTGTTCTAGCTATGTAGCCCTGGGGGTTTGAATGATCAGACATTACATTAAAAGTGTTTTTTATATCATGAGAGCTGCAAATGTATTGCACTTTGCCTGCAAAAATAAATTCAATTAGTTTGCTTTATACAGTGCTAGCAGACTCTTCAGGCATCACACACGCTGCAGTGCACAGCAAATACATCCTAAAATATCACAGTGAAATTTGTGCCCCATAATTAAAGTTACAGGAAATACAAGACAGAAAAGACTGAGCTGAAAGATGTGAGTATGTACAGAAGCATGTTGCTGCCAGCAGAGTATATGGATTTTAGCACCATCATGCTAATCTTTTCCAAAGGGCTCTTTGTGGTATTTTTTCATTTCATGTTACAAGTGAATAGATTTAATTTATTTGAAAAGTTTAAAAAAAATGTTTATAGCATGTTACTGTAGCGTAAGAAAATGTATACCTATTAAAATGTGATTTTTCATTGTACTCCTCTGGCAGCTTCACATGCCTGTGAGTAGCAGCAAGACATAAATCCATAAATATATTTTCCAAATGACCATTTCCCCTTTAGTGTCTACCTGTAGACAGAATTCCAATGGCCTAGTGGCCATTGGGCTTGAGAGAATGGATGAATGTGTGTGTGCGAGCTCAGGCCTCTTCCTCAGATGTGCTCGTACCGTTAGCTTCAGGCTTCTCAGTGACTGCCACAGACTCTGCCGCCTCCTCCACGGCCGCGGCTACTTTAGCCACTTCTTCTGCTACAGTCTCTACTTCCTGTGCCGCAGTCTCCACATCCTGTGCCACGGTCTCTACTTCCTGTGCCACTTCTGCGATCACCTCAGCCGCCTCTGCCACCACCTCAGCTGCCACCTCCTCCACGGCTCCTGCCACAGACTTTTCTGCAGGGGCCTCCTCCTCTACAGCATCCGCTGCAGGGGCCGCCTCCTCCTCTACAGCTTCCGCTGCAGGGGCCGCCTCCTCCTCTACAGCTTCCGCTACCGGGGCCGCCTCCTCCTCTACAGCTTCCGCTGCAGGGGCCTCTTCCTCCTCTACAGCTTCCGCTGCAGGGGCCGCCTCCTCCTCTACAGCTTCCGCTGCAGGGGCCTCCGCTGTGGCCACTTCCTCACCCTCTTCAGCAGCCTCCTCTTCAGCAGCAGACTCTTCTTCCCCTGCAACACAAGAGCCAGAGCAAAGGTTAGCTATGGCATCTTTTCTTTTGACACAATAGTCTTATAAGGCACCGGTGTGATCCCTCATTCATTTAGGAGTGATTCATTGTAGAAAAAAAAGATTCAATTGTAGGAATCTGGACACCGTTTTATGGAAAAACAAGACATTTTGTCATCCCAGAGCCTTTTTCAATCTGCAGGTCTGGGAGGCAATTTTTAATTTAAAAAAAGTGAATTCCTCTTTGAACAGAAATGTAGGTTTAAGGCTCAATATACAGAAGCATTTTAAAACCATGGGGAGTAGGATTAATAGAGTTCTCAGACTAGATCCACAGGTTGAGATTGACTCTTGGATGAAAGTCAAAACATGTCCAGATGATACAACTCAATCTTCTACAAGAATCCTCTAGGCTTTTACAGACACCATTGCATTGCCATTACTTGAGTTCAATAAGTACCGAGCACCGATGGTGGTAAGAAAAATATATAACTGCAAATTAGCCAAATTGTACCCACGATTTGGTAAATTTGTGACCCGCCGCCGTAAACCCTGCAGACGGAACAAGAGCAACAGAACTTAAAAAAATAAAAATTATATATTTTTTAAATGAGTGATTTTCATTTTTTTGCAGAATGTGCAAGTTGAAGTCAGGTAGAAGCCACTCCGTGTTTCAGATAACAGTATTGGTTGTCTTAAAAGATACATTAAGCTGTTAAAGATGGTTAGTTTTGGGGGTGTTTTCAGCAGCGCAGTGTTGTTATTTTTCGACCAATCAGCTGCGAAGCACATGGCTACTTATTCAGCTCAGCAGCTACGCAGCAGCTACGTGTTCCCCTCGTTTCATTAATTTCTCTAGACTTTCTCCAGAGCTTATGATTCTACCACTATTACATCCACCAAATGCTTCAGACAAAAAGAAAGTGCCCCCGGTCCTCATGGCGCAAGTAGTCACAAGATACAATCCCTTCTATCTGTGTTGTTTGTTCGGTGGCTGCCCACGAGTCCGAAGGTTCACTGGTGTGAAGGTTCACGAGTCCGAAGGTTCACTGGTGTGAAGGTTCACGAGTCCGAAGGTTCACTGGTGTGAAGGTTCACGAGTCCGAAGGTTCACTGGTGTGAAGGTTCACGAGTCCGAAGGTTCACTGGTGTGAAGGTTCACGAGTCCGAAGGTTCACTGGTGTGAAGGTTCACTAGTCCGAAGGTTCACGGGTCAGAAATTTCCCCGGTCCAAAAGTTCCCTAGTCCGAAGGTGTGTGTCTGCGCAGCAGGCTCTACTCGCCTCCCTATGCCCTTCACACTGGCTTTTAAGACTTTTCTAGTGTTGATGCACTTTTTATGATTAAACTCACGTATTTTCCATAACCGACATGTTTCTGTGCATAGCCTCAGCTCCTTATCGTATCATTAATGAATGAATTAACTCCGGGATTAAACTGTTTTCCAATAGCCGCGGCGCGGTCAAATAGCCCCGCAGTTTCAGGAGCCGCGGCACGAAATAACATAGCAGTTTCGGCCGCGCGCTGTGGCTCTATAGACACTCCCGTCTTGGCAAGCTGAATTTCCTTTTTGACTACAAATCCTACGGTGATCGGATCACGCGTATTTCTATACTTATGATCAAATGAAGGCATAGAGTGGAGGATTCTGATCGCGCATATTTCTTATGATCAAATGAGGGCATAAAGCGGAGGATTCGAGATGTTCTCTTGTTATTTTTATATACACCGTACAACTTCCGGGGCCACCTGTGAGCAGCTGGTGCATTAAAACGTGACGAGCCCCAGTGCGTGTCTTCGCGCTTTGTGCGCATTTTACAGACATTTAGCCCAATGAGGAACATTCGGACTAGTGAACCTTCGGACTAGCGAACCTTTAAAACCTTCGGACTAGCGAACCTTCGGACTTGTGGGGGGTTACCATTTGTTCCTGCGCTAGCTCGCGGCTAACTTGGCTAGCTTGTTGTTGTTATCGGCCTCTCTGCGGCTTATTTTTCCGTGTTGTTCTGTATTTCTTGACCCGTGGGTTGTGTGGGTCGTGCGGGGTGTGTTTTATGGTGGTTTGCTGTTAGTTTTTGTGATTTCATTGTCACATTTGGCAGAGATCTGCACTGGACCCCTGCATTATTGGACTCGCAGAGACCATTTGCAACGGAACTGAGGTACTTTTACTCCAAAGGATTTCTTTAACGCCGACTTGGGGGTCGGGCGGAGCGTAGCTAAAACGCTGCTTCAGGCTGGAACTGTTGAGCGCAGACTAATAGGAAATCACTGATAAACAAGGCCTCTGATATTAAATGAACAATGCACGGACGGCAAAGAGTGGGTTTTAAGTTGTGGCAAAACAAACAATGAAATAGATGAGAATGTAAACAGTCACTGGCCCAAAGACGGTGCATCTGACATTGGCAATCTGCTCATTTTAGCTAAAGCTGACATTTAAAAAAAAAAATTCAACTCCAACTTCTGGATGGTAGAGATGTGATTTGTTAACGTGAAAATAAAATTTCACTTAACTCTGTTTGTGTAGATTGTTACCGTTAACCCAAAAAAAGTCAGTGTGACAGTGTGAGGAGGGGAGGGCTTATCTTAATGAGATGCAAATGAGCACATTGTCCTACCTTGTGAACCCAGGTCAGGAATCTTTGAGCCCCGATATCTCAGTAAAAGTTTTTCAGAGTTGTATACATTCAAATGACCACAACATATTCAAATATTATCAGATGTACATGACTGAGACATCATTGTATAGCTTTGAATCTAAACTTTCTGAATCTGTGAATAACTCAAAATGTTCCTGGTTTTCATACGGCTGGTCACATTTATTCCTACAAATCACAATTTGTACAAAAGGTATATTGTAATATCTTTTTTTAAATTGTTGATTTGCATAGTTGCTCCAGGCGAATAAATGCTTATCTGATACGCCGGTCTGCTTAACGGCGGTCATTCGTGGGAACAATGACGAAATTACGAAATAGCCATTTTGTTATAGTAATTTGAGGCCACGAATTTGATTCCTTTTTTACCCACACCATCAGGGGGGCTCGGTAAATAATACAAGCGGCACTATGATCACTTTGGGTTTGAAGGTGATTATAATCCATGCATTTGAATCAAGCGCTATGATGGAGACTGTAAATGTGCACTAACATGCAGAAAATAACAATAACAATGATGGTATGTTTTAGACATGGAAAACATTATTGCATGGCTGCTGAGCTTTTAACCATGGTAAAATGTGTGTGCCACAAAAACATAACAGGATTAATCATTTGAAGAGCCGAAGTATTCTAACATTCTAAAAAAGGTGTCCAAGCGGACTTCTCAGAAACAGGGAATTCTCTCTGCCGTCGCGCAAACACTTGATAGTTACAAATAAAGCATTCCATAACACACAATGAAAAAGTCAATCCTTAAGTATGCCTATTTCATCAGTGACTTGTAACAAGGCTTTGACCTAAATGAAGTTGATGGGTTGGTGCTAGCCCAAACTCTGGAGAATTCAGAACCTGGGCTAATGCTAACGGCTATTCATGGGTGTCAGTTTTAAGAAACTTTGAGGACTCTTGGTCCTTTCAAAATTAAGTTTTTAAATGGTTAATCACTACGGCCACGATCATAGATTGTTATCGTTCTAAAACACTGGAGTCACTTAAATCTTCTTGGAGTAGCTAAGTTACATGAGAATCGATCGTAGCGTCTACCAATTCATGTTCATGATTGGATGTAGATCTCAACTTGTCCTCACGATGAACCCTTCTCTATCATCGTGTTGATATTAGCGATGCTGTCGGTTTGCCTTTTCAAACACGTTTCCTCCCCAGCCGAGGGTGTGTCGTACCAATCGTCAAGAGTTTGGTTTTCAGCCATAATAAAAACTGAACAATCTTGCAAGCCATTTTAAGGTTGAAACTGAAAAGCAAATACTGCGGGATTTGTTTTTGAGAAAAGGAGTTTCAAACATGCAAACTTAAAGAGGACGCGCACACACAAGCGAGATGACGACAATGGGTAGGCCTACGGGAAGCGGGGTCATGACAGGAATAGAGGAATTGTAGGTTCTTACCATCCCACCAACAAGCTATGGACCACCTCAACCTCCGCCGTCACACAGCGCGGCACCAGGCCAAAAATGATGAAGGGACGCAACAACTGCCACAATATCAAAAGTCTCAATGGTTATTTGGACAGTTCGAAGACAATAGTTATATCCTGTGCAAATGCATTGTTTTTGAGCAGAGAGAACTACATCGACCATGATCCTTTGTTCCATTTAAGTGTAACCAAAATGAAGATGTCATGAATGATAATGTAGAAACACAGTATAGGCCTTTAAATGCCTAATAATAATAATTTACTAAAATGTATAAACTTGCAATATAAAACTGGGATTGGAAAATGTGTTAGTAGCCTAAATTAAAAAGGCTTATAGAAGCTCATCACCTCACTATTATATTTGTTATTGGGAATAACCATAGTAACACTCAGGGGAGAGGCTTGAGACCTTCCTGTTCGAGTATTCGCGCTGACTGCACCTTGCGGTTCAGTGGCTCTAGTGTCCACCTCCGTGTGGTTGATCAGTGTATTCATCCACAGTAATTTATGCAAGACCAACGAAAAGGGCTTCCCCACTGCTTCAGAGATCGACTGGAAGATCACGACCGATGGGTTGGTGACCACTGTTCTAGAGCTTTATCAGAACAAATTAAAGGCCACATGGGAACATAAAGTAAGGGTCCAGACTTTCGGATTTTGTTTAGGTTGGACCAAAGTCCAGGTGTGAATGCCCTTACGGGCAATGGTTCAGACCAAACAGCTGGTCTTCTGGTACGAGAAGAGAAGGCGGGTCTTCTATACAGCGTGAAAGTGAATGTTTGGATTTCAGACCAAATCAAGGAAGTGACAGACAATCGACCATGCAGACGAGCCAACGTGAGCAAGATGGAGCCCAAACGCGAGGAGAAATGAGACAGAGCCTGAAGGGGTTAGCCATGGGGCTTCAGTCATGTGACTTATTTGTTATCACCGCCATTTTGAAGACATCTGATTCTCATAAAAAAACTGCACATTAAAGTGAAATTGAAAGGGTGTATACTTGAGGAGTTCTGGGCTTTGATCCTCATCTACAGATAAAAGCAGAAAAACTTGTGGATATTTCCATCTGCTCTTCCTCGTCCACAAGCCCTCTGCACCGGACACGCCCCTGTGCCGGACACGCCCTCAAAGCTTTCAAGAGCATGTCTGATCCTAAAATATAACACCCGGAGAGTTGGAAATGAGGCTCCTTGAAACTGTCTCCAGTAGTGTTTATTAGCATAGCCACTAGCATTGGCCAGCTGCAAATGACTTGAAACAAACAGCTCAGCCTCAGCCTGGAGTGGTCTCTGCAAGTCCACTGGTCCCTCCTGACCAGTCAAGACATTTCTGGACAAACCGGGTCTTTAGGGACGTGACGGAAGAGAATGAATCCTTTGTTTTCAGACTTCTTGTTGGTGTAACCCACGCAGACGGCATTGTGCTCTTTGTCCTCAAGATGGCAGTAGCAAAGAGTGTCTGAAATCACTTTGAACCCATGAAGTACAGTAAAGTCGCGGTGAAGTTTTTCCCTTTCCCAGAGCTCAAAGCTGCTTTAGGGTAAACGGTCACGTCTTCACACTGCTGAGTGCTGACAAATCAAAACGAGCCTTGTACCAGAACATAATATCAGAACACATAAGCACTAAATAAACGATAGCATTTGTTCAATAGAGGATGAAGCGCTAAATAAATAAAAGCTGCTGAGCTGACATCATTGTAGCGATCTCTAAACTCCACGGGGCGTGGCACTTCCACAAGTCTTTCACTCCAATCACGACGAGAAGCCAAATATTGAGGTTTATCCATATAATCAAAATAAAACTGAGTCCAGAAGACAACTGAATCTTTTTCTCCATTATCCATATAACCCAACAATAGAAACACAGAAAGATGAACAAATCTAACCCAATGAGGCAACTCTTAAACCCACCCAACGCTGCATCTGATCGGTCATTTTTACAAGAGGGGGGCTATTATTCTAATTTTATAACGGCCCTCATTAACAAGGCCAACTCCCGTTGTCAGGACGACAGAACCAACGTCTGATGTATGAAGTACAGTCTATGTTCTTAAAAAAGTATTATCTGTGTGGTATCGAGACCGTTTGTTATGGGGTGGTGCCCTAATATGGAGAGTGTTACATCATTAAAAATAACTTTGCATCTTAAACATGACAGATTTAGCACAATCATTTATTAAACTGCACAATATCAACAAGCAAACGAATGGAAGGAAGCTCAAGGTGCAAGATAACACTGCCAACAGTAATCACCTTATTCCATAAACCCGTCATAATAACGATGTAATCCTCCCTCCAGGTGTATTAGTGAACACAGGGCTGCGACCAGAGGAAATAAGTTCTACTCAGACTAAAAAGACGTTTCCAGGTCGCCCAGGGAATCAGTGCAGTGTTGACTTGTTTGATTTGTGTAAAATGTCCAATGTTCACGTGACAATCTATTTTAAAAGCATGTTTTAGTGACAAGACTTTTCTCTTGTTCTCCATTCAAACGGAGTCCCCTCAGGACCAAAGTGAGATTACAATGGCAGGGCCAATCATGTGGGAAAAGTGTGCGGGGCGGAATAAGGTGAATACAAGAGGTTACCATCCTTTCACAATTACTTTTGGGAATACTTTTGAAGATTAGAGGGAATAAAGAAAATATATTAAAATGTCAACTACATCCAGATTACAGCGGCCTATAACAACAAGCGTTACAATAGCATACAGGGACCAGCAGGTTAGGCCGAGCACAGAGCAGAGGAGGAGAAGGATCCAGCTCTAGTCCACACGGGACCTTAGAGTTAGCAGCGTTAGCATTACACTGGAAAGAGTAGAGACACAGGGTTAGAGACTGGCGTGTTATGAGCCATTCAGAGGGATGACACAAATATGAAGGGGGCAGGCAGAAGCAGAGTGCCCTTTCTCCATCAGTAGTCTGCCCCCTACTCGGCACTAATTTGCAGAGTAGGCTCTACTTCCACTGAAGGTAGGTTGGTAAGATAGCATAATATTGTAACTGTATTTACAATATTAAAAGCTCTTAATCTCTGTTGTTGACATGTAAGTTGGATCATTTGGAAACAGGAAGTAGAGACAATAAATGCTCACAGATGCCAGGTCTCAGCCCTTAGTGTTAAAGTGTGTGCAGAGTCATGCCGAGTAGGGCTGAGGGTACTGTAGTGTGAGCTAACAGTAATGCATTAGTCACTAACAATTTCATCCATATTCATTTTGCATTTGGTGGTAGTGGGAGGGGTGGAAGGTTCAGGCTGGCATCCTAGCTTTTGTCAGTCCACCTCTGGGCAGCTGTGGTAACACGACCTCGCCACCACCGCATTTTTCAGCTTCATCTGTGATGAAGCATAGGATGGAATAAATGGACAGCCAGATGAACTCTGGTGATGTTTGTTTCACAAACTCTTAAGAATCATCTGGTCAGAACTCGTCAGGTCTGTGTGGTGGGCCAATCACAGAGCAGCATTGTAGTTTTGGGCAGATGTCAAAAGGACAAACCTGAACCAACATGACAATGCAGACAGATGGACTTTGGCATTTTTTTTTGCAGATTTACAGACTATATTGTTTTTTAAAACATGCAATACTTTGTGTATTTGAAGACAGGAAAGAAGCTTTTCTCTGACAGTTGATTTAACAGTTTGTTCCTGTTGTGACAGTTTGACCAATCAGATTAATTTTTTTGTTATCCAGATAGATATTATGTAGGACTCAATTCAGAGTGATGCACATATCTGAGTGTAGCGAAAGGAGAAAAGGCACAAAGCTCCAAAGTGACAGGCTGAGTGTTACACAGTGGGGTTCATGCAAGTCAGAGCAGCTGTGGTCATGTGACTCACCTTCTTCATCTCCACCTGCACACAAAAAGAGAGAGAGAAAGAGATCAGGAACAGAGAAAGAAGTTCTACTCAGACTAAAAAGCTGTTCTCAGGTCGTCCAAGGAATCAGTGCAGTGTTGACTTGAACATTTTACACATCTATTTTAGAGCGGGTGAAGGTGTGTGGGGTGGGTGAAGGTGTGTGGGGCGGGTGAAGGTGTGTGTGGGGCGGGTGAAGGTGTGTGTGGGGCGGGTGAAGGTGTGTGTGGGGCGGGTGATGGTGTGTGGGGCGGGTGAAGGTGTCTGGGGCGGGTGAAGGTGTGTGGGGCGGGTGAAGGTGTGTGGGGCGGGTGAAGGTGTGTGGGGCGGGTGAAGGTGTGTGGGGCGGGTGAAGGTGTGTGGGCCGGGTGAAGGTGTGTGGGGCGGGTGAAGGTGTGTGGGGCGGGTGAAGGTGTGTGGGGCGGGTGATGGTGTGTGGGGCGGGTGAAGGTGTGTGGGGCGGGTGAAGGTGTGTGGGGCGGGTGAAGGTGTGTGGGGCGGGCCCTGGGTGTGCATGCATATAATGCTATATAATGGAGGCCTGTTCAAATACAGCTTCACTTTTAGCTTCAAGCCCCTAAAGCAGTGAACTAGGGGTGCGCCAAAATATCGATATATCGCGATATTTACTCCCGCAATCGATTATCGATACGTTCGTCAAGTATCGATCTTTTAACGTTGTAAAAAGCTGCGATAAATGGCTCTATTCACAATTGGTCATCATTGGTCTAGGCTCCGCCCCTTAAAGGGCCAGCATGACAGTCTTTCATGGAGCCTTTTTAACAAATAGGATACAAGTTGTTTATTTATCATTGTTTCAACAAAAAATAAATTGAGATAAATCTATAAAAAAAAAAAAAAGTATTTCTTTAAACATATAATATATTGCGAGTTATTATAGACAATATATCGATAATCGCAGTATCGCCATATCACGATATTATCGTATCGTGAGCCGTGTATCGTATCCTGAGGTACCCAGTGATTCCCAGCCCTACTGAGAACAGCACTGCCCCAGCATGCACCACCAAACTCCACCAGGGCAGGGCAGGGCAGGGATAATGGCCATAATAGGCCATTGGCTGAGATCTGTAGGAGCCCCAGAAAGCAAGTGTCGTTCCACCGAGGTGGAGAATACAATTTTGACATTCTATAATATAAAGCTCGTAACAATAACCCCCAAAACAAAATTCCACAAAAAGATTTGCTGCCGATTTCTTGTAATCGGCTCCCAAAGACAGACCTTTTTTTGTTAGCGCCGCGGACTAACTGTATGCAGTGATGTGGCAGTGACGCTATTTCGACCAATGAGCGTTGATTAAACCCTGAAAACCTTGCGCGCAGCTTGCTGTGATGCGGTTTGTATGTAAACAAACATGGCTGCTGACCGGCGAGGTTCTGCGTCTTCACAGCGACATGAACGAGAATATCCGTGCTGTTTGCACATCCTCGACACTTATAATGAGCAGACTAAGGTCCTAACTAAATCAACTTGGAATACTTTTCGGCGGATTGCGAAGGAATGGCTTGAATTCGGCGGAAAAAAAGTGTCAGAAAGACTAAGGGGGAACCAAAGTTTAGTTCCGTGTTTCTAGACGGCCCTCTTTTACTGTTACTATTCAAGCTGACTATTCAGCAGCACCACATATTGTGTGCGTAATTACTATAAAAGTGAGCATTTGGTTGTGTTAATGTTTATCAATTGTATATGGTTGATGTTTATCCTTATCTTTGACAGTTAATGCACTGTATTCAGCTAAACTGCCGCGATCCTTCACTTATCGCTGTTTTCGCCGTTAACTAGCTTGTTCTAAAAATAGCTCCGTCATCGGCGCATATGTAGGTTACTAATGTAACCCGAGTTCTATACCGCATATTCTGTGCAATGTAAAAGTTTAGTAATGTGACTAATTCATGTTTACTGTCTTTTTGTTCCCAGACCACACACACCACACACACACACATTACAAATTAAAGGACATTCTCAATCAATCCAGTTTCCCCTGATTCTCTAACCGGAATCAACGGCCCATACTGTCCGCTCCAATCAGCGTTATTTCCCCTTGGCTAATGTGGATATTTCCACATTAAATTCTGGTCCTTCGAGCCTGGATTTGAGCTACGCTTTAGCAGTATGGACCACGCAGCACCCATGGAAGAGGAACTTACCAGGCCCCAGAGAGAAGCCCGTCTACCCTCACATCTGATGGACTATGAAGTCAACTATGGCGTACACAGCTCACATCCTCCAAACGCTTCATCCAGCTACAGCAGCAAACACAGAAGCACCTCGAGGAGAGCCCACAGCTCTGTATCTGGCTTCAGCTCACGCTCAGGGAGACACACAACTTACTCTATTGGTCATTACCCACAAGATGGTCTCTCTCCCATACAAGCTGCAATACTGGAAGAGAATGCTAAACAACTTGAACTTGTTAACCTCCGGAGACAGATGGAAGAGGATGTACGGGCAGAGCGGGAACTTCATCAACTACAGACCCAAGCTAAAGCTGCTCAACGAGCACAAGAGGAAGCCCTTCAAGCTAAAGAGGCCCTGAGCAAACGCCTCGACCAAAGCCGCAGACTCCAGCAGCTACAGACTGATGTTGAACTAGCCAACTGGTCACGTCAATGCTCAGTACTAACAGCAACTCCTCGGGCCCCTATCAGCCTCAACCAGCAGCTACAGCTTCATAATACCATTCACAACTAGAGCAAAGGTTCTAATCCAGGACCTTTGGAAGCAAGACCTCAGCTGGGATGACCCAATCGAACACCAACAGCTTAAACAGCAGTGGCTTGCCTGGGTCAAAGAGCTCCCCAATCTCCTTCAAGTGCAGTTCCCCAGAGCCTACATGCCTCCAAATGCTGATACTTCCACAGTGACCAGGGAGCTCCATGTGTTCTGCGATGCTTCGGAGAGGGCATACGGTTCAGTCGCTTACCTGCGAACCACTGATGACCAAGGTAATGTCCATATTGCCTTCATCCTAGCCCGTTCCAGAGTAGCCCCGAAGAAGTGCCTCTCCATTCCTCGCCTTGAACTCAGCGCAGCACTAACTGGTGCACAACTTGTCAAGCTTATTGAGACCGAGCTCACCATTCCAATCCACCAAGTCATCTGCTGGTCCGATTCCACCACTGTACTCCACTGGCTACAATCAGAGTCCTGCCGCTACAAGGTATTTGTTGGAACACGGGTAGCGGAAATCCAGACGTTGACCGACTTTACAAGCTGGAGGTATGTTGACTCGCCTCGTAACCCTGCAGATCACATAACCAGGGGCCTCACCTTGAAAGAGCTGCTGTGCCATCGCCAGTGGAGATTTGGTCCTACATTCCTCACTGAAACTCAAGACCGGTGGCCAACTATGCCTACCGCTGCTGCTGAACCTGATCAACGCGAGCTAAAGAAAAGTGCCTTCATCGGAGTTGTTACAGTGCCACCTAGCCCCCAGCTTCCTGACTCCAGTAAGTTCCACACCTGGACAGAATTAGTTCGAGCCACTCAGCAGTCCCGTCACGGGGCGGCTACGCCTGAAGTCAATATCGAAGCTTCAGACTTCATTGCAGCTGAAAGAGCCCTGCTAGTTCAAGCCCAAGTTGAGTCCTTCCCGGCAGAAGTTAAAGCACTCAAGACCCTTCGTCCAATTCCTACAGATAGCAGGCTCAGTTCCCTCGCTCCAGAGTACGAGCAAGCAACCGGTCTAATCCGAGTTGGTGGCAGACTTCGACGGGCGGCTGACCTCGAAACTGAAACCATCCATCCAATTGTTTTAGACTCAAGACACCCTATCACCAAGTTGCTTATCAAAGACTGCGACGAACGACTCCACCACCCGGGTGCTGAACGTGTGTCCTTGCGGAGTTGCGACGCCAGTACTGGATTCTAAGAGGACGTGAGGCTATCCGCAAACACCAGTACGGCTGCCGTGAATGCCAATTTTGGCGTGCCAAACCCCAAACTCCAAGAATGGCAGATCTCCCACCGGCAAGACTGCGGCTCTACAAACCACCATTCTACTCTGTGGGAGTTGACTGCTTCGGTCCATTCCTTGTGAAGACTGGTCGCCGCCAAGAAAAAAGATGGTGCATTCTATTCAAATGTTTGACAACAAGGTGCCTTCACTTAGATCTACTTGAAGGCTTGGACTCTGACACTTTCCTGCTTTGCCTCCGCCGCTTTGTTGCCCGTCGTGGGAAGCCATTTGAGATACTCTGTGACAATGGCACAAACTTCACTGGTGGCTGTCAGGAACTTCAAGAGGCCTTTCAAGCCATGAACCCTCAACTCCAAAAACATCTTTCAGAACATAGAATCAAGTTCCGGTTCAATCCCCCAGCTGCTCCCCACTTTGGAGGGACGTGGGAGAGGGAGGTCAAGTCGATAAAGGCTTCCCTTAGAGTCATTCTAAAGGAGCAAGTTGTTCCTGAGCCGGTCCTGCGCACCCTACTCATCGAGGTGGAAGGCATCCTGAACTCCAAGCCACTTGGATATGTCTCAGCCGATGTCGCAGATCCTGACCCGGTAACACCCAACATGCTGCTTATGGGACGCAAAGATTCGTCACTTCCACAAGCTCTCTACGACAGTGAAGACCTGCTGGGAAGACGCCGATGGAGACACAGCCAGGTGCTCGCCGACAACTTCTGGTCATCCTTCATCCGCCAGTACCTTCCTGGTCTACAAGATCGACGAAAGTGGAAGACTGACGGGAAGGAGCTCTGCGTTGGACAGGTGGTCCTCATCGTAGATCCTCGCTTCCCGAGAGCATCCTGGCCCATGGGCACAGTGACAGAGACATTCCCTGCACCAGATGGTCGGGTACGTACAGCGGCCGTGAAGGTGAGAGAGAAGACCTACACCCGTCCGGTCGTCAGGCTGATTCCTCTTCCTTCGCTGGTGGAAGAAGACGACAGCGCTCCTGATAGTCTTTCTGGTGATGGACAATTATCCTGACTGACAATTGGGGGCGGCTGTGTCAGAAAGACTAAGGGGGAACCAAAGTTTAGTTCCGTGTTTCTGGACGGCCCTCTTTTACTGTTACTATTCAAGCTAACTATTCAGCAGCACCACATATTGTGTGCGTAATTACTATAAAAGTGAGTATTTGGTTGTGTTAATATATGGTTGATGTTTATCCTTATCTTTGACAGTTAATGCACTGTATTCAGCTAAACTGCCGCGATCCTTCACTTATCGCTGTTTTCGCCATCAACTAGCTTGTTCTAAAAATAGCTCCGTCATCGGCGCATATGTAGGTTACTAATGTAACCCGAGTTCTATACCGCATATACTGTGCAATGTAGAAGTTTAGTAATGTGACTAATTCATGTTTACCGTCTTTCTGTTCCCAGACCACACACACATATTACAAATTAAAAGGACATTCTCAATCAATCCAGTTTCCCCTGATTCTCTAACCGGAATCAACGGCCCATACTGTCCGCTCCAATCAGCGTTATTTCCCCTTGGCTAATGTGGATATTTCTACAAGAAGCAAATGCCGTCGAAAAGTGGAAAGCATGTTGGACTGTGAACACGAGACAGGGGATCAGTACCGCAGTACTGCAGTACCGCAGTACCACCCTCGTGTTACAAGAGATACACCGAGAAGCAGCAACTATTTATGCCAGAGAGAGACATATAAACCATCAGAAACCCGCACTAAATCTACCAATGGTGAGTAGAAATAATCACCTTCATTTGTGTACTAGTAGTGTATAAAATGATAAATTATTCATCAATGATTTTATTCTTTGTGTCATCATTGTAGATTCCAGTAGTGATGAATATTCAGAATGTATTTTGCCCAAAAGACTTGAGATCTGCGAGTAGTGGAGTAGAAAAGCCCCAAGGACAAACAACAATTCTTCCTGCAGTTTGTGTCATATGAAATAAGACAGACAGCGATATCACAGAGGGACGAAAAGGACAGAAAGACAAACTTGTCCAGGCTGACCCTGAATCATGTGGTATGTAAAATCTCATTCAAGAACATTTCATGAAATATACCTCGTCAAAATGAACTTTCTGGTGAAATAAATAGATCAGCACTCACTACAATTGTCATTTTTTGCAGGAAACCCCAGAAAAGCTGCCAAAGTGAAACGGGATGAGTCAATATTACTCCACATTAGAGAAAGAGACTGCATCACTATAGAAGTGCATTACCACTACAACTGCTATAAAAGCTACACTCTTATCAAAGACAGTTGGGAAAATGAGGTAAAGATGAACATTTATGTTATTGTCATTATGATTTGCCACAGATTATCTCTGTTATACTTAATATAACAAGAATTATTAGAGTTACACCACATTGGAAAGTATGATTTTTTCCAACTCCATTCATTTCATGGCAGCCTAAAGTAAATTCAATTTTCCCTTTTTCTAAAACCATTTTAAATGTCTCTTTCAGCACCCGAAACCATCCGTACACCACATCATACAACATTTTCTGCAAAGATGTCATTATGAAACGGCTGATAGAAAGTGGTGAAATCAAGAAAACTGAAAAAGCATGAGGATCTAATGCAACATCTTATAGGTAAGAAGGTTTTCACAAAACCTTTTATTGTATACCATCTTATTGTATACCCTGCTTAAACCCAGGTAGAAGTTATTGAGAATGACACCAAGTGGTAGAAATGTCAATATAAATTCAAATGTGCATTATTTTGTTTATACCAACAACTTTCCTAATAATAAAATGTTATTCTCATTAGAATTAGAAAGGACCAGCATCATGCATTTTTTTTTAGATTTTGATTCCCAGAAATATTTTGAAAAAAAATCTAATTATTCTTTGTCTGCTTTCAGAACAGATCAGTTGAAATGCTGTCTCTCTGTAGACTATCCACAGATCACCTTCCAACAGCGGAATATGAGTGACATATGTTGACACATGTTGAAACCCTTTCTACATCTGATGTTATTGAGAGGATTCCTGGAGCATCAGAGACCAAGAGATTGACAACATCAACAGATACAGATGTTGGCTGGTATCATTGTTCATAAAGCTCTAAAAGATCATCCTGTCATTCAAACCCTGTGGCCCCCGACCGCTGATTGTTTAACTGTTGACTGCTGCTCGGGCACAACCTTTGACAGAAAAGTGTATCATGTTATCATGTTGTTTGTCGTTATAGGCATATTCTTTTTCTACAATTTTGATGATACTTTAGGGATTCAAATTGTAAGTACTGCAGATTGATAGAGGGGCCTAGTTTTAACAGCCCTGAGGTTGAAATATTCACTTCCTTGATGTGTGTAAATGCTGATGTGTAAATAGTGATTTTTTGCATTTTCCATTTATTCCCATTATCAAACCACTTGCCTTACAACCTTGATATTATTTGTACATATAGTCTGGATACTTAACTATATGCCTAATACAAGATTTCTTAATTGGTTCTTGACTTATTATGTACTAAATATGACTCCAGAGGGTAAAACGTCCATTCTCATTAACTGCAGCGAGTTGGTTTGTGTTTTTTTTTTGTGTGTGTGAATACTTTATTATATTACTTTTATGAAAATATAAAAAGTTTATATTCTCCAGCTCGGTGGAACGAAACTTGCTTTCTGGGGCTCCTACAGATCTAAGCCAATGGCCTAGTATTCATACTCTAACTTTTTCGACGGCATTTGCTTCTTTTCCGCCGAATTCAAGCCATTCCTTCACAATCCGCCGAAAAGTATTCCAAGTTGATTTAGTTAGGACCTTAGTCTGCTCATTATAAGTGTCGAGGATGTGCAAACAGCACGGATATTCTCGTTCATGTCGCTGTGAAGACGCGGAACCTCGCCGGTCAGCAGCCATGTTTGTTTACATACAAACCGCATCACAGCAAGCTGCGCGCAAGGTTTTCAGGGTTTAATCAACGCTCATTGGTCGAAATAGCGTCACTGCCACATCACTGCATACAGTTAGTCCGCGGCGCTAACAAAAAAAGGTCTGTCTTTGGGAGCCGATTACAAGAAATCGGCAGCAAATCTTTTTGTGGAATTTTGTTTTGGGGGTTATTGTTACGAGCTTTATATTATAGAATGTCAAAATTGTATTCTCCACCTCGGTGGAACGAAACTAAACGATAAGTCACATAGAAACTAACGCGCCGGCCACAATAAACAAGCTTAATCAGAGGTTTCAGAGATAGTGGATTATTGTTGTGCCCTGGGATTTACAAATGGAGATTTACAAAATGACGATTCAAATCTTTATTTAGGTTGTGTGTGAGCAACTGGTCCATTCATTTGCCTGAGAGGGTGTAGTTTAAGAGGAATAATCCAACACTGATTGCATAATTGACTGCTAATACATGGTTTACCCGTGATTCTTTTCAGTGAATATGCCATTTGATTAAGACTACTTTATCAGCGTTTGTCATATTTGGGTACACCTTTAATAAAAACCATGATATTTATTGACCACCACTCTCCCCACACCCCCTCCACTGCCTTCGGGCGCACTCAGGATGGCACTGCCCCGTGACGTGGAGCGTCTAAATCCAGCCAGTCTAAAAGTGCTGCGCTGGAATAAGTCAAGGATTATCTACCACTGTCCCACAATCCCCAGCTCCGTCATCCTCAGGAGCTGACTCATTTCAAGTGACAAAAATATCCAAGAATCGTCACCCAAATAATGCGTTTTACTTTAGTCCCAGTGCGTGTAAAAGCAGCAGTGCTGACGAGTGTGCCAGAGGGATCAGAGCGGCACGTCCTGCCGCACAACAGGAGCCCGTCACTGGCAAATACAATTCTTTTTTTTTTTTTTTACGTAGTTCCCCATGCACATTCAAACTGAAATATGAACTAAAACACCTGCAAGGATTAATCAGACTGAATGACTGGTTGGTTGAATACTGAAGTGGTTATCTTAATAATCGTTAACAGATACCATTTGTAGTCATGGTTTATAATAAAGGCAGCACCCGAATAAAAGACTAGTACAATAAATATGTTCTGAGTTTAAATTAAGAATAATCTTAAATGTTCTGTATCAATACACCTAAGCAAACAGATTATGCTTTCATCAGCTCTATAATCTCTGACACTCATGGATAATGACATGGACATTTTAAACCCAATAGTGATCTAAAACAGCATTGGGCTGAATAGGTCTGCTGTATACAGAAGAACACGGGACATCTCCTCCTCATGTAGAGGTGATACTCACTTGTGGGGGGCCAGGGTCGCGGCTCCCACTCGGTCTTGGGTCGGGTGGCCAGCTCGGAGATGCGGTCATTGAAGCGGGCACTGTCTGAGGAAACAGTGCTGTAGGCCTGCACAGAAGGTCAGACTCACACTTAGCATGGACTTTGTTTCTCTTAAGGCAAAACTCAGCTTTTAGAATTGTTTGGTTAGTTTGACATACATTTCCACATGTGACGACATTGTCTGATTTTTTCCCCCTCTTCTAATTCAATTGAATTTATTTTGCAGTTGCATCAAAGGGTGACAATGAAAACAGATTTTAAAATGTTTTAACCGTTCTCACTTTGTTCCTCGTCACAAACTCAGCTGGAGCACATTTAGCTTCATTCACAGTTTGATGAATCCTGGTTAGAAAGTACTCTCCCTCCGAGCCTCAAAAACACTCTTACTGAGTGTTACGTGCTGAATCTTCTGGCCTTTTCTCCATCTGTGACGTGGTTCTGAGAATCGGCCGTTTTAACTTCATAAATCATCTCCAGACTCATTCTGTCTAATCACCATCAGTACAACTGCGTGCTGAGATCAGGAAGTATACTGAAAACATGTTAAATGAAATCTGTATCATAACCTGTGCTTCGCAGTGTTTGAAATAGGCAATGATCCCAATGTAATTTTCTTTGTTAGAAATATTTACTTTATATGTTCTAAAACGTGAGATGCTAAACTAAGGTATTCAGGAGAATGTTTAAAGGCTGATATTACAAATAAAGAATCATATTTTCCCTTAAGTTGTTTTATTATTTTGTGAATCCACTTCACAGATTTCAGATTTCTCCAAAGGCATTTTTCTCCCAGACATGAAGAACAGCCCTTAGACTCACAGTCAGATCTACTTGATTAAAATAGTAAATATAACATATTTAACTTATTTTGATCAAATCTGTCAACAAAATGAAGACATTTCAATCTGGTTAGGTCAATTCTTCAGATGTATATGCCCTCATTATTTACGCACAAGCTGCCTGACATGCTGGACATGCTGGACTTCATTACTGAAAGAGCCGTCCGCTGTGCCTGTGCGCTGACTCAAAGGAGCTTTTGTGTGTTGAAACTAGCTTTAAGTGAAGGATGAAGTGAAACAACTCCAGCTGCGTTTGTGAGGAGGAGCAGGTTGTGAGGAGGAGCAGGTTCTGCAGATCGCCGTATATTGCATGTCCGCACTCAACGTATGTCTTTGTATTCTGTGCGTCTAGAGTAACTTTCTCATTAGACTCATTTCTCTGAATATACTTAGATATTATAGCTTAGAATATAGAAAACACAATGTGTTCCTTGGACTGTGACCAGACGTCTTCTTCTACAGCGTGTCAAACGTCTGCACTTCCTGCTAGAGTGCCCCCGGTGGCCATAAGCCAGTAAAAATCTATAAATGAGACGCACTGTAGTAATGACCGCAGGGTTCAAAGTGTGGGAAAAAAGTAGTGGCTTAAAGTCCGAAAAGTACAGTACTTCACTATTGATTTGAAAGTCCGAGCATGCCTAACCTGTACTGAGGCAGGTCAGTCAGGGGTCAGTCGTGAAGGTGAACGAGCAGAACTGGACTTACATACGCCACGGATGCCACAAAGGCCCCTCCACACAGCAGAGTATATACGATGTTCTCCCCCGAGCCTCCACCGGGCAGAGAGGACATGGGCCTGTGCTGGACACCTGCAGGGTCAGAGGGACGGGAAACACAGCGTCAACACCACTTCAGTTCAAACGCATCAGAGCTCAAATTGGACTGGACATTATTGGAATTGATTGCATTTTGGCAGTAAAACGTCTGATTGTTTCTGTTTATATGTATTATTCATTATCCTCTAATACAGATCGTCTTCATTTGGGCTTCTCCAGGTTGCAACATGTCAGATTTGGTGCTGGGCCATGCAGAGCTGCACGGAGCCTCAGGCCTCTTCTGACATCAGCACAAATAAACCCAATCTTAAACGAGACACAGCGTAAAGGGTTCAGATATTTGCATATCTACTGGCCTACCAGGCTCAAAAGAAAAGCCCTAGTCTGCTGCACTTGTGGTCTCATGCAGGTTCATGTGTGTGAGAGCTGAAGGACAGACATCTGGACACAAGTGGACACAGCTTAAGGACAGTTTAAAGAGTTACCTGAGTGGACTGAGCAGCTGACAGTTTACTGGAGTGACTTTAGAGGAAAGGCCGTCCATGCCAGGCCGGGCTCAGGGACAGGACAGAGGAAGGACAGAGGAAGGACGCACAGCGCATGTATACGTGCTCTTTACATTAGCACACGCGCCCACCACGTGACATACAGAGCAACCATGTTTGAGTGACCGACTGCTCACAGCCTTGTGAAGGTCATACCCGGGGACAGCTCGGCTTCTGTGCGGAGTGGACCCCGTGGACCGGACCGGACTGTCCGTTGCAACATGTGCGCACGTGGACCCTGTGCCAACTGTCCAACTCTGCCCCGAACCCTTGCAACGTCCCACCCGCTTAGCACAAGTCAAACAAGAGTGAAACGTGGACGAGTTCCAGTCGGTCCCATGTCTGCCCCGGGCAGCAGGCTCCTCTCCCCGGGCCCTGCTGTCCGTGTGTCTGTGTTCCCGAGAACACAATGTACTCTGCCTACTCTACTCTGGACACACGCAGCGGGACGTGGCCACATACAGCCGCGCGCGCACTCACCGTGTCTGGGGAGGCTGTAGGCGGCCCTCCGCGCCACGGGCCCGCACCGCTGCCACGCCGCTCTGCAGGAAAACATGGCTTAAATCCGCGCTGCTCTGCGCTTCTCTACGCTGGGGAAGAACACCGGAGAGTGCTGCACTCCACAGCTTTCGTGCCGGGTGCGTGCGTGCAGGGGGCGGGGCGCGTGCCTCTTGCGTAACTGCGCAGCTCTGTCACGACACGCCCCCACGTGTCCGGATACCACTCTGCGTCTTTATCATTGTTTATATTATTATTATTTATATGTATTTCGATCTCCATTAGCTCAGACAGCACACCTGTCGACCAAAATGTATTTACATGATGACAAAATAATACTACAATACAATTCATCTCTTTTTTGGACATTAAAGGCGCAATGGACGATTTTTCGGCGATTTGAGAACACGTGCGGACTGATACAACACACACGTGCGTTTATTTATTAGCGCGACGGATTGCATCTCTCGTCTCCCGTAGATTTCCGTCTTCTTTTGAGTCAGCTCGAACAGTCTTTCTCCGTCTTCATTTTGTCCCGTACACTGAGGGAACTATATTATGATAGATCAATGCGCTTAGACGCGCGGAAACGTGCTGCTCTCGTGGGGACGAGTCGGACGTGGCTGGACGCTCTCTTAGAGATAGGGGGAGGAGCTTGGAGTAGAGTCGCTGCTCCTCCAGCTGAGGTGGCTCGGGGATCTGTTCCGGATGGCCGTGGCTGCAGAGCCGCGGCGCGGTCAAATAACCCAGCAGTTTCAGGAGCCGCGGCACGGCCATATAGCCAACCCTAACCCTAGCCCTGACCCTAACCTTAACCCGGCGCGGTCAAATAGCCCAGCAGTTTCAGAAGCCGCGGCACAAAAAACCCATGCAGTTTCGGCCGCGCGCCGCGGCTCTGTAGACACTCCCGTTCCGGATGCCTCCTTGACGCCTCCCTGGGGAGGTGTTTCGGGCATGTCCCACCGGCAAGAGGCCCTGTGGAAGCCCCAGGACACGCTGGAGGGACTATGTCTCTCGGCTGGCCTAGGAACGCCTCGGGATCCCCCAGAGGAGTTGGAAGTAGTGTCTGGGGAGTGGGAAGTCTGGGAGTCCCTGTTTAGACTGCTGCCCCCGCAACCCGGCCCTGGATAAGAGGAAGAAGATGGATGGATGGAGAATGAAAGCATAGCTCTTGATAAAGCGTATTTGTTTATTTAGTTACAACCAGTGGCAGATCTAGAAATTCTTTACTGGGGTGGCCAGGCAGGGGTGAAAGCTATTAAAGGGGTGGCAGAAAAGTCTTGGGGTCCTCCCCCAAGAACATTTGAACCAAACACAGGGAATTTCCTGGATTTTGGTGAATTTTAGCAAGTGATTTTTTTTTTTTAATTTTTAAATTCTATAATAGCAGATGCTGGACATCATCCCCTTCTCAAATAGTGGGGTAGTCGTTTTTTCTTCTTCTTTGGTGTTTTATGGCGGCTGGTATCCAAGTGTTACAGTATCGCCAGACTTTATTCTCTATTAAGTGTTAGTCTTCTTCTTTGGCGTTTCCCTCCAGACTATATTCCTGAGCTGACTCTTCTTCATCTTCTTCTTTTCTTATTTGGTGCTCTTCTTCTTCTATGGTTGTTATTGTTGTTGTTTTATAGCGGTTGGTATCCAAGTGTTGTTGTTGTTGTTGTTGTTGTTGTTGTTGTTGTTGTTGTTTTATGGCGGTTGGCATCCAAGTGTTGCATTACCGCCAGACTTTATTGTTGTTGTTGTTGTTGTTTTATGGCGGTTGGCATCCAATTGTTGTTGTTGTTGTTGTTGTTTTATGGCGGTTGGCATCCGAGTGTTGCATTACCGCCAGACTTTATTCCTCAGACGTTTCGTAGTCCTCAGACTCTGTCGTAGTCCGTAAAAGTACTCCTCCCATTGCTTTGGCGTTACAAAGCCCATGAGGTCATGATGTGTTTTTGTGACTAGAATAGTTGTTGTGTTGTTGTTGTTGTTGTTGTTGTTGTTTTTTATGGCGGTTGGCATCCAAGTGTTGCATTACCGCCAGACTTTATTCCTCAGACTTTGTCGTAGTCCGTAAAAGTACTTCTTCCATTGCTTTGGTGTTACAAAGCCCATGAGGTCATGATATGTCTTTGTGACTAGAATAGTTGTTGTTGTTGTTTCAGAGACCAACCGGCTTTATTCCAGGGAGACTCTTCTTCATCTTCCTCTCCTTCTTTGACGTTCGGTGCTTCCACCGTACAGCTTTATTCTTTAGGCTTCATTCTATAGGCTTTAATATGTCCACTGATGTCGCTGCTTGGTAGCCGTGCGTCTACGAGACTGGGCGAGGACAGGAGACCACCCCCACCCCCATCTCGTCACTCTGATCACTCTGACTCCCCACAAGCAGACCCCCATCACTCCGACTCCCATAGTTGTTGTGTCAGAGACCAACCGGCTTTATTCCAGGGAGACTCTTCTTCACCTTCCTCGCCCTCTTTGACGGTCGGTGCTTTGGAAGTACAAAGCCCATGAGGTCATGGGACGTCTTTGTCGTTTTATAATGTTGCATTACCGCCAGACTTTATTCCTCAGACTTTGTCGTAGTCCTCAGATTCTGTCGTAGTCCGTAAAAGAACTCCTTCCATTGCTTTGGTGTTACAAAGCCCATGAGGTCATGATATGTCTTTGTGACTAGAATAGTTGTTGTTGTTTCAGAGACCGACCGGCTTTATTCCAGGGAGACTCTTCTTCATCTTCCTCTCCTTCTTTGACGTTCAGTGCTTCCACCGTACAGCTTTATTCTTTAGGCTTCATTCTATAGGCTTTAATATTTCCACTGATGTCGCTGCTTAGTAGACGTGCGTCTACGAGACTGGGCGAGGACAGGACTTTATTCCTCAGACTTTGTCGTAGTCCTCAGATTCTGTCGTAGTCCGTAAAAGTACTCCTTCCATTGCTTTGGTGTTACAGAGCCCATGAGGTCATGATATGTCTTTGTGACTAGAATAGTTGTTGTTGTTGTTGTTGTTGTTGTTGTTGTTGTTGTTGTTGTTGTTATGGCGGTCGGCATCCAAATGTTGCATTACCGCCAGACTTTATTCCTCAGACTTTTCGACCGTTGTTGTTGTTGTTGTTGTTGTTGTTTTATGGCGGTTGGCATCCAAGTGTTGCATTACCGCCAGACTTTATTCCTCAGACTTTGTCGTAGTCCTCAGACTCTGTCGTAGTCCGTAAAAGTACTCCTTCCATTGCTTTGGTGTTACAAAGCCCATGAGGTCATGATATGTCTTTGTGACTAGAATAGTTGTTGTTGTTTCAGAGACATTCCTTGGAACAAAGTACCGCCATAAAACAACAACTGTGAGGAGACCTTGCTCAACACCCGGTCTGGAGAGACGGGAGATGGCGGAGGAGAGTGGATCGGGGATGGAAGACATTCTGGACGGCGTGGAGGAGCAGCCTTTTCTGCCTGCACGTGCCCGGAAACGTAAAAAGTCCCTTAGCTCGTCCGAGGGTTCTGGGAATGAGCAGCAGGATGAGGCTGAAGCTATTGACATCCGGGGTGAGAGCAGATACTGTAAGGTGATCATAAAGCTTGCACAGGATAGTGCATCCTTTAAGGAGTGGAATTCAGTGGCATTGTCAAAGAGCCTAACTGTAGCTGTGGGAGTGATCAAGAGTGCGAGTGTCCTTAGAGATGGCTCGCTGCTGGTCGTGTGCAAGGACGCGGCTCAGCAACGGAAGGCGATTGGAACTAAACGTCTGGGTGGAAAGGACATTCTTGTGTCTGATGCTGAAAGAAACACGGTCAGAGGAGTTATCGTAGGTGTCCCTACGGCGACGTCTGTGGATGAAGTTAAGGAGAATTTGACTGGAGTTACGGTGGTGGACGCTAGGCGTTTGAAGGTGACCCGGTTTGGGGTAAGATGTGACAGCTTGTCGGTAATGGTAACACTTGAAGGGAGGTGCCTGCCTAGTAAGGTGTTCATTGGGTACATGTGCTATAGCGTCAGGCCATATGTTCCGCCGCCCCTGCGTTGCTTTAAGTGCCAGCGCTTTGGGCATATTGCAGCGGTCTGTAGAGGGAAGCAAAGATGTGGTAAATGTGCAGGAGATCATGAGTATGGGAAGTGTGACGTGGGTGCAAAACTGAAGTGCTGTAACTGTGGGGAAGAACATAGCTCTGCCTACGGGGGATGCAGGTTTAGCAAAAGAGCTGCTGAGGTGCAGAAAATAAAGGTCTCTCAAGATATATCCTATGCAGATGCAGTCAAGAAAGTTTCAAGTAACGAGTTTAGAGTAAATACAGAGAGAGGAGCCAGCGCTGCTCCCAGCCAGGGCGAAATGAGAAAGGCCAGCGTGGCTCCCAAGGGGTGTGAGGGTTTCAGGAGTGGAGGTCCCAAGTGTGCAGGTTCCAGAATTAATGAGAATACCCTGGTTGTGGATAGAGAGGATTTTGTACTCTTTATGGTGGATGTTGTAAACTGTGCTGCTCAGACTCAAAGCAGAACTGAAAGGATCAGGATCATTGCTAAAGCTGCAGGGAGATTCCTTGGAACAAAGGAGCTTGATTGGGCAGATATAGAAAACAGGCTAAAGGCGCTAAATGGGAGTCGGAGTGATGGGGGTCTGCTTTTGGGGAGTCAGAGTGATCAGAGTGACGAGATGGGGGTGGGGGTGGTCTCCTGTCCTCGTCCAGTCTCGTAGACGCACGGCTACCAAGCAGCGACATCAGTGGAAATATTAAAGCCTGTAGAATGAAGCCTAAAGAATAAAGCTGTACGGTGGAAGCACCGAACGTCAAAGAAGGAGAGGAAGATGAAGAAGAGTCTCCCTGGAATAAAGCCGGTTGTTGTCTGAAACAACAACAACTATTCTAGTCACAAAGACATATCATGACCTCATGGGCTTTGTAACACCAAAGCAATGGAAGGAGTACTTTTACGGACTACGACAGTCTGAGGACTACGAAAAGTCTGAGGAATAAAGTCTGGCGGTAATGCAACACTTGGATGCCAACCGCCATAAAACAACAACAACAACAACAACAACAAAGTCTGGCGGTAATGCAACACTCGGATGCCAACCGCCATAAAACAACAACAACAACAACAACAACCGGCTTTATTCCAGGGAGACTCTTCTTCATCTTCCTCTCCTTCTTTGACGTTCGGTGCTTCCACCGTACAGCTTTATTCTTCAGGCTTCATTCTATAGGCTTTAATATGTCCACTGATGTCGCCGCTTGGTAGCCGTGCGTCTACGAGACTGGGCGAGGACAGGAGACCACCCCCACCCCCATCTCGTCACTCTGATCACTCTGACTCAGGTGCAGGTGCTGAGGTGCAGAAAATAAAGATCTCTCAAGGTACATCCTATGCAGATGCAGTCAAGAAAGTTTCAAGTAACGAGTTTAGAGTAAATACAGAGAGAGGAGCCAGCGCTGCTCCCAGCCAGGGCGAAATGAGAGAGGCCAGCGTGGCTCCCAAGAAGTGTGAAGGTTTCAAGAGTGGAGGTCCCAAGTGTGCAGGTTCCAGAATTAATGAGAATACCCTGGTTGTGGATAGAGAGGATTTTGTACTCTTTATGGTGGATGTTGTAAACTGTGCTGCTCAGACTCAAAGCAGAACTGAAAGGATCAGGATCATTGCTAAAGCTGCAGGGAGATTCCTTGGAACAAAGGAGCTTGATTGGGCAGATATAGAAAACAGGCTAAAGGCGCTAAATGGGAGTTTCAGAGACCAACCGGCTTTATTCCAGGGAGACTCTTCTTCATCTTCCTCTCCTTCTTTGACGTTCGGTGCTTCCACCGTACAGCTTTATTCTTCAGGCTTCATTCTATAGGCTTTAATATGTCCACTGATGTCGCTGCTTGGTAGCCGTGCGTCTACGAGACTGGGCGAGGACAGGAGACCACCCCCACCCCCATCTCGTTGTTGTTGTTGTTTTATGGCGGTTGGCATCCAAGCGTTGCATTACCGCCAGACTTTATTCTTCTGACTTTGTTGTATTCTTTAGAAGTTCTTCTTCCATTACTTTGGTGTTTCCAAAGCCCATGTTATGTTCTTGTTACATTGCCGCCAGACTTTATTCTTTAGACTTTATTCTTTAGACTTTATTTCTCCCGGCTTTATTCCAGGGCTGACTCTTCTTCCTCTTCCTCTCCTTCCGCTGCACAGCTTTATTCTTTAGGCTTGATTCTTTAGGCTTTGATATTTCCACTGACGTCGTTGCTTTGCAGCCGTGCATCTACTGGATTGGGCGAGGACAGGAGACCGGCGACAACCCTACCTCCATTTCTTTACTCTGATCACTCTGATTCCCCAAAAGTAGACTTCCTTCACTCTGACTCCCATTTAGCGCCTTTAGCCTGTTTTCTATTTCTGCCCAATCAAGCTCTTTTGTTCCAAGGAATCTTCCTGCAGCTTTAGCAATGATCCTGATTCTTTCAGTTCTCTTTTAGTTTGAGCAGCCCAGTTAATAACATCCACCATAAAGAGTAAAAAATCCTCTCTATCCACAACCAAGGTATTCTCATTAATTCTGGAACCTCCACATTTGGAACCTTCACACTTGGAACCTTCACACTTGGAACCTCCACACTTGGAACCTCCACACTTGGAACCTTCACACTTCTTGGGAACAACGCTGGCTCCTCTCACTGTATTTACGTTAACCTCGTTTCTTGACACTTTCTTGACTGCATCCGCTTAGGATATACCTTTAGAGTCCTTAATTTTCTGCACCTCAGCAGCTCTTTTGCTAAACACGCCCCCTGTAGGCAGAGCTATTAGGCCATTTGCCGAAGACAGAAAAGTGGCTAGAAAGTGGATTCCGTAGCAACATTATGGGGGATACTTTCTTTTGGTGTTTTCTTAAAGCTAAATACTTGAGGTAACATGAAAAAATCCCTGCAGTTTTTGAGAAATAGCCCGTTGAAGTTCGATAAATAGCAAAAATTAGCAAAAATTGGCACATGTGGCATTTTTACTGGCATTAAAACTCCAGATGCAGGCAAGATAGAGATATCATTTTTGTTTACACATCAAGGGGCAACTGAAGTTTGGATATATAAAACCTCAGACTGATCGGATTAATATTAAGCTTACACCAGTAAGTGTAAAAAGTGAAAAATTTGCCATTTAGAAACGATTTTCGATTTTGACAATTTTCATCAAACCTGAATAACCTTTCACAAATCCATTAACAATACCAACACCAACAATACAAATGAAAAACTAATGATGAATTAAATATATAAAACTTAATAATGAAATATAATGACATTGCACTTGATACGATTACACACAGGTCTGAGGGCAACATTCATTTTAGAGCAATACTGTATTTACATTCATCTGTTTCACTATCTTCTGACATGACAGCTGCATCATTATCCTCAGGTTCGTTAGAACAGTTATTACATTGACAAAGGTCAGTGCAGACAAGTTGAGAAGACCTACAAGAACACAGATTTGACTTGCATTTGTTTGTGCAACACTTGCAGTTTATGACTTTCAGAACATCTCTTGAGGCTGGACTGCCAGACATCCAATTTATGGACAGTTCATTGTCCTTTATGTTCCAACCATTTAGTGATGGTGACGATGCAGATATGTGTTGATGTAGAGCCCTACGATGAATTGCAGCTTGGTAGTTTGCTCGTAGTATGTGCTGCTTTAGTGTTTAACTCATAATTGTCTTTACTGTATTATCCAATTGTTTCATACTCAGGACTACTAATACTACCAACATCAATTCAGCCTATTTCCATTTGCGCAACATCGCCAAAATCAGAAGAATCCTGCCTAAAAGTGATGCCGAAAAACTTATCCATGCATTTGTAACGACTAGATTAGACTACTGTAACTCCCTGCTTGCAGCGTGTCCTAAAAGCTCCATAAAAAGCTTTCAACTGGTTCAAAATGCAGCAGCAAGATTACTAACAGGAACAAAAAGAAGAGAGCACATTACGCCAGTGCTGAAGTCTCTTCACTGGCTCCCCGTCGAGTCCAGAATCAAATTCAAAATTCTACTCTTGACCTACAAAGCCATAAATGACATGGCCCCATCCTACCTCAAAGATGCTATAGAACCATATCATCCAAACAGAGCTCTTCGCTCTCAGAATGCCGGCCTTCTGGTGGTGCCAAGAGTCTCTAAAAGTACTGTAGGAGGTAGAGCGTTTAGCTACCAAGCCCCTGTGTTATGGAATCAGCTCCCGACCCATGTTAAATATGCTGACACAGTCTCTTCATTTAAGTCCAGGCTTAAAACGTTCCTCTTCGAAATCGCTTATGGTCAGAGTAGTTAGGAACAGAAAGATAAACCCACAGCTTCAGCTACGCTGCCCTAGGAGTAACTGTGCTGGGGGAAGTATGACAGCTTGAGCACTATCCTCTTCTTCTGACTACTTATGCTATCAAACAATATTTATTTTTTAATTCCACTTGCAAACTGTTCACCGCCTTCTTTTTCTTTCTCTCACTCCTGAGGACCTGTGGACCCAGATGTCCCTCTCCTGGTGAAGTGGTCCCTGCCCCATGTGGACGGTCCCTCATCTGCCTGAAGAGTGGCTCCAGTTCGCCTCAGTCGGTCCCTCATCTGCCTGAAGAGTGGGTCCAGCTCGCCTCCGACGGTGCCTCATCTACCTGAAGAGTGGGTCCAGCTCGCCTCCCACGGTCCCTCATCTGCCTGAGGAGTGGGTCCAGTTCGCCTCCGACGGTCCCTCATCTGCCTGAAGAGTGGGTCCTGCTCGACTCCGACGGTCCCTCATCTGCCTGAAGAGTGGGTCCAGTTCGCCTCAGACGGTCCCTCTTCTGCCTGAAGAGTGGGTCCAGCTCCAGTCTCCTCGTGTCCGTCTGTCCGTCTGTGAGAGTCGGATCTCTCCTTCACTGGAACTCCTCCAGGTTTCTACGCTTTTTTCCCAAAGAGGTTTTTTTTTGTAGTTTTTCCTGGCCGAGAAGGAGAGTCTAAGGACAGAGGACCCTGGGACATCGTCCCTCGCCACCACAGACATTGTCTGACTTCATCGCCACCACAGACATTGTTGATTCATTTCTCCCTGTGGCCCTCAGAGGCAACTGTTGTTGTGATTTTGGGCCTTACAAAAATAAATTGATTTGATTTGATTTGAATCTCTGAAGATGACAACATCTCACAGAACGAAGCTGCTCAAATACATCACCAGCCTGAAGAGTTTCCACATACACAAAGTCGCTCGCATTTTGTTGACTTGGTCGATGAAATGATGTCTGAGGGAAGTCAGCTTGTAGTCTTCTCTTCAATTGATAGCTCCTGGAAAAGAAATAATTAATTAAATATCTTGAAAATTGTTACGTAGTGAATACAGATTATCAGTTGATACAAATGTTGTGTTTGAAATGAGGTAGTCATAAATACATACCCGTATGATGATGCATCCAAAGCTTCGTGTGTTGCAACCATTTTTTTGAATATCCTCAATAGCTTTGTCATACGCATGACTTCTTGCTCTTCCAAAATAGTTTTTGTGATCACACTATCACAAAAGAGCTTGTACGTATGTCCAATAGGATGTCTGGTTTCACTGGAAAAAGAGACATTTTTCATTACAAATTATATGGTAAATGAAAATCATTTCTAGAGAAACTTTATTCTGTTTCAACCATTTCTAGGCCTAACAAGAGATATATTTTCTATTAATATCATATCTTAATTTACCTTGCGCTCTCATCTTGTGTTGTTTTTTTGGCGAACAGGAACCGTGTGTACTTGTTAGAGCGCCTGTGACGGTATCTTGCCTCTATTGCCACACAGTCCTTATCCCGGATGTGCCTCTCGTAGACGTCCTGAAGGAAAATCACAACCACAAACAATTAGCAAGAGACAAATGATAGATATAAGTGCATTTTTATTATACAGAAAGAGTGAAATTGAATTATTGTATACCAAAGGCTGTTCTATATGTAAGTGGTATTTTGGGGGATTGTGAACTATAATTTAAGCCTATACATACCACATGATTCTGTTTCAGCTTTGCCAATTTATCCTTCACTCTTTTTTGGTTAACTGTAATGTAGAGGTCTTTCTTCTTGCATATCAAGCAAACTTGTGGGAGGAGCCTGGTGTCGGGGTGCGATAATCTCTGTCTTTGACCGGAGTCTTTTCGGGGATGACACATCTCCAATTTCAGTGGATTCTAGGCAAACAAGACAAATGAGCATCGGCATAACACAACTACTGAGCATAGGAACATGATAAAAAAGGCCTGAAACCGTTCTGAACCCGGACTACACCAGGACACCGGCTCAGGTACAAAAGGAGCAGGGGTTCCTGGAAGGAGACAGTGGATAACCTTTGCATTAATTCAATTCACAAGTCTTGCTGTCTTTGTCCTAGTGTGAAACCAAACGGGGCCTGGCCTTGGACATGTAAATTTCCAGGCAAGGAGGGGTTGTGTCAGGGTGTGACTTTGTGTGTTCAAACTAAATAGAATAGAAATAGTAATTAATTGAAAATTGAAAAAGGCAAAGGGCCAGATTATATTTTTTTTCCACAACACCGGTCTACACCGGTCTACACCGGTCTACACCAGAACTACACCAGGACTAAACCTAGTCTACACCAGGACTACACCTGGTCTACACCAGGACTACACCAGGACTAAACCTGGTCTACACCTGGCCTAAACCAGAACTACACAAGGACTACACAATGACTAAACCAGGACTAAACCAGGACCACACCTGGTCTACACCAGGACTACACCTGGTCTACACCTGGTCTAAACTGGTCTTTTTTCTGGTGTTCTTTGGCATAGTACAGTTGCCGTCTGTCTGTAAACCGTTTGTAACACGAGGAGTGGAAACTCGGCAAAGTTTCGAGCTCGGTGTATTGCAGATCCAAACAGTTCAGCACGGGTTGTACAGCGCTCGCTTCAGTCCCGTCGAGCGATAAACACTCTTTCACAATCAGCCAAAACGTGTCCCATCTGACCTTCGTCATAACGCAAGTCTGTTCGGCGCAATTTTCTAAAATATGCATACAACTGGCAGGTTTTTCCGAAGATCCACAGCGCCGCTTTCGCGGATTTGACGCCATGTTTGTTGATAAACAGACCGGATCTTATATCCAAGAAGCGCTGTTCTGATTGGTTCAGACTTGCTTCGCGCCTCTTCACTCGTCCGCGACAGACGAAAAATAGTTCCACCTTCGATTAGAAAGTACGCGAAAACTGCAGGAATTTCCCGTGTGGAAACTTGAGGTTAGATTTTTTAGTTCATAACGTTTTTTATAGTGGAGAAATTTTCTGTCCCCCATCCCGCTGTAGCGGTGATTCACTCTACAGAGTCTGGCGTATGGCCTATATGTTCTTCCCCACAGTTACAGCACTTCAGCTTAGCTCCTTGGTCACATTTCCCATACTCGTGATCTCCTGCACATTTACCACATCTTTGCTTCTCTCTGCAGACCGCTGCAATATGCCTAAAACGCTGGCACTTGAAGCGACTATGGCCTGACGCCATAGCTCACGTATCCAACGAACATCTTACTAGTAAAGAATAATAATGTATTAAACTATGCTGGAATAAAGAATAATCATTTATTAAACTAAACTGCTAAAAGGAAACAGCATAAAACATAATCTGGACAGAGTCAATCGGAAACCTAAAATGGCGGCATTATACTGTGTTTTACAAAATGGAGTCAGTGGAAAAGTTCTGTGCTTAGCAGACAGCGTGGGCGAGATGAGTCTTATGTCTTACAGGAGGAAGTGCAAGGAGATGTGGCTCCAAGAAGACAAGACAGATCAACCTTCATTTGCATATTCATGTATCTGTGTTTGATATACTGGGTTTCTGAGGAAATGCGTTGTTCTTGGTTTGTACCCTTGACAAAGACACGCATAGAGATGTGTGCGAAGGGACTCAGGAACCCAGATCTGCTCTGAGAATTGTACTGGTCAGGGAATAAATACTTTTACTGATTCCTGGTGCTTCTCTCCTCGATGCATGAACACGCATAGGATAGATTTAATATCCTTCTCTAGGCAGGCATTTCCCTTCAAGTTTTATCATTACCAACAGGCAGTCACATGCGGAGTTTATACGCTCACCATATTTATAGTCGCGGAGTAGGGGGGCGCGAAGGGTTTTCTTCTTCCTAGGGGGGGCTTATCAGAAAATAATTGCGAAGCACTGCCCTATAGGATGCCCTGTCTGCTCTGTGTCGCCCCCTGCAGAACGTTCTTCAGGGACAGACCGTTCTGTGTTTCGCAGGTATTTCCTTTGGCAGCACTGAGACTATACACTAGAGTGAACACTGCTTACACTGTTAGCACTTAACACATGTCATTCAACTCTTATAATCATGTGCAGTACTGTAATATATTGTAAATCATCTCTGGAGCAATCCTCACTGAAGTCATTTTACCTGTCATTACTTGTACATATTCTGCACTGTGTTTAACCATAGCCATTGCCTCTTATTGTACGTATAATATACAAGTAAATTGAGCTGCTATTATTAGCCTAAACATTATTCTGTTCATGAGCTGCACTGCACTTTGGTTTTGAACATTTAAAAAAATAACTTATAATACTCACAGGGCCACTTTAATTGAAGCAGACTGTCCTGGGAAAAGGGAGACAAATGAAATTGTTTGGTCAATTGGATATGACTCCTCTCGCCTCCTTCACCCCACTGTCTACACTTCTACCCCCTGTTACATCTCCATCATTTTATTTGTACTTCTTCTGTCTTGTTTATTTTATCTGTTCTTTTTTCGGACTGTGTACATTATTGTGTACTGTACGTGCTGTCTGTAAATACCCCCCCCTTTTTGTATATGTCAAAGCGTCTTTGGGTCATTGAAAAGCGCTATATAAATAAAAGGTATTATTATTATATGTGCAATATATAGTGCAATTGTAGTGTTATTGTAGTTTCTAATGTTTTTTAGTGAATTGTTGTGAACGTTTACTCACTTCCTCTGTTCTTTTGTCCAGAAGTCAAAGTTCCTTCTGGAAACGAGCTCCTTTGCCTTGGTCCCGACTGGACCAAGGCAATGTCTAGCATGATAGGGCTGACAACAGGGGTTGTTAGGTGTTGGCTTAAAGGTTTTATGTATATATTTGTGTATAGTTAAATGTGTATGGGTTTATGGTTTTTTTAATGGAGGGTTTAGTAAATTTTTTAGAAGCTAATTATGATGCTAATATCCATGTCCATTATTTGTAGATGAACCCAATTGATAAAAGGCGCCTGGAACATCATTCCTTGTTCTGCTGCTGGAGAAGACACAGCACCATGCACTTTACTATTTATTCTGATTGAACATTTTAAAAATGTAGACCACTTCAATATCTCATCTAACTTAAAGGAATAATAGAGGATTTCTGGGGCGTAATCTGAGTCATTTCCTCATGGCGTGGAAAGTCCTCCCACATGTCAATCATTCCCTGTGTGCTACTGCACACCTGCAGCCTCGTTCCCGGGATAGCAGCACATTTCCCTGGCTGCACATGCATGGTTGATATGCCGGTGTGTGTTTGGTGAATTCCTTCAGTGGACGGTACAAAAATGACCACAGAGAAAGACTGTGTCCGAGCTCAGAAGAGACGGAAATCTGCGTAAACGAGAGATGATGCAATCCGTCGCACTAATAAACAAACGCACTTGTAGCAGCGGGGCTGTTTGATGGGAGGTGGCCTCTTGGAAAGTACAGTAGGGTGGGGGGTGAGTGTGCGCATGCGCATTTTTTGAAAGTCGCTTGAGTTCTCAAATTGGCAAAAAAAATCCTCTATTATTCCTTTAACTCCAACCGCTAAAAGCCAGCCTACGTTACACTCCTTGGCATGATTACCTCCAACATTTTTAGTTTTTTCTTGCAGATCATTTAGATTTTTCTCCCTTTGTTTCCTTTTGGATGAGGCAATGGCTATAATGTTTCCTTTCAAAACTGCTTTAGCAGCATTCCAAATGATGGGCGGGGAAGTTTCATCATTGTTGTTATCCTCCAGATATATCTTAATGTCGTTTGACAAGTTCATCTTTTAAGTTTATTGTGCCTATATCTGCCTCAGTCGTTATTGATGTGGATTCGAAAAATCAGTGTACTGGAGTTTACTAGGGTTCTCCCTTCTCAGTCATATATTCAATTCACAAAACTTTTTATTTATTGTTCCTCCAGTCCCTCTTGAGTTCGACACGTCTAATGTTGGCTGAATGCAAAGATTTCAATCGTCGCCACAGATTAAGGTTCCCTCAGAGTGGTTTGCAATCAAGTTTATAATATTAGTATAGAAGGTGTTATCACACAAAACAGAAAACAAAAGGGTTTATGCTGAAAACATGCACCAAACCCAAAACCTGAGATTGTAACAAGGAGGAAAGTCCTTTCCTAATGAAGGGCACTGTGAAAGTCCCCCTAGCCGCTCCTGGCTTCAATCCTCACAAACTGGATACACTACCTCCCCTACATTTGGCTTTCTGATGAGTGGATGAAAGAGTTTATGTACTAAAGCAGACAGCCAACATGGAGCATAATGGGGAATGTGCTCTTTCTATTGTGATGGGTTGACAGCAACTCCGGAGCCTGAAAAGAGCTCTGGGATCACCTTCTCAGGCAAACCTTCAGTGTCGTCTACAGACAGAGGTGAGCATCTGTAGCTAATCCATATTGTCTGAAATATGTTTGTTAGCCTCACTGTCATCATTTTGTCATTTGTGTGCGAGATTAAATAAAATAAACGTTATGACTAGCTAACGTGATGGTAGAGGGATTTTGCAGACCCGAACCGCTAAAAGGGAAGGGAAAGGGAATTTGACATTTTTATATAGGCGGCACACTCAGGCAAACCTGCACCAGGTGATGGAGCCGTCCTGACCCAGCCGAGTCCAGAGTAGACCCTGAGTGTCTCAAACGGAACTTTCATGAAATGTGCAACCCGCAACACAATATAAAAATGGAAAGGCATAAATTTAACACAGGAAATTAAAAATAAGATGAGACAATCGAGTTGTTCATCAGTGATTTGAAAATAAAAGCCAAAAGTTGTCACTTTGGAGAGCTAACATATGAACTTTTTTGTGATAAAATCGTGGGTGACATAAACAATGACAGTATCTGTAAATCATTTAGTATGATTATGTGTTCGCTATTTGTTCACTGCCAGATGCCGTACTTATTAACAGTGCGCATGCTCCACCTTACGGCACGCGCTTAGAAGTAGTTCCAGTCTGGTAATGCGGTCTCGATGTATGTTGGAAATACAATGTGTAGTTAAACTCCAGCTAGACTTGACCAAGACTCCTCGCTCATTTCGACATGGTGTCAGAAGATGTCTCGGACCTATCGCCTGTGAGTTTTTAGTCGTCATTTTTGTGAAAGTCCCAAAATCAAAGGAAAATAAAAGTTACGACTAGCTAACGTGATGGCGGAGGGATTTTGCAGACCCGACCCGCTCGTTTTTGAAGGCGACCTAGCCGAAAACTGGCGTGTTTTTGAAAGGGAATATGACATTTTCATCGAGGCGGCACACTCAGACAAAGCTGCGAAGACGAAAGCATACATTCTCCTCAATCTCGCAGGAGCAGAAGCCATTGAACGGGAGCGTTCATTTCTCTACGCCGCAGAAGTTAGAGCAGCTGGTGATGATGGAGCCGTCCTCGCCCCCAGCCTAGTCCAGAGAAGACCCAGAGTGTCTCAAAAGGAAATTTAAGGAAATGTGCAACACAACAAAACAATGGAAAGGCACAAGTTTCACACACAAAATCAAAAACAAGGTGAGACAATCGAGTTGTTCATCAGTGATTTGAAAATAACAGCCAAAAGTTGTCACTTTGGAGAGCTAACAGATGAACTTGTTTGTGATAAAATTGTGTGTGGCATTAACAATGACAGTATCAGAAAAGCCCTGTTACGTGATAGTGACTTAACACTTGCCAAAGCCATTTCCATCTACCTCATTTATGCAGTGACTTTCGCCTTGGTTATACAGGCAGTCACCTTTGTGGATGCACTACAACAAAGCTCCACTGGGGGGAGCCAAAGAGCAAGGTTTAGACATAAAACAAACAAGATGCAAAGTTTATCTCAAACTGTAACAATTGTGGAGGCAGCCACCCAGCACAAAGAGACAAATGTCCAGCATTTGGCCAACAATGCCACAAATGCAATAAGATGAATCACTACAAAAAGTGCTGCAAATTCAAACTAGCCAGTCAACGTTATGAAAAGAAACAGGAAACATGTGCACAACTTGGATGTAGAGCAGCCAGACTACACTGTCACAGATGACACTTTCTACATGGATGCTGTGTCTGTGGACACTGTGAATACACAAATGGACAATCGTGATGAAGGTTTTGTGACTCTACAGGTCAATCACAAACCCATCGAAATGAAAATCGACACAGGTGCTAAATGCAACGTCAGTTCACCAGAGACTAAAACAGACTTTTTCAAAACCATCAAAGAACATTACGGAGGATGTGTTCAGCAACCAAATAGGGGAACTGCCAATAACGTATTCTATGACACTGGATCCAGATGTTCAGCCAGTCGTCCATCCAGCTCATCGCATTCCACTGGCAATGCAGACACGAGTAAAAGCAGAGCTTGACAATGAAAAAATGAAAAAAACAAAGGTGTCATCACACACAAAAAACAAAGAAGAGATAAGGCTGTGCATTAATCCTAAAGACTTGAAGAGACCCGACTACCCGATGCATAGTGTAAAAGAAGTTGCCTCTCAAATGTCAGTGCCAACTCTGTTTTCAGTACTTTTCAGCCACGTGCTACCAGAGTACAGACAGTTTATTAACAGTCAGCAATGCCTTCCAGGCTTGTCAGACCACGTCATGGTTCACCTGATCCCCACGTACAGACAGAGGCTGAAGCTCTCCAAACCTGTAGTGAGGACTTCTAAGAAGTGGACAATGAGGCAGAGGAGTTACGTGCATGTTTGGACATTACAGACTGGGAGGTTTTCAGAGCTGCCACAGATAGTTTGGATGAGTACACGGACACTGTGACGTCATACATCCGATTCTGTGAGGACAGCATTATACCAACACACACCAAAGTCACATTCAACAATGACAAACCCTGGTTCACACCAAAACTAAGGCAGCTGAGGCAGCAGAAGGAGGCAACGCACAGAGAGCGCTACAAAGATACAAAGTATGGATTTAGCAAGGAGGTGTCGAGAGCTAGATCTCAGTAAAATATGCGTCTGAAGCAGCAGTTCAACAACAACCCCGCCTCTGTGTGGAGTTGGCTCCGGCTTCTCACATATTACAAGCCCAGAGCCCCCACTTCCGCAGACGACCAAAAACTGGCCCAGCAACTCTGCACTTTCTATTCAAGATTTGACACCCCCTCCCCCACTGTGGCCACCTCTGCCAACCTATGCCAGGATCCTGATGTGGACTTCAGCTCTGCATTCAACACCATCCTCCCTGCTCTGCTCCAGGACAAGCTCTCCCAGCTCAACGTGCCTGACTCCACCTGCTGGGGGACCACTGACTGGCAGTGCGTGGTACACTTGGACTATCAGCACTGGAGCTACACAAACTGCTGCACCTCCAGCCATGACTCCTTAGAACTGATCAAGTTTGTAGACGACACCACCCTCATCGGGCTCATCTCGGACGGGGATGAGTCTGTCTACAGGAGGGAGGTGGACCGGCTGGTGTCCTGGTGCAGCGGTAACAACCTTGAGTTCAACACCCAGAAGACAGTGGAGATGATCATGGGCTTCAGGAAAGTCACAGCCCCCCTCACCATCTCAGACTCCCCCATCTCCACTGTGGACTCCCTCTGCTTTCTTGGCACCACCATCACCCGGCACCTCAAATGGAGGCTCACCATCAGCTCTCTCACTGGGAAGGCCCAGCAGAGGATGTACTTCCTGCAGCAGCTGAGGAAAGCAAATCTGACAGCGCAGATGATGGTGCAGTTCTACACGGCCATCATTGAGTCCATCCTCACCTCCTCCATCACCGTGTGGTACGCTGGAGCCACAGCCAGGGACAAACAGAGACTACAGCGCATTGTGCGCTCTACTGAGAAGGTGATCGGCTGCAGACCTCCATCTCTGCAGGACCTGTACGTTTCCAGGGCTCTGGGACGTGCAGGTCGGATCACAGCCGACCCTTCTCACCCTGGACACGGACAACTTGAGCCACTCCCCTCAGGCAGGAGGCCACTCCCCCCTGGCAGCAGGCTACTGGTCCATTCGGACCAGAACAGAATAGTTTCTTTCCCTCTACCGTTGAACTCATGAAAACTACCTAAGCACCTTGCACTCACAGCACTGTCACTTCCTATTGCACTACTTAAATTTATAATGTATTATGTACATATCACCACTTCCTATTGCACTACATAACTTTATATTGTATTATGTACATATAATGCCGTATTCAGTGTTCAATTTGTGTTGCACCGAATCACCAGGACAAGTTCCTATGTCTGTGAATTTTGTTTATCGACAAAGCCACCACCCCCTCAGCACGTCAACCCCACTGACTCTTGTCCACATTCGCCACATACAGTTAATCCGTACACTCTTTAGCCCTCACCGCAGACCCAGCAGGTGTCTCGCCCTTCTCAGCCGACTACTCAACTCACTCTCCCACCAAAGTGTCGCAGAGCGTTGCAACATATATGACATGCTCAGGTCAAATTTGTAAGCCAAATCTAAAGTACAATGACTAAATGTTTATGTGTTGTGTTTTGTGTTAATTTCAAAATGAATACATATGGCACTTTAATGTATTTTTTGGCCCAATGACATGATACATTTACTTTCTAACTCTAATAATCATTATTACTTATAGGCACAGTATTACAATTAATTTCACTAACAAATGTCACTCCTTTGTAAAGCCTTGATAGCTTTTTTAGCTCGTGAGGCAGGCTGTTTTTCACTGAGGCCATAGTCCGTCAGCTTTGACTGTTTAGTTCCCGTAGCGCATGCTTACTCATCTTTTGCTCCTCGTTTCTAGCGATTATGTGGGGTAATCTGCAAATCAAGACCGGGAACCAAGAGGCTAGTTTGATAGAAAACAAAGAGGTTAGTTTCTGTTGAAAATAACAACACCTTTTCATCAGGAGGTCCCGCCTGGTGGGCCTGCCCGCGATCATTGGTGTGAAAAAAAGGCTATCGATTCTTTATTGAGGATACAAGTGCAGACTGATGTTACAGACAGTTCAAAAATAGAAACTAAAATCTTTCTAGGGGCCAGATTAAAACATGCCGAGGGCCACATCTTGCCCCTGGGGCCACAAATGCCCAGTTCTGGCTTAGGTTTTTTGTCCAATCAAAACCACACTTTCTGCATCTAGAGACATTGAAATTTGATAATCAAGGCAAGTTAATTTGTAGAGCACATTTCATACACAAGGCAGTTCAAAGTGCTTCACACAGCAAGAAAAATGCATTAAAATTACAAAAACATTACAGAAACAGAAATACAATCAAATCAACTAAATAAAAATAATAATAAAAAAATAAAAATAAAAAAATAAAACACCTAGCCACAAAGGGTAACGTGTTTTCGGAGTCCAACTCCTTTTCAAATCAGTCCAACTGATTGATTGTACGTACTTTTACACGTCCAACGTGTTTTGGATCAGCCAATTTTGAATCAGCCAATTTTTTTTAAATATTCCTTATGGTCTCCGCGTAACACGCCCACAAAAAAGGCTTGTTTTCCTGTTTTTTCAAGGACAAGTCACGTCTAATGGAATTGATCTACGGAGCTCATATTTCACTCACTAATGCGTTTTTATGGTCTGATTAGAAACAATTAATACCCATGTAACAAATTTACTCTATAGCGCCCCCTACCCATTGTGTGAAAAACTCAACATTGTCTGATTTGTTTGAAACTCATGGTTTATATTCTCCTCAAGACGCCATGAAAAAAAGTGCATTACAGATATTGTGTATTTTTCACTATTGGCCAGCAGGGGCACAATGAATGCCTTCACTTCCTCTTTTATGTTGATGGAACATTTCCTCTTGTGCAGTCTTAGCATTAGCATTAGCGTTAGCGGCGGGTCTCAGTTACTAGGTGATGGAGGTACGGGGAGGTGGGGGTGCCGCCGGGTCACAGAGGCTCTCTCTCCCTTTCTCCCTGCTCAGGTCTGCGTTCAGCACGATCTTGCAATTTGTCAGGACAAACAACTATTTGAATCGCAAACTACGCAATCATCAACTGTGAATTACTGAGCGTCGTTTGGTAGTAGCAGAAAACATGGTCGGGCGGGAAGGCGGTCGCGCGGGAAGGCAGTCGCGGGTGGTTAGAGCCATCATCGCCGCTATCACGGCATTAATTTAAAGTTATTATTTATAATTATATAACAACCCTGCACATGCCACACTTTAAATGTTGTTTTTCCTGTATTCAACTGCAGTGCCTTAAAACAGTCCAACATTGACCTATAAAACCTACAAGTGCCTAAGAATGTGTTTGTGACGTGCTGTGATTGTGGTGCAATGTGCGCTTGCGCCTCATCACTCTTATTATTACTGTATGAAAAATATGGAAAGTGTATCTTCCATGCTTTGCTGGTGGTGCAGTGGTTAAGGGCATTTCACATGTGTATTTGCTGTGTTGTGGGTTGATTCCTGCCCTTGACCATTTGCCAAAGGTTACCAATTCGTGCTACAACCGTCCTGTCAATCAAAGCTAGTGAAATCTGCAATCAAAATGGAAGCTGATCATCACATTGTGTCAGCAGAGGGCGCTGTTTATCTTTATTAGAGACAGCGCATCTCTCATCGAAATCATAGTTTGACCAGACTGAGGCCTACGATCACACTGCAGGGAGAGTGTGACCACTTTTATATGTGGTTCTAAATCTGATGGCTAGAGTCTCAGAACTCACAGCTCACATTCATCTGCTGTGCTAAAATTAAACAAGTGCATAGCTGTCAACTTATCAAGGAGGCTATGCGTGAGATTTAGACACACTATGCGTGAGATTAAGACACCCCCTTACGCATTTTTAAGCACTGTGTACATAGGAAGAATTTACACAATTTTAACCCCCCCCCCTCCCCTAGATGCGTACATACTAAATGGATGGCCTCGTAGGCTTCTACTTTGAGTTTGAGTTGAACCACTGACAGATGATACGTTTGAAAAGATTTGTTTTTCAAAATCTTTATGGCCTTTGCTGTCGATGCAACTGACGCTCCCATTGCCAACTGTGCACTGAAAACTGTTTCTCTGCTTTCTCTGCGATGATACAAGGGTAGGACTGTGTCCACTCTGTTTTAAATCATGACTTATACCTGGCCGCACCACTAAACTTGGTCTTTTTCAGTGGAACAGATTCACCACTGCTTCTGCTGCCGCTGCTGTCGCTGACAGGGACAGCAGATAACTCACGCGCTGAAACACGGCTTGTGATTGTTGTGACCTAGTTTCATGTCAGCAGTAGATCTACTGTGGCCTGTTGGAAGCATTCAAATTTCCTGACGACAGTGACAGTGCTGGACTTAATCAGGAAGGCCATTTTTTCAAGAAATGTACCTAATATTTTTAGTGTGAGAAAAGGCCATCAGCGCGTGAGAGCGTGAGGCAGGTCATAAACGCGTGAGTTTCATGCCAAATGCGTGAGCATTGACAGGTATGCAAGTGCAACTATTTATTTTGTGTGGGGGATAATCAAATAACTTTTGCCTATTAAGACAAAATATGAAGATGACTACAGGCCTGTATTCACAAATAGTGCTTCCTCATTATTGGCCTTATTCCACCCCGCCCAGTTTGACGTCTTTTGGCCACGGCTCAGCACTTCCGATGTAATCCATGTGCCGTCGTGACACATATTCATGTGCAATTACTGTCGTGATCACATGCAATGGTATTTATGTATGTATTTATTTATTTATTTATTTTATCTTTATTATTTTCCCCCTCCATCCCTTGTTGGGAAATGGGAAGTTTTGTCTGTTGGAGTTTTTGTTTATAGGAAATCTTCTACTGAAAGTGTTTTTCAGACTTCCTATAAGTGATCTGTTCTTCTGTATCTACCTCTGTATCTTCCTGCGTTGCATCAATGAAATTTCCCCATGTGGGACAAGAAAAGATTATCTTGTCTTATCGTAATGGTATTTCCAGTCCAGAAGGTTTAAATGGAGAATGAGGGAAAAGTCTGGCCGCTAAATCATGCTCTAAAGTCGCAGCTCTGTGTTCACTAATACAACCAGAAGAAGGATTAGGTTGTATGGCGGCAATAAGGCGGGCCACTGGAATAAGATAAGTCTCTCTCATAATGTGACAACAGTACGACTTCTGGTTCTGTCTTGTTTCTTCTCCACATCCGACACTTCCAGGCTGTTGTGTTCACACATAAAACTGATTTGAGTCACATTTTACTTGCGAACATCCTCTCTAAGGCCCTAAACACACAACGCTGCGTTTACACTGTAAGTTCACGAGACAGAAGCCGCGTGTGAACGTGAGGACGACCAGCTCCGAATCCCCTCCACCTCAGTTTCTCCTCCACCTCACTGTTTCTCCTCCACCTCGTTGTCTCCACCTCACTGTCTCCACCTCGCCGTACAATATGTTACTCAAGGGACTGTTACACTGTACAATATGTTACTCAAGGGACTGTTACACTGTACAATATGATACTCCAGGGACTGTTACACTGTACAATATGTTACTCCAGGGACTGTTACACTGTACAATATGTTACTCCAGAGACTGTTACACTGTACAATATGTTACTCCAGAGACTGTTACACTGTACAATATGATACTCAAGGGACTATTACACTGTACAATATGATACTCCAGAGACTGTTACACTGTACAATATGATACTCAAGGGACTGTTACACTGCACAATATGATACTCAAGGGACTGTTACACTGTACAATATGTTACTCAAGGGACTGTTACACTGTACAATATGATACTCAAGGGACTGTTACACTGTACAATATGTTACTCCAGAGACTGTTACACTGTACAATATGTTACTCCAGAGACTGTTACACTGTACAATATGATACTCAAGGGACTGTTACACTGTACAATATGATACTCCAGAGACTGTTACACTGTACAATATGATACTCAAGGGACTGTTACACTGTACAATATGATACTCCAGAGACTGTTACACTGTACAATATGATACTCCAGAGACTGTTACACTGTACAATATGATACTCAAGGGACTGTTACACTGTACAATATGTTACTCCAGAGACTGTTACACTGTACAATATGATACTCAAGGGACTGTTACACTGTACAATATGATACTCCAGAGACTGTTACACTGTACAATATGATACTCAAGGGACTGTTACACTGTACAATATGATACTCCAGAGACTGTTACACTGTACAATATGATACTCCAGAGACTGTTACACTGTACAATATGATACTCAAGGGACTGTTACACTGTACAATATGTTACTCAAGGGACTGTTACACTGTACAATATGATACTCCAGAGACTGTTACACTGTACAATATGATACTCCAGAGACTGTTACACTGTACAATATGATACTCAAGGGACTGTTACACTGTACAATATGTTACTCAAGGGACTGTTACACTGTACAATATGATACTCCAGAGACTGTTACACTGTACAATATGATACTCAAGGGACTGTTACACTGTACAATATGTTACTCAAGGGACTGTTACACTGTACAATATGATACTCCAGAGACTGTTACACTGTACAATATGATACTCCAGAGACTGTTACACTGTACAATATGATACTCAAGGGACTGTTACACTGTACAATATGATACTCCAGAGACTGTTACACTGTACAATATGATACTCCAGAGACTGTTACACTGTACAATATGATACTCAAGGGACTGTTACACTGTACAATATGATACTCCAGGGACTGTTACACTGTACAATATGTTACTCAAGGGACTGTTACACTGTACAATATGATACTCCAGGGACTGTTACACTGTACAATATGTTACTCCAGGGACTGTTACACTGTACAATATGTTACTCCAGAGACTGTTACACTGTACAATATGTTACTCCAGAGACTGTTACACTGTACAATATGATACTCAAGGGACTATTACACTGTACAATATGATACTCCAGAGACTGTTACACTGTACAATATGATACTCAAGGGACTGTTACACTGCACAATATGATACTCAAGGGACTGTTACACTGTACAATATGTTACTCAAGGGACTGTTACACTGTACAATATGATACTCAAGGGACTGTTACACTGTACAATATGTTACTCCAGAGACTGTTACACTGTACAATATGTTACTCCAGAGACTGTTACACTGTACAATATGATACTCAAGGGACTGTTACACTGTACAATATGATACTCCAGAGACTGTTACACTGTACAATATGATACTCAAGGGACTGTTACACTGTACAATATGATACTCCAGAGACTGTTACACTGTACAATATGATACTCCAGAGACTGTTACACTGTACAATATGATACTCAAGGGACTGTTACACTGTACAATATGTTACTCAAGGGACTGTTACACTGTACAATATGATACTCCAGAGACTGTTACACTGTACAATATGATACTCCAGAGACTGTTACACTGTACAATATGATACTCAAGGGACTGTTACACTGTACAATATGTTACTCAAGGGACTGTTACACTGTACAATATGATACTCCAGAGACTGTTACACTGTACAATATGATACTCAAGGGACTGTTACACTGTACAATATGATACTCAAGGGACTGTTACACTGTACAATATGATACTCCAGAGACTGTTACACTGTACAATATGATACTCAAGGGACTGTTACACTGTACAATATGATACTCAAGGGACTGTTACACTGTACAATATGTTACTCAAGGGACTGTTACACTGTACAATATGATACTCCAGAGACTGTTACACTGTACAATATGATACTCAAGGGACTGTTACACTGTACAATATGTTACTCAAGGGACTGTTACACTGTACAATATGATACTCCAGAGACTGTTACACTGTACAATATGATACTCCAGAGACTGTTACACTGTACAATATGATACTCAAGGGACTGTTACACTGTACAATATGATACTCCAGAGACTGTTACACTGTACAATATGATACTCCAGAGACTGTTACACTGTACAATATGATACTCAAGGGACTGTTACACTGTACAATATGATACTCAAGGGACTGTTACACTGTACAATATGTTACTCAAGGGACTGTTACACTGTACAATATGATACTCCAGGGACTGTTACACTGTACAATATGTTACTCCAGGGACTGTTACACTGTACAATATGTTACTCCAGAGACTGTTACACTGTACAATATGTTACTCCAGAGACTGTTACACTGTACAATATGATACTCAAGGGACTGTTACACTGTACAATATGATACTCCAGAGACTGTTACACTGTACAATATGATACTCAAGGGACTGTTACACTGCACAATATGATACTCAAGGGACTGTTACACTGTACAATATGTTACTCAAGGGACTGTTACACTGTACAATATGATACTCAAGGGACTGTTACACTGTACAATATGTTACTCCAGAGACTGTTACACTGTACAATATGTTACTCCAGAGACTGTTACACTGTACAATATGATACTCAAGGGACTGTTACACTGTACAATATGATACTCCAGAGACTGTTACACTGTACAATATGATACTCAAGGGACTGTTACACTGTACAATATGATACTCCAGAGACTGTTACACTGTACAATATGATACTCAAGGGACTGTTACGCTGTACAATATGATACTCAAGGGACTGTTACACTGTACAATATGATACTCCAGAGACTGTTACACTGTACAATATGATACTCAAGGGACTGTTACACTGTACAATATGATACTCAAGGGACTGTTACACTGTACAATATGTTACTCAAGGGACTGTTACACTGTACAATATGATACTCCAGAGACTGTTACGCTGTACAATATGATACTCAAGGGACTGTTACACTGTACAATATGATACTCCAGAGACTGTTACGCTGTACAATATGATACTCAAGGGACTGTTACGCTGTACAATATGATACTCAAGGGACTGTTACACTGTACAATATGTTACTCAAGGGACTGTTACGCTGTACAATATGTTACTCAAGGGACTGTTACACTGTACAATATGATACTCCAGAGACTGTTACGCTGTACAATATGATAATCCAGAGACTGTTACGCTGTACAATATGATAATCCAGAGACTGTTACGCTGTACAATATGATAATCCAGAGACTGTTACGCTGTACAATATGATAATCCAGAGACTGTTACGCTGTACAATATGATACTCCAGAGACTGTTACGCTGTACAATATGATAATCCAGAGACTGTTACGCTGTACAATATGATAATCCAGAGACTGTTACGCTGTACAATATGATAATCCAGAGACTGTTACGCTGTACAATATGATAATCCAGAGACTGTTACGCTGTACAATATGATAATCCAGAGACTGTTACGCTGTACAATATGATAATCCAGAGACTGTTACGCTGTACATGCACATGTGGTTTAGTGAGTGTGCTCTGTGCAGGGTGTGAACACAGGAAGGAAACAGTTTGAAAACAACAGGAAACAAATAAGAAGTGTCGTCTGAGCTCTTGCACATGATCACATTTACTGAGGTCTTAAGGATGTTCTGGGAGACAACCTCCCCTCAGTCTACAACAGCCTCGTTAACTCACCTTGGAAACCAGTCAGATGCACTTGACAGCTCTGAGTTGAGAAGGCCAGACTTGTAACGAAAGGTAGGTCAAGTTCCCTTTGGGCAGGACAAATCAGAGCTCAGGAGAACAGAAATGCTCCTCCCCTTTGGGCAGGATTTACGTCAGATTATTTTTGATGGAAGTTTATTTTCTAAAACAGCAGATATTGAAATTTGAAGGATTTATACGATGAACCGCTCCTGGACAAAGATTACATTGACTTTTGCACTATTTTATTATTTTAATTCTATTTAAAAATAAATGACGAAATACTGTAAATAAAATCTGGTCCTTGATTTAAATCCTTCAAGTTCAAATCAGAGTCACGTTAAAATAGTTTAAGGTTTGAGTTTAGGTTTAAGTTAAGCAAGTAGTTAGGCTCTGTCTCCAGGCAGTGAATGCAAGTCACAGTGAGGCATGTGTAGGTTCATTGTTCCCAGTGACTGAGCTTCAGAAACACAGAGGAGCACTTCCTGTTTCAATTGTAGAGGGAAACGACTGGACCACCAGCAAAGCTATAGGCACTGGGGGTCCCTGCATAGATTGGCCCCTGAGTGACCGCTGGCAGCTGTCCCCACACTGTCAACAACAGCCAAGACAACACACGTGTCATAAGTGTTTTATTAATTTTCAATTTCATGACAACAATACACAAACATCTTCACATTTCATATCAATATTTATGGACAAAATACAACAAGAGTCTTTACAAAAGCAGAGATGATGCACTGGAGATGGGCCTCTGAAGGCTCCTAGAGGCTCCTGGAGGTGTCCTGGGCGATCCTAAAGGACCCCAGAGGCTTCTGGAGGCTTCTATTGGCTCCTGGAGGGTCTTGTAGAATCTTATAGGGACATTGAGGATCCTGGAGGCTCCTGGGATCAGTCCAGCACTGAGCCCAGTTTGGAGGGGAGCCCCTCGGCCTGTCTCCACTTGGCGTTACGCAACTGGAACCATTTCTGGAACACAAAGTGGGCGGAGTTAGTGCTGAAAAGGTTTCAGTTTCATTTTCAGCTGTACAAGGGGCCCCAGGCCCAGGGGTCTGTACAGCACTGAGAGACCCACTCTGTCTGTTTGAATTTGTTTATCTCTGTCCAAATGTGACCACCTGTACGGCCCCTATAGGACTATGAATGAGGCCCCAGGGCACAGAACACACACTGGGAGTGAGGCCCCAGGGCACAGAACACACACTGGGAGTGAGGCCCCAGGGCACAGAACACACACTGGGAGTGAGGCCCCTGAGCACAGAACACACACTGGGAGTGAGGCCCCAGGGCACAGAACACACACTGGGAGTGAGGCCCCTGAGCACAGAACACACACTGGGAGTGAGGCCCCAGGGCACAGAACACACACTGGGAGTGAGGCCCCTGAGCACAGAACACACACTGGGAGTGAGGCCCCAGGGCACAGAACACACACTGGGAGTGAGGCCCCAGGGCACAGAACACACACTGGGAGTGAGGCCCCTGAGCACAGAACACACACTGGGAATGAGGCCCCTGAGCACAGAACACACACTGGGAGTGAGGCCCCTGAGCAGAGAACACACACTGGGAATGAGGCCCCTGAGCACAGAACACACACTGAGAATGAGGCCCCTGAGCGCAGAACACACACTGGGAGTGAGGCCCCTGAGCACAGAACACACACTGGGAGTGAGGCCCCTGAGCACAGAACACACACTGGGAATAAGGCCCCTGAGCACAGAACACACACTGAGAATGAGGCCCCTGAGCACAGAACACACACTGTGAGTGAGGCCCCTGAGCACAGAACACACACTGGGAATGAGGCCCCTGAGCACAGAACACACACTGGGAATGAGGCCCCAGGGCACAGAACACACACTGGGAGTGAGGCCCCTGAGCACAGAACACACACTGGGAATGAGGCCCCTGAGCACAGAACACACACTGAGAATGAGGCCCCTGAGCACAGAACACACACTGGGAGTGAGGCCCCTGAGCACAGAACACACACTGCGAGTGAGGCCCCTGAGCACAGAACACACACTGGGAATGAGGCCCCAGGGCACAGAACACACACTGGGAGTGAGGCCCCTGAGCACAGAACACACACTGCGAGTGAGGCCCCTGAGCACAGAACACACACTGGGAATGAGGCCCCAGGGCACAGAACACACACTGGGAGTGAGGCCCCTGAGCACAGAACACACACGGGGAATGAGGCCCCTGAGCACAGAACACACACTGGGAATGAGGCCCCAGGGCACAGAACCCACACTGGGAGTGAGGCCCCTGAGCACAGAACACACACTGGGAATGAGGCCCCAGAGCACAGAACACACACTGGGAGTGAGGCCCCAGGGCACAGAACACACACTGGGAGTGAGGCCCCAGGGCACAGAACACACACTGGGAATGAGGCCCAAGAGCACAGAACACACACTGGGAGTGAGGCCCAAGGGCACAGAACACACACTGGGAATGAGGCCCCAGGGCACAGAACACACACTGGGAATGAGGCCCCTGAGCACAGAACACACACTGGGAATCACACTGGGAATGAGGCCCCAGGGCACAGAACACACACTGGGAATGAGGCCCCAGGGCACAGAACACACACAGGGAGTGAGGCCCCAGGGCACAGAACACACACTGGGAATGAGGCCCCAGGGCACAGAACACACACTGGAGGCCCCAGGGCACAGAACACACACTGGGAGTGAGGCCCCTGAGCACAGAACACACACTGGGAGTGAGGCCCCTGAGCACAGAACACACACTGGGAGTGAGGCCCCAGGGCACAGAACACACACTGGGAGTGAGGCCCCAGGGCACAGAACACACACTGGGAGTGAGGCCCCAGGGCACAGAACACACACTGGGAGTGAGGCCCCCCCCTCTCCTGAAGTCACGCCTCCTGCTGTGACTGTGCCAGGAGCCTGTCCTGCCTGGTGTGGTGGTAGAGACTCTGCCCCTGCATCACTAGATCCCTGGTTCAAACCTCAGAGGAGATGATACTGGGCAGTAACACCAGTAGTCCACTAGAGGGAGAAACATGTGATTAACACACCACTTTGCTCAGACGTGGGTCATATCATCTTTTGTGAAACTTTTTTGTAAAACTTAATTTAACTGAACAGAAATAACTTTTCTCAATAAAAGACTCTTTCATGAGAACTGTGTGGTGGTTTATTGAATTATACTAATATTGATCCACTGAGAAATTATACAGCAGGTGGCATGACAATAAAAAATATGCCTAAAATATGCAAAATAAGGTTTGTTAGGAACACATTTGGAACATAGTTTAATGATAAATGCAAGTGTTTCCCTGCCTTGTTCCTCCCTTTTCCTCCTCACTTGTCCTCACTGAAGGGACCTTATTTAGATACACGCCCCTTCACCGAGAAAGCACCGCCTTATTAGAGTTAAAGATAGAAAGTATATAAAACATCTTGATCTCAGTTGAAAAGTTCCTGTCATGGCTTATCTTAATGTACAAAACTATAACAATGACATAAAGTGATTTTAAACACATTTTAAATCCAGCAAATAAAGGTGTGTCGTGCCTCAGCTTCCTCTTTCATTTATCCAAGCTCCTCCCTCTCTAATAAATGACTAAATGTACGTGTATTTGCTTCTAAATAAGCGTGGAAGTAAACCAAGCCCCCAGGGAGCAAGACCTGTCCATTGAAGTCAATGCGGCGCTCATTAGTGCATGTCACCAGTTTAGCCTTTAGCGGCTAACTAGCTCTTCTGTACTGTGCGGTCCGGAAGTCATGTAGGGTCAGAGCTCTGACCAATCAGAGCAAGAGTTGCTAAAGCGGATTAGCGCGAAACAGAGCGAGAAAGTATAAAAAGTGTTTTTTAAGGAAACTGAAGGATTTTGAATTGGAAAGAAGTTAATGATCTGAAAAAGGCAAAAGTCGCCACAAAATCCGACCTTTGTAAAAGCTGTAGGTCCCATCAGCCGGACATAAACAGTTTGTTTTTACAGTGTGCTCAATAGGTAAATGCTTTCTGGACTGAGGAGGATTTCTTTCGCTGCAGCACCAATGGACTGGCGACTAGTCCGACTCACTGCAGGTTTAAGCAGTACCCTATCCCGTAAACTCATGTGCTCTCAGGTGTTACACCTGTTAAGTCAGCGCCGAAGCGGACGAGCTGTAAAAGATAAGACTTCTCCTTCTGCTCGCTCCGTTTGGAACAGCACTTAATGAGGAGGCTCCTTCACGAGGATCAGCGCATATGGGCAAAGGAAAGAGGAAATGGTTTGGGAAAGGGCCTGGGATCAGCACAGATTGATTGTCAGGGTTCATACAGATTTTAATTTAAAGGACACATTATGCAGAATTTACTTACTTTACTAGCTTTTAATCATGTACTAATATTGCTCCCTCATCAAAAACATACCTGGAGTAGCATTGAGCTTCATTCACACTTGTTTGATAAATCCATAAATCAGACTCGCTCTGTCTCATCACGATCAGTACAACTGTGAGCTGAGACCTGGAAGTGAAAGGCCAGCTTCATATGCGCTGGAAAAATGTGTCATACTGTGTCATTCCCTCTGCACTCAGGACCGTGGGAGACAGCAGAGATCCAAATGTAATTCTGTTTGTTCTTTTTTTTGTTCTAAAACATTAGATACTAAACTATAGGTACTCAAGAGCATGTTTAAAGGCTGATAATACAAATAATGCATAGTAAGTGGTTTATTTATGGTTTTCCATAACTTTTTACAACAATTTCTTAATTTCCCATGACTTTAACCACATGACGTATACCATAACTCATTCACACATCATTTTCAATCAATTATTTGCTTTTATTAGTGGATTGAGACTATACCAACATGTTTACAGATTTCAAAATATAGAACAAACTATAAATGTTCAATTTCATCCAATTAGTTGAAAATGCAGTTTTACTATACTCAATAACTAATGAAATTAGTTTATTTTAGTCCCAAGTTATCTGTTCAAAAAACAAACCAAATCGTCAATGAATTTAACCCTAAAAAGACAATTAATAAAAACACTTTGCCTGCAATCTAGTTTTATAGGTGGGTCTTTTCTCTTCAGGACATTTTTGACTAATCAGGCCGTATTTCTTCTAATTTCACATATTTTAGATAAACACAATTTGGGCTGCTAGTCAACTGCTAGTTAGTGGAGATTGGATCATACCATTAAAAATCAATTACAAATTGTAAAATGATATCCTAAACTGAATGGCATTTTTGGCCCAGCCCAATCATTTATGCCCGATACACTTTGTGTGGCTCTGGTTATTTCAGCGATATCTGTCAAAGCCTCGAAGGCAGACATTTAGCACTAAGCATAAATAAAGCAGTGCCTTGAAAATAGCTGCTTTGCGAACATTTAGCGACAACACAGTTTGTATCTCACCATTCTTCATACTCATCTTCCCTGCAGCATTTGCACTTGGTTCTAAAAGTTGGACTTCGAGCTTGGATCAGATGCTCAGGAGCACCGACACGAAGGTGATGAACCAGAAAGTGTCCACCTGCCCCTCCCTTACCTGTGGCTGCAGTCACACACCTGCCCCTCCCTTACCTGTGCCTGCAGTCGCACACCTGCCCCTCCCATACCTGTGCCTGCAGTCGCACACCTGCCCCTCCCATACCTGTGCCTGCAGTCACACACCTGCCCCTCCCTTACCTGTGCCTGCAGTCGCACACCTGCCCCTCCCATACCTGTGCCTGCAGTCACACACCTGCCCCTCCCTTACCTGTGCCTGCAGTCGCACACCTGCCCCTCTCCTACCTGTGCCTGCAGTCGCACACCTGCCCCTCCCATATGTGTGCCTGCAGTCACACACCTGCCCCTCCCTAACCTGGGCCTGCAGTCGCACACCTGCCCCTCCCTTACCTGTGCCTGCAGTCGCACACCTGCCCCTCCCTTACCTGTGCCTGCAGTCGCACACCTGCCCCTCCCATACGTGTGCCTGCAGTCACACACCTGCCCCTCCCTAACCTGGGCCTGCAGTCGCACACCTGCCCCTCCCATACCTGTGCCTGCAGTCGCACACCTGCCCCTCCCATACGTGTGCCTGCAGTCACACACCTGCCCCTCCCTAACCTGGGCCTGCAGTCGCACACCTGCCCCTCCCTTACCTGTGCCTGCAGTCGCACACCTGCCCCTCCCTTACCTGTGCCTGCAGTCGCACACCTGCCCCTCCCATACGTGTGCCTGCAGTCACACACCTGCCCCTCCCTAACCTGGGCCTGCAGTCGCACACCTGCCCCTCCCATACCTGTGCCTGCAGTCACACACCTGACCAGCCCCTCCCTTACCTGTGCCTGCAGTCACACACCTGCCCCTCCCCTACATGCCTGCTCAACATAGTTATTCATTTGAACAGCAACTAAATAGTGCAGCACAAACTGGTGTGTTACAATAATCCAAAGCATCTTTTCTAGACTGGTTGTAGTATTAGGACTCAGTGTATCTCCTCTGAGCTTTAAACCTGTGATTAGCAGATCCACAGGCAGAGTCTCTACCACCACACCAGGCGGTACAGCTTCTGGCACAGTGCAGAAGGCATGACTTCAGGGGAGTCACGCTGTGTGGGTGGATCCCTCATTTTAATACAGAGGGAAGGGCTTGACACACCCTCTCCACAAACCCTGCTTGCATCAAAGGTTTTTCCTTAAGCTGTAATTTTCCATAGTATTAAACAAATAAGTATCGTTTTACCTTTCTATTTCCATGGATTCCATGGAAATAGATGAGACAGAGGAAGAGGCCCCAGGAGTCATGAATAAATAAATGCAGGTGACAATCCACCACCAGAATGTTTTTCAGTGTCACTTTAAGTCTAATCTGGTCTGGTTGAACACAAGAACCTAAAAATAGGCTCCTTTTCATGAAATAGGCCTGTATTTTAAACTACCTTATGCACAGCAACATTCAAAATATTGTTGTAGTTTCTCACCACCTCTGCCAAGGTGCCTCTGAGCACGGCACTGAGCAGCGCTCTCAGTGTCACTCTAGGTTAGAGTGTGAGAGCATCTGCAGCAGAGCGAGGGAGAGGAGGAGCTGAGGGAGAGCTGAGGAGGAGCAGATGAAGAGCAGAGGAGAAGAGGAGCAGAGGAAGAGCGGAGGGGAGGAGGAGCAGAGGAGAGGAGCTGAGGGAGAGCAGAGGAGGAGTAGATGAAGAGCAGAGGAGAGCAGGAGCAGAGGAAGAGTGGAGGAGGAGCTGAGGGAGAGCAGAGGAGGAGCAGATGAAGAGCAGAGGAGAGCAGGAGCAGAGGAAGAGCAGAGGAGAAGTGGAAGAGCAGAGGAGGAGCAGAGGAAGAGCAGAGGAGAGGAGGAGCAGAGGAAGAGTGGAGGAAGAGCAGGGGAGAGGTGGAGCAGAGGAAGAGTGGAGGAGGAGCTGAGGGAGAGCAGGGGAGAGGAAGAGCAGAGGAGCAGAGGAAGAGCAGAGGAGAGGAGGAGCAGAGGAAGAGTGGAGGAGGAGCAGAGGGAAAGCTGAGGAAGAGCAGAGAAGAGGAGACGGAGAGGTAGAGACAGAGGAAGAGGCCCCAGGAGTCAGGACCGATGCGGTGGTCACGTGACCTGTGGAGCCGGATGCCCTTCTTGCCGCTCCCCGGGAGCGCGCGCGCGCACGGAGCCTGTCGGTCCAGTCCAACCACACCGCCGAGCTCATGACGTCATGGTGTACTTACTCTGTACTTCACTAAAGCTTCACATTCTACTGCGTGAGCACAGAATGTTCCGTAATGTCCCGCTCCTCGGTCTCACCTGCGTCTCCTGCTGCGTGAGCCCGCACTCCGCCGCGATCAGCATCAGCGTGGTCCCGTCCGGGTGTTTGCTCACTTTGGTGAAGTTCTCCTCCAGAGTCCGGAGCTGGTATTCCGACAACTGCAGCGAGCTCGCCTCACTCCCCGACATGTCCGGTCCGGGTCGGTGAGAGGAGAGAGGGGGACACTCACGGAGCAGAGAGGGGGACACTCACGGAGCAGAGAGGGGGACACTCACGGAGCAGAGGGTGACGTGATGTGTGTGCGGAGAAGTGTGCGCCAGCTCTGGAGTCAGAGGCGCGCTCTGCTCCGCCCCCGCACACCGCTCTCTCTCTCCCTCTGTCCCTCCCTCTCCACATCTCTCTCTCTCTCTCTCCACATCTCTCTCTCTCCCCCTCTCCACATCTCTCTCTCTCCCCCTCTTCACATCTCTCTCTCTCTCTCCCCCTCTCCACATCTCTCTCTCTCTCCTCTCCACATCTCTCTCTCTCTCCCCCTCTCCACATCTCTCTCGCTCTCCCCCTCTCCACATCTCTCTCTCTCTCCCCCTCTTCACATCTCTCTCTCTCTCCCCCTCTCCACATCTCTCTCTCTCCTCTCCACATCTCTCTCTCTCCCCCTCTCCACATCTCTCTCTCTCTCCTCTCCACATCTCTCTCTCTCTCCCCCTCTCCACATCTCTCTCTCTCTCCCCCTCTCCACATCTCTCTCTCTCTCTCCACATCTCTCTCGCTCTCCCCCTCTCCACATCTCTCTCTCTCTCCCCCTCTTCACATCTCTCTCTCTCTCCCCCTCTCCACATCTCTCTCTCTCTCCCCCTCTCCACATCTCTCTCTCTCCCCCTCTCCACATCTCTCTCTCTCTCCTCTCCACATCTCTCTCTCTCTCCCCCTCTCCACATCTCTCTCTCCCCCTCTCCACATCTCTCTCTCTCTCTCCACATCTCTCTCTCTCCCCCTCTCCACATCTCTCTCTCCTCTCCACATCTCCCTCTCTCTCCCTCCCTCCTGAGCAGGAGTGTGGAAAAGTCCACACTGCTCCAAACAGACCGGTACAGAGGCGGTCAGAGCCTGGATGGGGAGTGAGGGTCTGGACAGAGAGCGCCTGTGAGTCAGTCTGCTCCAGGACGAGGCTCATGAAGGGGACAACTCAGCTCTTTAGTCCCAAACCCCTGTGGGACCTGTGTGTATGTGTGCGTAAGTGTGTTTGTGTGTGTGAGTGTGTGTGTCTGTGTGTGTGTGTGTGTGTGTGTGCGTGTGTGTGAGTGTGTGTGTCTGTGTGTGTGTGTGTGTGTGCGTGTGAGTGTGTGTGTGTTTGTGCGTGTGTGTGTGTGAGTGTGTGTGTGTGCGTGTGTGTGAGTGTGTGTATTTGTGTGTGAATGTGTGTGTTTGTGTGTGTGTGCGCGTGTGTATGTGTCTGTGTGTTTATGTGTCTGTGTGTGCGTAAGTGTGTGTGTATGTGTTTGTGAGTGTGAGTGTCTGTGTGTGCGTAAGTGTGTGCGTAAGTGTGTGTGAGTGTGTGTGTGAGTGTGTGTGTCTGTGTGCGTGTGTGTGTGTTTGTGCGTGTGTGTGAGTGTGTGTTTGTGCGTGTGTGTGTGTGTGTGAGTGTGTGTTTGTGCGTGTGTGTGTGTGTGTGTGAGTGTGTGTGTGTGTGTGCGTGTGCTTCACACCTTTGTCAGCTTCTGGTGATTTGCCTTTATCTGCAGCTTATGTAACTTTGTGACACAGTGACCAGAGGAACAGAGGCCTCTCATACACTCATTTTCATAATCACAGCACCAGTAGAGGCCCCGAGGCCCCGAGGCCCTTGTGCATCTGACGTCACACTGAGCGAGACAGGTTCAGATTCTGTGCTGAAGTGACCTTTAACTGTCAAACATATGTTGGTCCTGGTTTATGGTCCATCTGCTCCTCTAATGTGAAGGACAAAACATTAACAGTATTTTCAAAGACGGACACAAAAGAGACAAACTGAATCATATCTGGAGGAGCAGAGCGAGAAACACAAATGTTCAATCATTTCATATCGACAACATACTTTTGTCTCTTAGATTTACTCACAGTGAGAAGAAAAACACTTTTACCCCTTTTTTACCCTTTTAAAAATATATTTTAAAGTTACTCTTTACTTTATCCACTATCTCTATTCAGATATTTGTGTCAAACACTTATCCTTTTACTTATAACCACTAAAGAAGGAAAGGACCGACTGGACTGTGCCTCATATAGACCTATTTCTATTCTGAATGTGGCTGTCACATACACCTCACTTATGTCCAAAATATTGGAACAAACTGAATCCACAAAGATCAGACAAGATTCATGAGAAAACGACAAATACAAGACAACATAAGACCATCTTTACACACAATGAGACAAATACAAACAACAAAACTGTAATAACTAGTCTGGATACTGAGAAGGCTTTTGATTCTGTAACTGGTCATATTTATTTAAATATATTTCAAATAGACGGCTTAATTATAAAACAAAATATTGGGAGTCTTTATGATGGTCCAGCATCAAGAATTAAAATCAATGGTCACATGACAGATCCACTGACTCTGGACAGAGGGGTCAGGCAGGGCTGCGCCTGGTCTCTCCTGCTGTTTGCTTTGTATTTGGAACCATTGGCCCAATTTATTAGACAATCAAAAACAATTCATGATGTTACAATTGATGGGATGGAACACAAAACTGCCTGATATGCACATGATGTTCTATTATAACTCTACAATTATTATTATTTCAGCTCAGATCAGAGCGTTGCTGAAGCTGAATGGTGCTCATAGTGAGAGTAATGTTGTGCCGGGGGTTCCTGTACAGGCCTTATAGTGAGAGTAATGTTGTGCCGGGGGTTCCAGTCTCCGTCTCATCATGTCTCCGTCTCATCATGTCACCGTCTCATCATGTCTCCATCTCATCATGTCTCTGTTTCATCATATCTCTGTCTCATCATGTCTCTGTCTCATCATGTCTCTGTTTCATCATGTCTCTGTCTCATCATATCTCC
>NW_027315735.1:10703917-10726417 GCF_026437365.1 Eucyclogobius newberryi
TGATTGTGCTGGAGATCCAAAGATGCACTGAAGACTGAGTTTGTCCGTCCAGGAGAACAAACGAGTTTTATTATTACACAGATAACACAAAGTGCACCAACAATCAGGGACTGGACCCACATTATGTTGGAATAAATGACATTGGGACTTCATTTGAAAATGGATACATTTGGACTAAATGGGAATTTATTTGGTTTATATGTGCCTTCATTTCTCTTTCTTTGTTGGATGTCTTCTGATTTAGATGTTTGTCTCTCTCTTATAATAGTTTTTTATAAATACTTTAATATTTGAAAAAAGTTTGATATAGTTCCAGTCACATTTGTGGCCTCTCGCTGTTGGAGAAGCATGAAAAACAGCACAGAATAAATGATCATTGAAGAAGATAGAAGTTGTTGTTGTTGTTTTATGGCGGTTGGCATCCAATTACTGTCGGGATCACATGCAATGGTATTTATTTATTTATTTGTCTATGGGAGTTTTTATTTATTTATAGGAGATCTTCTACTGAAAGTGTTTTTCAGACTTCCTATAAGTGATCTGTTCTTCTGTATCTACCTCTGTATCTACCTGCGTTGCACCAATGAAATTTCCCCATGTGGGACAATAAAGGATTATCTTATCTTATCAATTGTTGCATTACCGCCAGACTTTATTCCTCAGACTTTTCGTAGTCCTCAGACTGTCGTAGTCCGTAAAAGTACTCCTTCCATTGCTTTGGTGTTACAAAGCCCATGAGGTCATGATATGTCTTTGTGACTAGAATAGTTGTTGTTGTTTCAGAGACCAACGGGGTGGGGGTGGTCTCCTGTCCTCGTCCAGTCTCGTAGACGCACGGCTACCAAGCAGCGACATCAGTGGACATATTAAAGCCTATAGAATGAAGCCTAAAGAATAAAGCTGTACGGTGGAAGCACCGAACGTCAAAGAGGAAGATGAAGAAGAGTCTCCCTGGAATAAAGCCGGTTGGTCTTTGAAACAACAACAACTATTCTAGTCACAAAGACATATCATGACCTCATGGGCTTTGTAACACCAAAGCAATGGAAGGAGTACTTTTACGGACTACGACAGAGTCTGAGGACAAAGACGTCCCATGACCTCATGGGCTTTGTACTTCCAAAGGACTACGACTTGAGGACTACGAAAAGTCTGAGGAATAAAGTCTGGCGGTAATGCAACAATTGGATGCCAACCGCCATAAAACAACAACAACAACAACAACAACAACAATGACAAAGGCATCTCATGACCTCTTGGGCTTTGTCAAAGCACTGGAGGTCAAAGCACTGTAAGAACAACTTTTAAGACTACGACAAAGTCTGGGGAATAAAGTCTGGCGGTAATGCGACACTCGGCTGTCGACTGCCATAAAACAATAACAACAGCAACAACAACAACAACAATATTTCCACTGATGTCGCTGCTTGGTAGCCATGCGTCTACGAGACTGGGCGAGGACAGGGGACCACCCCCACCCCCATCTCGTCACTCTGATCACTCTGACTCCCCAAAAGCAGACCCTCATCACTCCGACTCCCATTTAGCGCCTTTAGCCTGTTTTCTATATCTGCCCAATCAAGCTCACCTGCACACTTGGGACCTCCACTCTTGAAACCTTCACACTTCTTGGGAGCCACGCTGGCCTTTCTCATTTCGCCCTGGCTGGGAGCAGCGCTGGCTCCTCTCTCTGTATATACTCTAAACTTGTTACTTGAAACTTTCTTGACTGCATCTGCATAGGATATACCTTGAGAGACCTTTATTTTATGCACCTCAGCAGCTCTTTTGCTAAACCTGCATCCCCCTTAGGCAGAGCTATGTTCTTCCCCACAGTTACAGCACTTCAGTTTTGCTCCCACGTCACACTTCCCATACTCGTGATCTCCTGCACATTTACCACATCTTTGCCTCCCTCTACAGACCGCTGCAATATGCCCAAAGCGCTGGCACTTAAAGCAACGCAGGGGCGGCGGAACATATGGCCTAACGTCATGGCACATGAACCCAATGAACACCTTACTAGGCAGGCACCTCCCTTCAAGTGTTACCATTACCGACAAGCTGTCACATCTGTATCTACCTGCGTTGCATCAATGGAATTTCCCCATGTGGGACAATAAAGGATTATCTTATCTTATCTTATCTTACCCCAAACCGGGTCACCTTCAACCGCCTAGCGTCCACCACCGTAGCTCCCGTCAAATTCTCCTTAACTTCATCCACAGACGTCGCCGTAGGGACACCTACGATAACTCCTCTGACCGTGTTTCTTTCAGCATCAGACACAAGAATGTCCTTTCCACCCAGACGTTTAGTTCCAATCGCCTTCCGTTGCTGAGCCGCGTCCTTGCACACGACCAGCAGCGAGCCATCTCTAAGGACACTCGCACTCTTGATCACTCCCACAGCTACAGTTAGGCTCTTTGACAATGCCACTGAATTCCACTCCTTAAAGGATGCACTATCCTGTGCAAGCTTTATGATCACCTTACAGTCTCTGCTCTCACCCCGGATATCAATAGCTTCAGCCTCATCCTGCTGCTCATTCCCAGAACCCTCGGACGAGCTAAGGGACTTTTTACGTTTTCCGGGCACGTGCAGCCAGAAAAGGCTGCTCCTCCACGCCGTCCAGAACGTCTTCGACCACCGATCCACTCTCCTCCGCCATCTCCCGTCTCTCCAGACCGTTCTGGCCTTTGATCCTTATCTACAGCAACACGCCCTATACACAGGACACGCCCTCTGCACCGGACACACCCTCTGCACAGGACACGCCTTCTGCACCGGACACGCCCTCTGCACAGGACACGCCTTCTGCACCAGACACGCCCTCTGCACCGCTTATATCTACAGATCTGATGAAAAACTATTGTGGGCTCAAAATTTCTGTAAATATTTGTCTGCTATTAAATCTCAAGTAAATGTAGTAAAATCCAGTGTTAGATGTGATGAAAGCAGCTCTGATGTCACTCACCTGGAATTTTCATATTTTGTGATATTCTCAGGTTAATCTCATTATTGTCCACCTCAAATTTGCCTCAATTCCAAAATTTCAAATGTATATTCCTTTACAAACTTTGAAGGGCCAATAGATGCTGTAGATTTAGTAGTTCCTGGTAAGTTTTACACTGGAGACACCTCAGAAAGTGTCTCCTGAGAGCGATATGGCTGAACACTTATCAGCAGGGCAGAGTTTGGGCCTTTGAATAGGCTGAGTCTCTTAACATTCGAGAGACATAAAGACATATTTGAGGTTCTGGGTGGAGCAGGAGAGCGGCAGATGGGATCCAGATCTGCTGATGGAGAGGGCCAAGACAGCCCCGCCCCCAACTCAAGCAAGAACTTCTACAAAGATTTATGGGAGGAAAATGTGTGTTGATATTTTAAAGGTCCTACTTCATCTATTATTCAGGCAATATGCTTAAGCAGAAGCACAAAGTAGAGCCAGAGAAATGACTCCTGTTAAATATTTGGGGAAACTACTAATCAAGTAACTACTTGAGAAGTACTTTAGTAACTACTACTAATTGCACAAGTCTCATCTGATTTGGAAAAAGTACTCAACTTTGTTTAACGTTTAGAGCCGTATGCGCACACCCTCAGACGCCCGGTCCCCTTCCAATCGCTCTGCCATATTAAGTCCCACCTGAAAGCGCTCACTATACAGGGTTTAGTAATGGGGCCCTCTGTACAGCGGCCAGGGCCCTCCTCGTTTATAGGGCCCGAGACGAGCCTGTTGAGCGCTGGGAGAAAGGCTTCCTTGTGCAGAGGTGTGACCTGGCTCAGTCACAGGACTGATGATGTCAGAGCCTGGGAGGGACACAGGACTGATGATGTCAGAGAGGGACACAGGACTGATGATGTCAGAGCCTGGGAGGGACACAGGACTGATGATGTCAGAGAGGGACACAGGACTGATGGAAACAGAACAGAAGCCACACAAAGTCATCCATTTATGCTTTTATTTAATAATGTTTCATAATTTATCACATAAAATATTCTTCAGTAGATACAAAGTGGACAAGTGGCATGTTAGAGCCTGGAAAAGGGACGGTAGGAGTCCACCACAAGTTGGTCAGCAGGAGTTTGGACGTGTCACCCAGTGTCCAGGGGACGTTCTGAGACCACCGTCCGCCACAATGCGATGGATTCCATGCAGATGTGTGGCTTCATTAAAGGGGCTGTATTTGACGTATTTCTAATCGTTCTAAAACATGAGATGCCAAAGTAAAAGTACAAGCGCCATTTTAAAGAACAATACAAATAATATGTCCTTGGAGACTATTGTTAAAGATGACCTCACCGACAGAAATGAGACCGCTGTGTGCCGTTAGTAATCACTAGCAGGCTAGCGGTTAATCCGCCGTAAAACGTGCTTATAAACTCATCCCATTAGAATTCAAATGTTGGGGAAGCATCAGGAAGGAATGATCCGCCCCACAGTCCAGAGTGTACCGCTTGGCCGCTAAATGTCGTACCGCCCCTTTAATGACGGGAATGTAAAGATGAGGGTGTGGTCACTGAGAAGCGGCTGAGTGGAGGTGGACGGGCTTCAGAACTCTCCTCTGGGACTGTTCCAGTGTTTCAGAGTGCAACTAAAACTAGTCAAAAGGAATAAATAAAGAGAATGAAAGGGGCGTTGGTACTACGGGGAGGTGGGCTCGGCAGAGTGGTCCCTCCGAAACCACCGCCCTGTGCGGACGGAGCAGGGGCCCTTGGCATGTGTGCTCCATGATCTACTCCCTGGGTGGCTCTGGTCAGCCTGGGTCAGTAGTTCTGTAGTTCTACAGCGCTCAGCTTGGATGGGTCATTTGGCCTGCTGCAGGATCTGCTGGAGGAAGTCGTCGTAGGACGGGCCCGACTCAGAGCCGTCCTCCACCAGATGCTGCAAGAAGGTGGTTTTAGCCGAAGCGTCGTCTCTGCAACAAACAAAAAACACAGTTGGCGTTCATTTCCTCTGAGCGGTCCTGAAGGCACCGCGAGGAAGTAACCATTATGCAGCTCCTGGAAGAACGAGCTCGGGCTGAAGCCACAGGAAGATGGTCAGTTAGTCTTTCAGGCAGCGGTCACTGTCGGTCAAACATGTGGTGTAGAGGAAGAAATTAAGATTATTTTTGGTGTTAAATGGCACTGATTTAAGCAACAGCTGCAGAAGATGATCCGTCTGTATTCAGACCCGACGCAGAGGATGCAGAGGATTCTCATGTCTGACACGACCATGTGGAAAGACACATCCCGTGGTCATGGAAAAGATGTGTGTTTGAGAAGTGTCAGATCATTGGCATCAAGCAGAGAAAACATCTGCAGAGGAAGAAACTAATGTACTACAGATCTGTGTGAGGAACAATGACACACTAAAGATCTGTGAGAGGAATAATGACACACTGAAGATCTGTGTGAGGAATAACGACACACTGAAGATCTGTGTGAGGAATAATGACACACTGAAGATCTGTGAGAGGAACAATGACACACTGAAGATCTGTGTGAGGAATAATGACACACTGAAGATCTGTGTGAGGAATAATGACACGCTGAAGATCTGTGTGAGGAATAATGACACACTGAAGATCTGTGTGAGGAACAATGACACTCTGAAGATCTGTGTGAGGAACAATGACACACTGAAGATCTGTGAGAGGAACAATGACACACTGAAGATATGTGAGAGGAACAATGACACTCTGAAGATCTGTGTGAGGAACAATGACACACTAAAGATCTGTGAGAGGAATAACGACACACTGAAGATCTGTGTGAGGAACAATGACACACTGAAGATCTGTGAGAGGAACAATGACACACTGAAGATATGTGAGAGGAACAATGACACTCTGAAGATCTGTGTGAGGAACAATGACACACTGAAGATATGTGAGAGGAATAATGACACACTGGAGGAACTACATCTGTTGATATTGCAGCTTATGAAACTATGGCACATTGAATGTGCTGGATTCAAAGCTTAAGTGGCCAAATATTAGAGCCCTTTTTTCAGACTTTTTTGTCCGACAGGTTGAGATTGTATTTGTTGTATTTGTACATAGGGATGTACTGCGTACCTGTTGATATTAGAACAAAGACTTAAAAGTGGTTGTGTCTCATTCTACTGCAAACTAGAAGCAATGCATTCTTCAGGAGCAGAGGGACACATTTTCTCATTGATAAAACACTTTTTTCTCTCTTTTCCTGGTGTATTTTAAGCACAACTAAAGGTGAGTCATATTTGAGCTTCAACAGACTATGTTGACACAGCGTTACTTCCTTATTCTCCTCCTCGTCCATGTATTTGTATTTGGTACAATCAAACTCTAAAGTCTGTTTGTTCTTGTAGTTCTAACCGTGGGAGGAGCTCCAGTGTAACACGACTAACACCAATATTAAAAACAAATCAAACTGAACAGCGTCCAGAGGCAGCATTGTCCTCTATTCATTTAATATATTGTCAAACAACAAGTGTTTTCATGTCAAACGTCCTCCGCCGTCCTCTGTCGTCCTCCGCCGTCCTCTGTCGTCCTCCGCCGTCCTCTGTCCTCCCATTGGCCGCTGGATTTTACATTTTGTTCATTGAAAACCCCATTTTGACGACTGTTTGTCTCAGTAAAGAATGGAAGAAACATCTGAGTAAAAGAATGTAAAAGTGACATTGTAGCCAAAAGCAGAGGATCATGCCGCCCCACCCATCAGCAGACCCCCTGACTCCCCCCTCCCCCTGTTGACTGGCGCTGTGTGTGGAGCTCAGGATATAAATAAGCAGAACACACCCTTCTGTTTGACAACAGCCCCAGGAGCAGGAACACAATGAGAACAGGAAAGTGAGTCACCGTGACAACACAAAGCCAGAGAGGCCCCACCCACTAAAACACAGACAGACAGACAGACAGACAGAGACACACACACACACACACACACCTCTTTTCTTTCCGATCACTCAAATTATGTTATATTACAAATACATTCTTAACGGACTGTTTTCTGAGTAGAAATGTTAAAATAATTAAATTATGAGAAAACAAAATGACCTTATAAGTATAACGTGAAACAATACTTTGGCACTAATTACAGCCTCAAGTCTTTTTGAGTTGCTTGGTTCACTATTTATGGGCAGTTTCTCTCATTGTTCTTTGCAGAACCTCCATAGCTCCATCAGGTTGAGGTGAGCGTAGGTTCACGGCAGTTTTCAGATTGACAAGGATGTTTCTGAACACTGCTGCATTCATCTTTCTATTGACCCAGACTTGTGTCCCAGTTCCTGGTGCTGAAGAACATCCTCACAGCATGATGCTGCCACCACCATGCTTCACTGTAGGGATGGTACTGGTCAGGTGATGAGCTTCTATTCAAGCCAAAGCATTCAATCTTTGTTTCATCAGAGAGAGATCTTAGTTCCTCTTGGTATGAGAGTCCTTCAGGACTAGGCGGCTGTCATGTGCCTTTTACTGAGAAGTGGCTTCTCTCTGGCCACTCTAACACACAGGCTTGGTGGTGGAGGGCTGCAGAGATGGTTCTTCTTCTGCAGGGTTCTCCTCTCTCCACAGAGACACGCAGAGTGACCATTGGGTTCTTGGTCACCTCTCTGACTAAGGCCCTTCTCCCCCCCGATTGCCGTTTGGCCAGGCCCAGCTCTAGAATAGTCCTGGTGGTTCCAAACCTTTTCCATTTAAAGATGATGGAGGCCACTGTGCTCAGAGGGACCTTCAATGCTGCAGAAATGTTTCTGTCCCGTCCTCCTGTGCAGGACGTCTACAGGATTGTGCTCTGACACCACTGTTCACTGTGGGACTATAGACAGTAGTGTGCCTTTCCATCAAGTCCAACTGAATTTACCACAGATGGACTCCAACCAAGTTGTAGAAGCATCTCATGGACGATCAGAGGAAAAACCATGTACCGGAGCTCAATTCTGAGTGTCACTGCAAACGTCTGAACACTAATGTAGAGGCGCTTTTTTTTTTTTTTTTTATAATATATTTTTTATACATTTGAAAGAATTCAAAGAATTCATAGTTTTTTTTTATTCTGGGTTTATCAACATAAGATAAGACCCACATCTGTTCAAATATAGCAGCTGTATGTCTCAGGGGAGATGTTTCCTTCCTGATTTTGCGAAGAACTTCACAGCTAAACCTTTTCCTTTCCACCATATCGAACTTTTCAATATTATATCAAATATCTTTGCATCCATAACAATCACTCGTCCTGATCTCCAGTTTGTTTATGCCAGTATCCTCAGATATGTCCACTATCTTCAAACTCCTGACACGTTTAGATACAGTTTAAGTTTACTTCTTATTCTACAAACGCTTAGAGTACATATCCAGAACTCACCAAGCCCTCAGTCTGTCCTAAATATCTAAATCAAAGACTTTGTAAGCCTGGTCATCATAACCACTCAGGAACAGGCCATCAGGACTCCATGCTTAAGGAACAGACCTCCTGAATCATGCACACACAGGAATAGTGTCACAATGTTATAATACCATATCATCCAAACAGAGGATTTGTGCTCTCAAAATGCTGGCCATCTGGTGGTCCCAAGAGTCTCTAAAAGCACAGTAGGAGGTAGAGCGTTTAGCTCCCAAGCTCCTGTGTTATGGAATCAGCTCCTGTCCATGTTAAAGAGGCCGGCACAGTCTCTTCATTTAAGACCAGGCTTAAAACGTTCCTCTTTGAAATTGCTTATGGTCAGGCCAGTTAGGAACAGAAATATAAAGCTGCAGTTTTAGCTACGCTGCCCTAGGAGCAACTATGGGGGAAGTATGGCATCTTGAGCACTATCCTCTGATAAACACTACTTTTTCTAACAAACAATATTTAATATTTAATTTCACTTGTAATCTGTTCACATCTTTTTCTCCTTCTTCCACTTCCCTCGGGCAGTGGTTCTGTTTCGGACACTGCTGGTGCTGACCTGTAGATCTGGATGCTCTGCATCTGCCTGGTTGAACTGTCTCTAGATGAACCTCCTTCTCTCCTCCTGATGGTTCTGTCCGTCTGTTGGAGCAAGATCTCTCCTTCACTGTGGCTCTCCTCAAGGTTTCTACTTTCTCACAAAGTGTTTTGTAGTTTTTCCTTGCCAAGATGGAAAGGGGATGTCGGGACCATTGCTAAATCCTATGAACTTTGTTCAATCTGTTTTTCGCTGTCGCCCTTTGAGGAAACGGCTGTTGCAATTTTGGGCATTGCAAAATTGTAATTGAAAACTAACATTTCAAACTCTATTTTGATATTAAAGAATGTGCCTGGTACTCAATACTTGTATTGTAAAGCATCTTTGAGGGTAAACAAAACTATACAAGTTTGATGGGTTATTAGGCCCGAGCGCCACAAGCTGGCGGGAAGCCTATTAGTTCCGCAAGGCCGCTCGAAGCACTCGCCCGCTTCCAAACACTCACTAACACACTCCTCCACTCATGCATGTCCCGTGCATACTGATTAGTAGTCGGAAACTGGAACATTATTGTTGTAAACGGGCAAAGCCTGTGCGAAAGTGTGCACGGAGTGCGGTCGTCATCCCCATGTAAAGCCCTCGTTTGCGCTAAGTAGCTCACAAATACGTTCCCCATCTCTGCATGTTCCGTGCATATAAACATATAATGCAAAAATTGAACATTATTGCTGTATACAGGGCCAAAAATACAAAGTGTTCACAAAAAGTACCTGTGAAAATGTATAGTTTATGATATTTGAAAAATGGGAAACATTGTTTTTGCATCGGCCCTATTTTTCACCCAGTGAACATTGACGAAAAGTCACAAAAATGAATGCCTCTCCTTTTTCTAAAAATAAAAAAATCTGATCGTAGAATCATGAAATTTGGCGCAGAGGTAGATGGTGACAAGAGAAGTTAAAAATATTATTACGGCAACGCCGTCCGCCCAACCAAATGTCTGCCATATTGGATCAAACTTTGCTAAGCATGACTGGAGTTTTTACAAACGTCGTACTTTTACGAACGGCCGTGGCTCAAGGTCAAATGGCCCAGCAGTTTCAGGAACCGCGGCACTGCCATATAGCCTCATGGCTAACCCTAACCCTAACCCTAACCCTAACCTTAACCCTAACCCTAACCTTAACCCTAACCCTAACCTTAACCCTAACCTTAACCCGTCAAATAGCGCAGCAATTTCAGGAGCCGCGGCACAAAATAACATGGCAGTTTCGGCCTCGCGCCGCGGCTCTGTAGACACTCCCTTTACGAACACCTCCTAGGCCAGAAAAAGCTGAAATTTGGTGAAAATGGTGTGGAGGAGTCAAAAGTTATCAAAATTACTTTGATATCTGTCACGGTGTCTGTGCGGCGAAGCCGCAAATTGTAACTAGAATATCTGAAATTTTCCACATTTTAGATTTGCTGCCGTTTGTGCGTATAAAGTCCGAATTGCGTCAAATTTGAATCAGTTGTTAAACCCTCTGCCCTAAACCTACTTGAAGTGAAATAAATTAATTTGGCGTGACTGCGCCCCCTACAGAGTGAAATAAAATGTCATATGGAGGGTAAATTGTTTGGTTTTTCTAAATGTTACGAAATTTGGCACAAAATTCCATTTTGGCATCCCGATCAAAAAAGTCAATGAGACCCATGTCATATTTGTTATGGCGTAGCCGTAGCGATGACAGAAACCTCCCATGTTATTCCACTGGGAAAATTGCAAGATCTCTGAAATGTGAACATGCTTACAGTTCATACTTTTACGAACTCCTCCAAGGGCGTTAGCCCAATTAACTAATTAATTAATTTGGTGAGACTCATCCTCAGGAGTGGGCCATCAAAACATACCCACATTTTTATTCTAAGAGCCACGGACTTTGTGCGGCGGAGCCGCAAACGTTTCCCTTTATATGTAGAGCAAAGGGAAGAAGATGCAACAGCGTCACGGAGGTGTAATAAAAGGCGTGGCGGCGGCGTGGCGAGGGCCGATCATCGCCGCTTGTGGCTATATTTATTATTGTTCTTATTAATTATTAAAAGTCATTTTCATGACAAAATAATAGTACTTTCTTTGTTTCCATGTGGTCTTATACAAGTTCTAATAAAACTCAAGTTCATTCTAAAGCTGGAATCAGGAAATGTCAAATTTTGCATATATATTTGTTAATCTAGTTTCGCCAGTTTTAGCATGATAGTTTTGACAACCCTACACAGGAGCTTTGCAGTTGTGGAAAACATGTGGCCCTGGAGCAGCTCTGTGTGGAGGAGGTGGAACTAACATGAAGCATGTGCTCCTGCAGAGGGACATTTCATCTGAACACTGGACAAAGACACTCCTGTCCCGACAGCCCAGCCTCATCCACACTCAGTACATCCAGGTTAGCTCGTACTCTGTTACTCACACTCTTGTCTTACCTGATGACGTGTAGCGGGCAGCTGCAGGAGCGGTTCTCCTGGAGCCAGTCCAGGAAGGCCCTGATACGCTCTGACAGGGGAGTGAGCAGCTCCGGAATGTGGTTCTGAGGACAGACAGCAGCACCATGAGCACCAGCAGCACTGCACACTGAAGCAGCCTTCCACAGAGCGCTCAAAAGCTTTAGAGTAGGCCAACTGCTCCAACAGGAGAAGCTCATGTAACAATGGGATGAGCAGAAGAATTGAAATAAATATCTGATTTGTTCCTTACTTTACGTTTATGTTCCAACAGGGCACATGTGCAGAAGTGGTTTAGATCACTTTTAAAGACCACTTTTAAAGTTCTAATTTGACATGTGGCATCTAGAACAGTTAGCACTTCAAATGCCACTTGAATACTTAAATGTACTGGACTGAGACAATTAAAACTGGGCTTTTTTCCTTCACTTTCACAGCAGCCTTTAGTGCCGTGAGTGCACACAGCGGTCAGAAAGCTCCGAGTTCAGTTTTATTGGAGGAGATATATGCTCCTCGTTATCATGTAACAAAGACAAAAGTGATGTAAAGTGTGATGATTTGTTGTAAAACAGATGAACTCTATTGTAGAAGTGCAGAAAAGTCCTATAGCTCATGATGGCTTTTCTGTCACACCCTGAGAACCGCCTGTCGGCCTTAAACCCACGCCAGGACTGTAGCAGGGTTTTTCTATACAGCGTTAGCACATACAAAGATAGAGCACAAATGTCTTCTTAATGAATTAAATTTAAATTGTAGGTGAACAATATATTTAGTCATAAGTCAAAAGAATATGTTTAGTAATTCCATGTTTGTGTGTGAGGGGCGTGGCAAAAGCTAGCGTGCACAGGAACAGTTTTGCCTCATTTCTTTGACTTCTCTCAAAGCCTCTATGTTTGAACCTCTCTTTATGTCATGCTTTGGCTTTGGATCATGTCAGACGCATTATGACCTGATTATATACCCAGATTTTGGGTATAAACAAGAAACAGCTGATGCTAATGTGCTTTGCTGGCTTTGTTTTGCTGTGTTTTTTTTTACTGTTTCTCTCTGCTTTTTGCGGTCTTCTTTTGGCCTGAGTCTGCACCCTCTCTGATCCAATCATCTGGCTGTTGTGTGGAGCTCCTCCTTCTGAGCTAAAGTCCAGATGGAGGCCAAGAGAGCAGACTGCTTTGGGAGCTAGAACCTCTAAGGGTCCACTTTGGATGACTTAAAAGGGGCGGGTGGCTTCACTTGAGACAATGGAGACACTTTCGGACTGTACCAATCCACTCCAAAGTCAACTCAGTGGAACAAGCCTCAGCCTCAGCCTCAGCCTCAGCCTCAGCCTCAGCCTCAGCCTCAGCCTCAGTCTTGTCATGGTCTCAAACAAGTTTTGGGCTCATTCTGGACTAAAACATTGGTGTACAGTAGACTCACCATGCTGGGGGGTAAGGAGGCAAAGTCTGACACTCCCAGGACGTCCCGCAGAAACATGTCAGAGCAGGAGCGGCCCACCCACATGTATAGAACCTGCACACACAGAGACACAAAAATACACACACTTTAGGTTTCCATACCATTAATATGTCGGCCCAGTACTGTCCAATAGGTGCTCACGTTGTAACGAGATATTTTCACAAAAATATGGTCCATGGTAGTGATGCAGGTAGTGCGGCAGGTTCTGAACGGCAGACCGCCGGATATCACATGTCCGTGGTCCGCACGCGTCTTTGTGTTCAGCCAGCTAGATTCACTTCATCATTAGACTCATTTCTCAGTGAAAATGAGTCTGAAACACACAGCGTTTTGAAGCTTAAAATACAGTGACCACTGTCCACTGACATCAGTGTGTCAAACGTTTGCACTTCCTGCTAGAGTGTAGGAAATGAAACGTTAGCCAGCTAACGCTTGTTAGCTTTACCCAGAATGGCAAAACTTACTCTGGGCTCAGAGACTTGTGAAAAGGGCTCAGAAACTCATCGTGGTGAATATTTAGGATGCTGGGAATGCATAAGGTAAGTGAGCGACACACGTGGAGCTGTAAAGAGGTTCAATTGGACTAGTTCTATTTCTAGATTTAGAAGATTTAGATTCATAAAATGTCTTTCAAACCCGCACATATAATAACATAAACATTACAGACACAGATACATTTGAAGATGATGCAGATGGTTTGAACAGGGGATGGATGAAACACCTACCACCCACTCACCACAACATTTTCATGTTTTAAGACTGTGAAACTCTGGTACAGCTTATTAACAAATCTGTGGCACTCCTGGTCCTTCTTGCTAATTTAAAACAAATAAAGAGTGTATGGAGCTCTCTGATTGGTTAGAGCAACTTAATCCAAACAGAGGCCCAAACTTTCTTCATAACATCGGAATGGGCCTAAAATCCTTAGCTTCCAAGCTTGTAGCAATATTACATAGACTTACCCTCATTTCCTTCTCAGAGACTGATCATAATTACTACTTTTTAACCTTAATCTAACCAAAACCCTAATCTTAACCGAAATTAACATATATCTTAACTTTAAAGCATGTTGTTGATCTATAATTGAAGGATCTGCCTCATTTGGCCCCCTCAAAGCATCAAGTCTCCATGAGGGGAGTGTGCATAGATTTTAGAGGCACACATCACAGACAGAGTAAGAGCAGAGGAGTACTTACTGCGCCACAGTCCAGGAGGAAGGCCCCGTCCCGATTCAACCTCTCTGCAGACAGGTGCAGGAGCTGGGGCTGGGGAACTATGGTGTCATTCAGGTGGAGCGCCGCCTGCAGGCACCACAAAACGGGGGGTTTATTCTTATGAACAAGGTTAGGCCAAGTGACATGTATTTTTGGGGGTATTTTGTATTCAACAATAAAAAACATAGATAATATAACGTTTGTTCATCGTAAACTGCAATATTGAAAGGCTAAATAATAGAAACAGGTCGATTGACTTCCTGTTCACAACATTTCATTGTAACAAGTAGCAGATTGTCATTTTGTTTTTTTATTGTTGGAAGATGAAAAAACAACAAAGCAACATGTTAGACACCGAGTCTGGCTTACTTTTATTTTTTAATAATCACAGTAAGTTCAGACTGTGGAGGGATAGGGGGTATGTGAAAACCTGCATTTTCTCAAAAGCAGGACAATACAGGATTACTAGAACATGCAGGATTCAATCTGAACACAAGTGTTAAAAGACCCACCGACTCTGGAGAGAGGGGTCGGGCAGGGCTGTGCCTAGCCCCCCCTCGTGTTTGCTTTGTATTTAGACAATCAAAAACTATTTGTGACGTTACAATTGAAAAACAACCCTTGCAACATTTGCTGACAATGACCCAAAAACAACTGGGCTGAGAAACCCTGGCTCTTTTTTTTATTTGTGAAATATTTTTGTATGTGATTCTAAGGTCTTCGTATGATAAAGATAGTAGGAAAATGTGAAAAATAAATACGCTTTTGCATTTTTTTCGGACTATTTTATTTCACAAGGGAGCAGTAACTATCGCCAGAGTTACTTAGTTCCGTTATAAGTTTAGGTAAAAAACTACAACTAAAAAACGAAATGTTTTGCCCATATTTGTCTATATATTCCAGACTTTCCCATTGTCCTTCCCTGTTCGATGTGTGGAATAAAACAATCTCAAGATGTGTATGGCAAGGCAAGAAACCTCGGATTTGATTTAAGACTCTACAATCATCAAAAGAAAAGGGGATTGTGCCGCGGGCCTTACTGGCAGATGATAAAATATTGGGTCATATTAAGAATAAGAAGATTATAATTTCTAAGCTGTATAAATGTATTGACAATTCAGACAGACAAAGAGTGGGAAAATATATATACATCCCAATGGAGGACCACAAAATCACATGGAAAATAGTTCTGTTGCTCAGAAATACTGAAATGAGATCAACAAAGTCTGTTTCTGGCATCACCATCCCCCAGGACTTCAGAACTATGTATTTGGCCCTCAAAACTCCTGCCATGGACACAATAAATTGATATCTTAGGGAGTATACTACAGGAAGCAGGAAAAAAGGACATTACAAAACCGATAATCAAGGACAGGACTAACGTTACATTGGACCTTCTCAAAAATGGAAAAGAATACATTGGGACTTCATTTGAAAGGGGACACAATTCTAGTTTATATGTGCCTTCATTTTCTTTTCTTTGGGTGTCTACTGGTTTTGCTTTGCGTCTTCTGCACTCTCTCTGGTCTTTCTTTGCGTTTGTTAAACGTATTTAAATTTGAACAATTCAAAATAATTATTAAAATGCACAAAAACTTATTTTACATAATTGTTCATTAAACACTGACTGTGGCTTAGCTGAACTGAACTGAGCAACTATTAAGGTCAAAATTTCACTCGGTCAGGAAGGGCATCCGTGTCACTGTGCTCACTCACTGCCCTCCTCTGACCATTCAGACCCCACATGCTCATATTAATGTGCATGACCAGGGCCCTGGTCAAACTTCACACATCCCATTCAAACATAAGAGTCTGAAGCACGATCAGGACAATATCTGCAAAACAGACTAAATAGTTTTAGTAGAGTTTAGTAGGAGACTAAAACACAATTTATTCTGACATTTTAAATGTGAATTTTACTTATATATATATTCGTCTTAAAGCCTTTGCTGTGAGCCCCTCCCTCTCTGACCCACTGACCGTCGGCTCATGTTTAGGTAAATCTCATTCATGTCACTTTGCATGGCCCTTATGGCGTTTTGGAGTTATGGAGAGGGCGTGGTCTGCGCGGGAGGGCGTGGTCTGTGCAGAGAGGGCGTGGTCTGTGTGGAGAGGGCGTGGTCTGTGGAGAGAGGGTGTTGTCTGTGGGGAGAGGGCGTTGTCTGTAGAGAGAGGGCGGGGTCTGTGATAGGGGGCAGGGCAGTACCTGGTCTAAGATGGTGTCCAGCCTGTAGAAGTCTGGATGCAGCAGCCTCAGCAGCTGGGGCAAAGGCTCCGTCTTGAACTGGCACATGGCGAAGACGCGCTCGTCCAGCCGCGTGCTGGTGCCTGTCCGCAGGGCTTTCTGTACAGCCACAGTAACACAGGTTAAAACGTAAAAAGTATATAGACCATTTGTACGGATTATTAATTAGAAAAAAAACCCAACTGTGTCTCGAAATAAGAATTTAAACATGTTCAAATTGAAAGTCATGAACATTTTGACAGATCACATGACTAAATCCATGATGTCACAGGTTGTGTAGTGCTTGTATCAGTACGACAGCTCTAATATGCAGGGCTGGTTACCATGTGACCTTGTGCCATGTATGAGCGACAGGAGTGAATGTGTGTTCAAAACGATGAATACTGGACTGGAGACATGCGCCTGACGTATTTAGAAAATGTGGAAAGAAAGCCTGATCTGTGTTTGACAAACATGTTGGGGAGGCCAAATGAGAGGTTTAAATGTGAGCTCTTATATTAATTCTGTACCCTGTGCCCAGGGCACAGACATGAAGAAAACTCAAGTCTAAGGTCATTTGATGTCAGTAAAACAATATGACCTTTTGCCACACATTTATTAGGAGCGTCATTTTCCTGTATTACCGGTGGTTGGTTTTCAGTGTTCAAAACAGAGTACAGTTGATCAGAATCGTTGGTCAGTGAGTCCATCTTTCCCTGCAGTCTCTGTGTGACCGACATGAGCGTCGCCCACAGTCCCCTGACCCCCTGATCCCTCCCTCAGCACTTCAAATATGAGCTCTATTATGCCTGTATGTACTGTCAATGATTTATTTATGTATACTTTTATTCTAGTAACTCTGCGACTCTTTGTGCCTTTCAATTGGCCCTCGGCATCAATAAAGGGACTGAATTGAACTGTATGAGGTTTTAAATCTTATGATCCTTCAAGTGCAAAGACTGTAGAGAAGAGAACATGCACTGCAAGCTAAAAGTACTGAGGGAACAAAGCTAGCACAGCTAGCATCAGCTGTTTTCATGGATGAACAAAACATTTCTGTTCCGACAGCTGCGATAGACATCACAGGAACAGAGCTGCTAGCTGAACTGCTGCAGCAGCTTCACCACCATCCTCTTTTTTCACTTTTTACACTTCAAACTGAATTAACCGTTTGAGGAGGAAATACACTCTACAGTGTAACAATAGCTTTACGAGAGAAGTGAGTATTGAATATTTATTGTCCTTATTTCCATTTCCTTGGCTGTAGTGTGTTTGTGTCTGCACCACACACGAGGAGACTGGCTGTTGTAGTGATGTGTCTGCACCACACACACGAGGAGACTGGCTGTTGTAGTGATGTGTCTGCACCACACACACGAGGAGACTGGCTGTTGTAGTGATGTGTCTGCACCACACACACGAGGAGACTGGCTGTTGTAGTGATGTGTCTGCACCACACACACGAGGAGACTGGCTGTTGTAGTGATGTGTCTGCACCACACACGAGGAGACTGGCTGTTGTAGTGATGTGTCTGCACCACACACACGAGGAGACTGGCTGTTGTAGTGATGTGTCTGCACCACACACACGAGGAGACTGGCTGTTGTAGTGATGTGTCTGCACCACACACACGAGGAGACTGGCTGTTGTAGTGATGTGTCTGCACCACACACGAGGAGACTGGCTGTTGTAGTGATGTGTCTGCACCACACACACGAGGAGACTGGCTGTTGTAGTGATGTGTCTGCACCACACACGAGGAGACTGGCTGTTGTAGTGATGTGTCTGCACCACACACACGAGGAGACTGGCTGTTGCAGTGATGTGTCTGCACCACACACACGAGGAGACTGGCTGTTGTAGTGATGTGTCTGCACCACACACACGAGGAGACTGGCTGTTGTAGTGATGTGTCTGCACCACACACACGAGGAGACTGGCTGTTGTAGTGATGTGTCTGCACCACACACACGAGGAGACTGGCTGTTGTAGTGATGTGTCTGCACCACACACACGAGGAGACTGGCTGTTGTAGTGATGTGTCGGCACCACACACGAGGAGACTGGCTGTTGCAGTGATGTGTCTGCACCACACACGAGGAGACTGGCTGTTGTAGTGATGTGTCTGCACCACACACACGAGGAGACTGGCTGTTGTAGTGATGTGTCTGCACCACACACGAGGAGACTGGCTGTTGCAGTGATGTGTCTGCACCACACACACGAGGAGACTGGCTGTTGTAGTGATGTGTCTGCACCACACACACGAGGAGACTGGCTGTTGTAGTGATGTGTCTGCACCACACACACGAGGAGACTGGCTGTTGTAGTGATGTGTCGGCACCACACACACGAGGAGACTGGCTGTTGTAGTGATGTGTCTGCACCACACACGAGGAGACTGGCTGTTGTAGTGATGTGTCGGCACCACACACGAGGAGACTGGCTGTTGCAGTGATGTGTCTGCACCACACACACGAGGAGACTGGCTGTTGTAGTGATGTGTCTGCACCACACACGAGGAGACTGGCTGTTGCAGTGATGTGTCTGCACCACACACACGAGGAGACTGGCTGTTGCAGTGATGTGTCTGCACCACACACGAGGAGACTGGCTGTTGCAGTGATGTGTCTGCACCACACACGAGGAGACTGGCTGTTGTAGTGATGTGTCTGCACCACACACGAGGAGACTGGCTGTTGTAGTGATGTGTCTGCACCACACACGAGGAGACTGGCTGTTGTAGTGATGTGTCTGCACCACACACGAGGAGACTGGCTGTTGTAGTGATGTGTCTGCACCACACACGAGGAGACTGGCTGTTGTAGTGATGTGTCTGCACCACACACGAGGAGACTGGCTGTTGTAGTGATGTGTCTGCACCACACACGAGGAGACTGGCTGTTGTAGTGATGTGTCTGCACCACACACGAGGAGACTGGCTGTTGTAGTGATGTGTCTGCACCACACACGAGGAGACTGGCTGTTGCAGGAGACTGGCTGTTGTAGTGATGTGTCTGCACCACACACAAGGAGAGCAGTGAATTCAAAAGGGCTCATGCTGAGTCACGCCTCCCCAAAGACAGGGAGAAACGAAAGTGGGACTCAATCTGGCAAATTACCCTGTACTTTCTGTTTTTAGCATGGAAATAAGAGAATAATAACACTCAAGAGGTGTCTGTTTACACCATCAGCATCAAATACTGATTATATTCATCCAGATTAATACATTTTGTAATAATTTTACAAAAGTGATAAGTTAATTTAATTTCTTGATATCGGCCACACCAATAACATGAGTCATCTTAAAATCGCACCATCCCTTGTTGTTTTCTCATTTTGACATAAAGGCTTCTTCACATAAGTCAGGAGATTCTCACATCTCCGTCTGGATACAGTGAACATAAAGCCAGCGTCACCCAATATGCTAATGTAAGCACTAAGTTGTAATGAACGTGATTCATGGATTCAAAAACAGCACAGGAGACCTCTGGATCTCTACCTTTGATGTCCCATAACTGGAGTGTTTTGAGGCTCAGAAGGAGAAGTCTCACTAAACAGGATGAATGAAACGAGTGTAAATGAAGCTAAATATAACTCCAGCTGTGTTTGTGACAAGGGGACGATGTTAGAATGTGTTAAAAGCATATTGTGTGTCCTTTAAACGTGTGTGTGTGTGTCAGTGTCTGTGTGTCAGTGTGTGTGTGTGTCAGTGTGTGTGTGTGTCAGTGTTTGTCTGTGTCAGTGTTTGTCTGTGTCAGTGTTTGTCTGTGTCTGTGTGTGTGTGGACCTGTTTGAGCAGGGCCAGGATGTAGAGGGGGAAGAGGCGCATGGACGAGGGCAGCACCAGGCCGCTCTGTTGCAGGTTGGACACGCTGCTCTTGTACGCCCCCAACAGGTCCACCACCGCATTCACCAGGGCGTCCCGGGCATCCGACAGCCCCGACGACACGGACCGGTCAATGGCTGGGAGCACATGGGTGACAGAGTTTGGTTTGACAGCAGTTGGTGTATGTATGACAGGTTTGTAAGAGGCTTTGGCGGGATAATACCTGCTGTAAATACAAATTATACTTTTACATCAATCAAGTAGAGGTGAAGAAAAGAGGAAACATCTGTTGAAAATGACAGGAAGTAGAGCAAAGTTCTAAAACATATTGATGACATCACACTAGGCGGGATCTATCAATTGTTTGGCACAATTTACACAATTTACACATTCTGACTCTTCAAAAAGTACGTACAGAGGTTCTTATATATTTGAATTTGTCAAATAATAATTTCTGTGACAGTAGGACAGTGCAATATGGCTGCTAGGTTATGAAATGTCCATTTGGGATGAATGTGTAACCAGTACAGATATATTGCAAAAGGGCCAAAATGAGACTGCAGTGTGTTGTCTGCATAATTGTAGCATGTGTATCCTCTGCAAACCAGGAAGTAGTGCTGGTGCAGTGTGTATGTTGTAGTGGCTGATGGCAGAAGTGAAAAGTGCATCTAAACTCATAGTGGTGAAGAATCAGGAGGAAAACGTTTGGACCGCTGCAAACGCTTGAAAATGAACTCATTCAAGCAGCTGATTGATCCACCAGTCTGTGGCACTCATACCTTTCAACATTTGAATTGAGGATTGCAATTCAAGGTGTTCCCATGGCCCCCCAAACAGTTAAGAGTGTTCATGTTCCCGGTCACGCTCTAGAAAGTGGTGGGCGGAGATTTACTGTTTTTGAAAGAAATCTCCAAACTTAAAATCTACATATGTTGAACCGTATCTTTATGTGTGGGATTGGCCCCACAATTCTTGTGAATCGTATGACCTTTCACCTGACAACAATCATGCCTTTGTGTAATGGCACCACTTTTTGAAGCAATTTCACGTTCTAGAATGTGGTGATGTCATTTTTTGATTGTATAGGACTTTGAAATTAAACATCTCACAACTGTTTAACCTGATGATTTCTCTCAGTGCCTAGACCTAAGAACTCATTGTATTACAAAAAAAAATCTGCATTTTAAACATATTCATATCACACATTCAGCTGCCTACCCTCTGTATTAAATATAACTGGCTGATGTGATGTTGCAGTGTCATGTGAACGTAACCCACTGATGTTCAAATGGAAAAGCAAGGACACTGTAATTTTACCCTTCATACAAATATGTGATTATCTAACAAAAAGTACATTTGAAAAACATGCAACACCCAGTGGTGGAGTGGTTAAGGTGGCAGGACATATGCCAGGCTCCATGTGCAGCCAGCCGCAGTGTTGCGAGTTTGAATCCCTCTGACATGTCCTCCCTTCTCTCTCATACCCATTTCACACTGAGCTGTGCTGTCATATAAAGCCTACGGCACCAAAAAATCATTAAATAAATAAATAAATATACATACATGTATATACATGTGTATATGCATGTATGTGTGTATAATATATATACACACACACACACACACACACTTTAGATAAATAGTGGTATTTTGGCAGTATTTATTCTGTATATTCTACACATAAAATACATTTTATTTTGTGTACTGAAGCAGAATAGTATTTTTGCCACTAGATGTCGCACTAAACCAAAGCCCGTAAATTCAGGTCATGTCGTGTCCAGCGTCCATTGGCATCACTGTGCTCCAGTAAGTAGGCGTGTCTTCCATGGCCCTGGGTTCTCTGTATATTGAGGGATCCACTCATTCCACTGGTGGCCCTATTGAGTCATGCCTCTTTTCGTGCTAAGTCTGTATTGGCTGCTGTAGGGGTGTAGAGTAGTTTAGTATTTTCCAAAGTAGTCCAGTTTCTTCTGTGGTGTTTGAACCTGTGAGCTGCTGATTGAGGGGCTGATACTCCACCACCAGACCAGCCAGTATAAGACGCTTGTGCGCGTCACAAGAAGGAGGTGTGGCTTCAGAAGGGCCACATGTGTGTGGGTGGATCCGTATCATACAGGGGAGACCTGGGCACGCCCTCCAGAGGAAAATAGAACAGCGTCTCCACATGGTAATGTAGGAAAGTGCACAAAAAATACAGAATATCCTCTGGTGTTCAGAAGTGGAGATGAGGTGCACCTTTAAATATATATGGTACATTTCTTTGAAGCGTCCGTCATCTCCCCCTGCTGTATCTGGCGCTTTTATTGTTTTGGTTTGGTATGTGATTATACACTGACTGTGTATATTCACAATGGAGCTGCAGGCAGAGCTCTATCGCTAAAGTTACTTAGTTTGGATCATAAGACAAAT
>NW_027315735.1:10731417-10743917 GCF_026437365.1 Eucyclogobius newberryi
CAATCTGCGAATCAAGACCGGGAACTCAGATATTTATCCTACTCTCAGTAGGCGCTGCCCACCTCCTGATAAAGGGTGTTTTTGGTTTCACCAGAAACTAGCCTCTTTGTTTACCATCAGTCCTTTAATTGGCTATAAGCCTCCTATTGTCCCTGGCTCACTCTCTCACCTCCTTGTGTAACTGATTAGCATCTGAATGCTGTGGGCGTCGACCTCTCCAGGGATTTGAAATTCCATTATAAACGACCGGATGGTTGAATCGTAAACCACCGTTTCTATTTAAGGACGTTTTTTCTTTTTTTTTTTAACAAAGATTACCTCTTTAATTCCTCTTTCAAACCATCCTTTGTCCTGCTCAGAATCTTCACCTCACTGTCTTTGATAGAGTGGTTTGTGGCTTCAAGATGAAGCTGCACGGCACTCTGTAGTCCTGAACTCCAGTTTCTTCTGAGCTGATGAAGCCTCTTGTGCAGTGGCTGTTTAGTCTCACTATGTAACACTCTTTACAATTTTCTTCACTGCATTGGACAGAGTAAACTACATTGCTCTGTTTTTGTGTCGGCATCTTGTCCTTAGTGTGAACCAGTTTTTGTCTTAAAGTGTTCCCTGGGATTTATGTATTGATCCCCACAAGGATTTTGTGTTGTCTAAAAATTCTCTGCAATTTTTCCAACAGTCCCGATACATAAGGGATAGAAACACCCTTACTTCTCTGTTCTGTTTCCTCTTGCCGTCTGAGCTGGTGGACACCTCTTGCCCTCTGAGCTGGTGGGCACCTCTTGCCCTCTGAGCTGGTGGGCACCTCTTGCCCTCTGAGCTGGTGGGCACCTCTTGCCCTCTGAGCTGGTGGGCACCTCTTGCCCTCTGAGCTGGTGGGCACCTCTTGCCCTCTGAGCTGGTGGGCACCTCTTGCCCTCTGAGCTGGTGGACACCTCTTGCCGTCTGAGCTGGTGGGCACCTCTTGCCCTCTGAGCTGGTGGGCACCTCTTGCCCTCTGAGCTGGTGGGCACCTCTTGCCCTCTGAGCTGGTGGGCACCTCTTGCCCTCTGAGCTGGTGGGCACCTCTTGCCCTCTGAGCTGGTGGGCACCTCTTGAGCTCTGTGTTGTAAAGTTCGGATCACACCCAGCTTGTGCTGTAGTGGGTGGTTGGAGCCAAAGAGCAGATACTGGTCTGTGTGTGTAGGTTTCCTATATACCTCTATTTGGAGTTTCCCGTCCTCTCCTCTGATCGTGGAACAATCAAGAAAGGCCAAGCGGTTCACCTTAGCGTCTTCTCTTGAAACCTGATATGTGGGTCCACAGCATTGTTGTGCTCTGAGAAGGCTTCCAGCTCTTGTTTCTTGATTGTTACAAATGTATCATCAACGTAGCGAACCAAAGCTTTGGGGCAATGCCTGAAAAGGAGGCCAGTGCCTTCTTCTCAAAGTGCTCCATGTACAGGTTGGCCACTATGGGAGAGACAGGCGAGCCCATGGCACAGCCATGAATCTGTCTGTAAAATTGTCCCCGGAATTGAAAGTACGTGGTGTTCAGACAGATGTCTACTAGTTTGCAGATGTGTTCAGGTGTCAGTTTGGTCCTTTCCTGTAGGTGGTGAGGTCATCTGGGTCCAATTGGAGATGTTTCACTTTGTCCACAAAATTATGTATTTTCTACATGATGTTTCGAGTTCCCCACCAATGGAGCCAATGGTCACAACATTGTTTGTGACTGAGTCCGTACTGCACACAATGGGTCTGAGTGGGACATCCCTTTTGTGGATTTTTGGAAGGCCATAAATGCAACTTTTTGTTTTTGTTAAATACGAAACATTTTCCTTAAATAGAAACGGTGGTTTAAGATTAACCTTCCGGTCGTTTATAATGGAATTTTAAATCCCTGGACAGGTTGACGCCCAGAGCATTCAGATGCTAATCAGTTACTCAGGGAGGAGGGAAAGTAAGCCAGGCTACAATAGGAGGCTGATAGTAAACAAAAAAGCTAGTTTCTGGTGAAACCAAAAACACCCATTATCAGGAGGTGGGCAGGGCCCCCTCAGAGTAGGATAAATATCTGATTTCCCGGCCTCAGATGAGTGTCAACATTTTTCACTTTTTCCTTAAAATGGAAACAGGAATGACATTAACGTTTCCAAAACATTTCAAAGATAAAATACTACAGAGAAAGAGGGCTGTTGTGCTCAGGGGGAAAGTTTCTTGAAAGTCTCTGAATGTGGCTACGCAATGATGTCACTGTTTGGGAGTGATTTTGAGTGATGCAACAGGAGTGATTTAATACTCATACAATAACATGTATAAAATGTTATGAAAATATATTTATGACTGAAACATTGTTTATGAGATTAACATTGAGCGCTATAAAAAAGTGGTTTCTTCATGGTTTGACTGCCACATATTTCCTCTTGCCTAAAGGAGACATATTCTGCAAAATCAATTTTAATGAGCAAACATGTGTAAATTGCAGTCAAACCACGAAGCAGGAATTTTGCAGAATGACAGTAAAATGAACCACAAAAGTGCAGAAACATCACTGCTTACTGTTGTTTGCAGTGTTGAAATGTACTGATTCAACCAGTGACCCTCTTGTTCTTAGAAATCTACATCTGCCACTACACCCTGCCCTGCCATAATAAGGCTGGTGCTAGACTGACCTTGGTGCTGGACCTCTGGTTGGGGTCCTCTCTGGACTGCAGCAGGCCGGCCCCGAGCGTGGGCAGCTGGCTCTGGAAGACAGACACTCTGCCTCCTGTGGGGCTCATGAGCTTGAAGGCGGCCTGAAGAGCGGGCCCCAGTGCACTTTGCGTCTCCCTAGTGTGAGCGAACATTGAGGGCAGGGAGGTGAGCAGCTCCTTCACCAGCTGCAAACATCACAGCACCAGTCAGAGGCTTTCCAGTCAGAGACCTACTGGGCCTTTGCGTGTTTGGTTTGTAAAGAAAAATATTCTAAACCCAGAGGCAAAAGCGAAGTGCAACAGTCTCTTGTACAGTGTAACAGTAAAAGCGTTGTTTCTCTTCTCACTGGGAGTAAATCTACAAGTGACAAAAGCTTTATGTGTTATATATATATGGCTTATGGCTTTGTAAGAAGGAGTTACACAAACTAATAAATGAATGATAAGCATGTGTGATTACCTTGGTGAAATATGGTAAAACAACACACAAATCTCTTCTAGCAACTGAAACATCTTTAGCGTTTTCAGTCAAAGTCTTGCACCTCTATTTTGAACCAAACACAATTACCTCTTTGCTTTCCTTCAAGCTGACCATCAGGTTGTCATGTGAAGGGATGAAGACGTCTAGGAGGTAAATCAGACCGCAACATATCAGACTGTGAGACTGTGATTATATTCATATTTTGTATTTTGTGACTTAATAGGCCATGCTGCAATAGTAAACAGTGCTACGTTTCAAAGTAAATACTACGAGTGTTCAATGGAGAGCAATCATTTCTGAGTAACACAACGTTGTAAAGGCAGTGTGCAATATTGAGAAGGACCGTGAGGGGCCTGAATTTCTTTTTGAAAGGAAATTCAAACACTGGCCCCTCATGCTGATGTAGAACTGTGCACAAAATATGTGCCCTCTGGTGTCCAAAATTAGAATGTTTTTTTAATCATTTACATCATGCTTCCATCTTCTTCTGCTTATCCAGTGCTGGGTTGCGCTGGCAGCAGCCTAAGTAGAGACGCCTAGACTTCCCTCAACCCAAACACTTCCTTTTGCCCAAATTTCTTTGAGGCTGACCAATAGTCCTCCATGGCATCCCCAAACTCCTCCCAGCCCCCAGGTTGCCAGAGAAGCTGCCTCAGGATTCCCACAAGCCAAAGAGGCCTGATGAGGACTCCTCCCTTTTGTCTTGAGTCCACCACTGGGTTCAGGGGTTGCCATCATGACAGGCACCTATGACCGCAGCTCCAAGCAGCCGCATTGACAATGGAGGTCGAGAACATGATCCACATAGACTCAACGTGAGTTGCACTGTCCAGTACGCCTACCAGGGACTCCAAGAAGGCCAGGTATTCTGCACCATTGTTCGGACTAATATGCCAACACAACATTGATAGACCTGTTCCCAACCCAAAGGCGTAGGGACACGACCCTCCCGTTCATCGGGGTGAACACTTGGTGGCTGAACTGTGGGGCTGTAAGCAAGCCCACACCAGCCCACCGTCTCTCCCTGTGAGCGTCCAGCCCCTCTCAAGGAGATGGGATTCAGAGCCCAAACTTTGCACGGAGGTGATACGGCTCAACCTCCTGCACAAACTCAGGCTTTCACCCCCAGCGAGATAACGTTCCATGTCCCCCAGTTTCTGTGTCTGGAGATCCAGTCGTTAAGGCCCCTGCCGTGGACTGCTACCCAGATCTCTTTGCACCGGCCCCTTAGGGAGCCTTCTGCTGCACGTTGCGGCTAAGGTGGGAGCCTTGTTAGAAAAATGATCGTAAAGAGATTCATTTCACCTTTAATTTTCTATTTTCTCTTCAATTGTTATCTTTATTTATCTACTAAGCTGTTACTATATGTACAGTATGTCAAAAGCTTTTATTAGCAATTCCAGCTACAAGGTTTGAGTGCTAATGCTAAAATATTAGACACCCCTGAATGTCTCTTATTCACAGGTATTCGGAATGCACAATGAGGTCATTACTGTGAGAACACTGAAGCATAAAGCCCTCACCATCTATATCCGACACCACGAGCATCTGAGGCTGGGAGAGCCCGTCCTGCAGGTTGTAGAAGTGGATAGTGCTGTCAAACGTGAGGAAGCCCACTCGTATGCGTGAGTCTCCAGGTATCCTGGGACAGAAGACAGCCGAGTCAGGACACAAGACTACAAAACCTAAACCAAGCAAGCAAATATTACTAGTTAAGATAACAAATTGGTAAATGCTACAAAAGTACTGGGTCTGAGGTCATTGCAGAGGTGAGCTCCTCATATATAATAATATATATAATATATAATATAAATAATATAGATCATATAGTACTTTTGTAGCATCCTGTCTCATTAAATGTAAAGTCACACAAGACATGAGCGAAGAAGTAGTAGACAGAATGTGTTGTTCTTGGTTTCTGTCGGCTGACCCCCCGTGAGGCTAAAACGGGCGCTACAGATTTACACTGGGATTGTGGAGTGAATGTTTGTACTTACGAGCCAAGGTTCTCCAGCAGACAGTCGCAGAAGTACTTGAGGTATCCGGCCTCCACGGCGTTATGAGACACGTCCAGGACAAACAGATAGACTGCTGGCTGAGGGGGGCGGAGCTGGGGACACATGTGCAGGTCAGACCAATCCGCGGGAGGGGCACAGAGGCAGAGGTGTGTGAGGGGGCACAGAGGCAGAAGTGTGTGAGAGGGGCACAGAGGCAGAGGTAAGAGAGGGGCACAGAGGCAGAGGTAAGAGAGGGGCACAGAGGCAGAGGTAAGAGAGGGGCACAGAGGCAGACGTGTGTGAGGGGCACAGAGGCAGAGGTGTGTGAGGGGCACAGAGGCAGAGGTGTGTGAGGGGCACAGAGGCAGACGTGTGTGAGGGGCACAGAGGCAGACGTGTGTGAGGGGCACAGAGGTGTGTGAGGGGCACAGAGGCAGACGTGTGTGAGGGGCACAGAGGCAGAGGTGTGTGAGGGGCACAGAGGCAGACGTGTGTGAGGGGCACAGAGGCAGACATGTGTGAGGGGCACAGAGGCAGACGTGTGTGAGGGGCACAGAGGCAGACGTGTGTGAGGGGCACAGAGGCAGACGTGTGTGAGGGGCACAGAGGCAGAGGTATGTGAGGGGCACAGAGGCAGACGTGTGTGAGGGGCACAGAGGCAGACGTGTGTGAGGGGCACAGAGGCAGACGTGTGTGAGGGGCACAGAGGCAGAGGTATGTGAGGGGCACAGAGGCAGAGGTATGTGAGGGGCACAGAGGCAGACGTGTGTGAGGGGCACAGAGGCAGACGTGTGTGAGGGGCACAGAGGCAGACGTGTGTGAGGGGCGCAGAGGCAGACGTGTGTGAGGGGCACAGAGGCAGACGTGTGTGAGGGGCACAGAGGCAGAGGTATGTGAGGGGCACAGAGGCAGACGTGTGTGTGAGGGGGGCGCAGAGGTGTGAGGGGGCACAGAGGCAGATTGACCCACTCCTCTGCTGCTCTCTGTATTTAGAGATTAACCTCATGTTGGCATTGGGTGTAGCTCGTATTGAGCACATAAACTGCCCCCCACTTTAAGAAGCTCTGCTCTCATCTTTGAATTGTATTGCCCTGTTTTTCTCCACTTACAAGATGGCTGCCACGATTGACACAGCAAAAGAACCCACGTTCATTCTAGTCTTTACCATAACTCAAAAGGTATTCTCCCTGTGCCAACTCGGAATGCTTTAAAGTGACATCATGTTTAAAATCTTGCACACAAATCGGCCCAAAACTATCGACCAACGACCTCACTGGAGTCTTAATCCCATCAACATCAGCCATGAAAATAAAATATTGGTCAATCTGTAATTGTATTTCTTGCACCGCTACTTCAGATAACATTTAATTTTTTCTAATTTGTGTACCTTTACTTTGATTAATTTGGGCATTATTTAATGTTTTGTCCATCCAATTAACATCAATCATCATCAATACAAATCTAATGTTACATCCAGACAGTCACTCTTAGTTAGTTTTCAGTCTCACTTCTGTACACAGAACAGCACAGACAGAAGCGTACAGATCAACATAGATGCCATGAACACAGATTACCATGTAGTCCGAGGAGGCGATGAACTCCACAGTGGCGTTCTGGACTTCAGGCCTCCTGTGGGGCTCCCCGTAGGACCTGCTGACCGGGTTGTACATGAACTCATCGGGAACTGAGCAGAACAAACAGAGGAACATCCACACACGGTCAGGAGATGCAGAAGCTTTCACTAGATCAGGAGGAGCTGAAAGGTCCGTACCATCGTTGATCCGGTAGCACAGGTTACACTTCCACCTCCGCTGGTCAAGGAAGGTGACGAAAGGGTTAATGTAGGTGCGGCACGAGCGGCAGCGCACGATGGTGTTGGACGTAATGACGGGTAACTGCTGCAGAGAGAACACAAACAGCACTCATACTAGCGCTAGGTCATATGATGATATATAGTCTGCTTTTGGGTCATTATTGAATTTGAAACGTTGTAATATAACTGCACGTGGACAGCAGCTCATTTTCCTGTCAGTTTCGAAGGGAGGCAGACTGTGGCAAACTGAGGCAGACTGTAGCAGACTGAGGCAGACTGAGGCAGACTGAGGCAGACTGTAGCAGACTGAGGCAGACTGAGGCAGACTGTAGCAGACTGTGGCAGACTGTAGCAGACTGAGGCAGACTGTGGCAGAGTGTAGCAGACTGAGGCAGACTGTGGCAGACTGTGGCAGACTGAGGCAGACTGAGGCCGACTGAGGCAGACTGAGGCAGACTGTGGCAGACTGTGGCAGACTGTGGCAGACTGAGGCTGACTGTGGCAGACTGTGGCAGACTGAGGCCGACTGAGGCCGACTGTGGCAGACTGTGGCAGACTGTGGCAGACTGTGGCAGACTGTGGCACTGTAGCAGACTGTAGCAGACTGTGGCAGACTGTAGCAGACTGTAGCAGACTGTAGCACTGTGGCAGACTGTGGCAGACTGTAGCAGACTGAGGCAGACTGAGGCAGACTGAGGCCGACTGAGGCCGACTGAGGCCGACTGAGGCAGACTGAGGCAGACTGTGGCAGACTGTGGCAGACTGTGGCAGACTGAGGCAGACTGTGGCAGACTGTGGCAGACTGTAGCACTGTAGCAGACTGTAGCAGACTGTGGCAGACTGTAGCAGACTGTAGCAGACTGTAGCACTGTGGCAGACTGTGGCAGACTGTAGCAGACTGAGGCAGACTGAGGCAGACTGAGGCAGACTGTGGCAGACTGTGGCAGACTGTGGCAGACTGTGGCAGACTGAGGCAGACTGAGGCAGACTGAGGCAGACTGAAGCAGACTGAAGCAGACTGAGGCAGACTGAGGCAGACTGTGGCAGACTGAGGCAGACTGAGGCAGACTGAGGCAGACTGAAGCAGACTGAAGCAGACTGAGGCAGACTGAGGCAGACTGTGGCAGACTGAGGCAGACTGAAGCAAACTGTGGCAGACTGTGGCAGACTGTGGCTGATTGTTACCACTAAAGCCTAGAGCGACTGTGGAGGCTCTGCAGCTAAAACACTGAAACTCCTGAGCTTTGACCAAGACCGCCTCCATTCAAAATGTTAACCCGATATTTACTGCCATCATTGTATGGATTTTAAAATATTCAGGAACTAAATTCTGGAGGTTCTGACTTTTAAATTGTTATAGACTGTAGAAGGAGTGGACAGAGGGACGCCATATTGTTTGGCCCCCGATAGGGCAGTTGCAGATAAACAATTTCTCACCGTGGTTTGCGGTGTGGCCCATAAAAATGCATGTACATGAGATTGTACTTGAATTTTTTACTTTATTTTTTCAAGTTTTTCAAAATAAACAAATACAAAACAGAACATGACCAGAGCTCCAACAGCTACTTAGACATGGCGTTTACAAAAACACAAAAAGAGTCACACTTTTCCAACACAACTCCCTCCAAACATGTGACCCACTTGGATTGACACATTCTCCCACTCTTCAGACTAAACACAAATACCTTACTCTTTCCCATTTATTTTTTTTGCCGTTGGGTTAATTGTATTGATTTTGCCATCAATAATTTTGGATTGGCTCCATCTCACACAAACATACAAACACAGGAACCACAAACGCATAAAAGAGAAGAATAACAGAGAAAACAAAAGGGGTTCATGCTAAACAAAAAAAAAAGAAAAAGAAAAGGGCACCAAACCCAAAACCCGATCACTAACATGATCGAGAAGTTGGGGGAAGACCAATCCTAATGAAGGGGCCCCGGAAACTCCCCGCCGCTCATGGCTTCAAACCCCTCAAAAACTGGACACACCGCATCCCTTGTCCACCCGCTGCCCTCTACATGTAATTTTCAGTTTTCTCACAAATCCACTCTCCACTCTCTCAAAAGAGTGAATACGAGAAGACAAAGAAACAATGTACAAAAGCAGACAGCCAACATGGAGCATAAAGTCTGATGTCAAATACAAACATGTCACACCACTATCATCAGTCTCTTCAAATCAACAGAAATGTAGCAACAATGTGACCACAGTCTGAACTCACAAGCCCCACGCTGGTGGCTCCATCTCTTGTCGCTGTTCAGTTCTCTGTTTTGCATTTTCCTGAGGAGCACCTCTGCCCCTCCTGCGCTATTAACCTTCAAAAGTCACAAGAAGAGTCCCATGTCGCAGTTTTCTCTTCCTGAGCGCCTCACAGATGTGGTAGAACTTTTCTCGTTGTTGGCGAACCTCGTATGGAATATCCGGGGTGAAGAAGACATGCTTGCCTTTGCTGTGGAGGTCTCATTTAACTTTTGCTGCCTTCATGACGCGCTCTTTCACACGATAGTTAAGAAAAATGATAATAAGGCCTCGTAGTTTATCAGCTGCTGGACTTTTTGGGCCAAGGCGATTTGCTCTTTCTTTTGTGACGGGGGGACAGCAACTCCTGAGCCCAAGATGAGCTCAGGAATGACCTTCTCAAGAAAGGTTTCAGTATTTTCAGCTTCTTCTCCTTTTGGTAGTCCCAGATCTTACTTTTCATATTGTTGATCTCTTTCTGCAATGCCACTACCTCGGACCTGTATCTGTACAATTTGAAAGATGCTTCTCAGTGGGGTTGTGTTCGATTTTTTATTTTATTTTTTAAGATTTTTGTGGCCCGTAGGCTTTACTAGACAGGAGAGGCCAAGGTGAAGTGGGAGATGAGCGAGAAGGGAGGACACGCAGCAAACAGCCGGAGTCGGGACCCGAACCCACGACACTGCGGATCACAATATAATATGGAGCCTGGCATACGTGTGCTGTGCCTTAACCACTCGACCACCGGGCAGCACACAGTATCGATATTTTTAAACAACATTCATTTATTATGAATTATCCACATGGCCATTTAGAAGCGACCTCCTAAAGAGAGCCCTGTTACTGTCCTGCAGGAAAAGTAGAAGCTGCTCACTCTGCCGAACACAAGCTAATGACTGACGTGCAAACGAGGTGGAATAGTTCTTTTGATCTACTGTTTGTGCTGCGCTCCTCTCACTCCGAGGCGAGAAGGAGCTGTGGACCTGATCAGAAGCTCCTCTGGGTCGAGGTGAGAAGGAGCTGTGGACCTGATCAGAAGCCCCTCTGGGTCGAGGTGAGAAGGAGCTGTGGATCTGATCAGAAGCCCCTCTGGGTCGAGGTGAGAAGGAGCTGTGGATCTGATCAGAAGCCCCTCTGGGCCGATGTGAGAAGGAGCTGTGGACCTGATCAGAAGCCCCTCTGGGCCGAGGTGAGAAGGAGCTGTGGACCTGATCAGAAGCCCCTCTGGGCCGATGTGAGAAGGAGCTGTGGACCTGATCAGAAGCCCCTCTGGGCCGAGGTGAGAAGGAGCTGTGGACCTGATCAGAAGCTCCTCTGGGTCGAGGTGAGAAGGAGCTGTGGACCTGATCAGAAGCTCCTCTGGGTCGAGGTGAGAAGGAGCTGTGGACCTGATCAGAAGCTCCTCTGGGTCGAGGTGAGAATGAGCTGTGGACCTGATCAGAAGCTCCTCTGGGTTGAGGTGAGAAGGAGCTGTGGATCTGATCAGAAGCTGATCTGTGCAGAAGATGCTGCTTGCAGCATGTTCAGACCATGAAACATGCAATACTTTACTAGAATGTGTTCCATATATTTCTATTTGGATCAGTTGGATGGATGTATGAAGTTATTAGACCAGAATGGATTTATAATGGATTTTTCAACCGGAAAAAGGTGGCTTGCCCTCTCTGGGTGGGTGGGGTGTCCTTTCCCCAAGTGGAGGAGTTCAAGTATTTTGGGGTCTTGTTCACGAGTGAGGGAAGGATGGAGCGCGAGATTGACAGTTGGATCGGTGCAGCGGCTGCAGTGATGCAGTCGCTGCACCGGACTGTTGTGGTGAAGAAGGAGCTGAGTCGAAAGGCAAAGCTCTCAATTTACCGGACGGTCTACGTTCCTGCCCTCACCTATGGTCATGAGCTTTGGGTAATGACCGAAAGGACAAGATTGCGGATACAAGCGGTCGAAATGAGTTTCCTCCGACGGGTGGCTGTGCGCTCCCTTAGAGATAAGGTGAGGAGCTCGGTCACACGGGGGGAGCTCGGAGTAGAGCCGCTGCTCCTCCACGTTGCGAAGAGCCAGCTGAGGTGGCTCGGGCATCTGTTCCGGATGCCTCCTGGGCGTCTCCCTGGGGAGGTGTTTCAGGCATGTCCCACCGGGAAGAGGCCCAGGGGAAGACCCAGGACACACTGGAGAGACTGTCTCTCTCGGCTGGCCTGGGAACGCCTCGGGATCCCCCCGGAGGAGTTGGAAGAAGTATCTGGGGAGAAGGAAGTCTGGGAGTCCCTGCTTAGACTGCTGCCCCCGCGACCCGGCCCCGGATAAAGCGGAAGATGGACGGATGGATTTATAAATAAGTGCTTTGAGGATAAACATGACATTTCATCCGGTTTATCCAGAGTAAAGAATTACCCATTCGGTAAATTTTTAAGCCCCATTTTTCAAAAATGTATCGGGATATGTATCGTAATGAGGGAATAGTATCGGGATATACAAGAAACGGGATACATAGGGTCTTACTTCTCAGCCTCACCCATGTGTGCTCCATCCGCACTTCTTGACTCCTTTAGTCAAGCACGTAATTGAGCGTGTACGGACGCACTCTCATATCTACTACCAGCGATAGCATATAAACTTCATTACACTTTCAAATTATGGTTTGTGGTAATGGCCTCCTCCTTCCAACAGGTGTGAGCCTGGAGGCCCTCGTCAGGGACGGAGCTTTGTTTTCCGGTGCGGATCTGGACCCAACGCTTTCTGTCTGTGTGTGTCTGTGTGTGTCTGTGTGTGTCTGTGTGTGTCTGTGTGTGTCTGTGTGTGTCTGTGTGTGTCTGTGTGTGTCTGTGTGTGTCCGTGTGTGTCCGTGTGTGTCCGTGTGTGTCCGTGTGTGTCCGTGTGTGTGTGTGTAGATTAATGGCCAAAAAAAATATGCAAAAAAAGCAGCCTGGTGTCAGCTCACAGCTGATTCACATTCAGTTTAACTTTTGCTTGTAACCAGCGGGCTAGCTGGTTAAGACCAGACGTCCATATTGAAGGAGCTGTGGGCCAATGAGAGCGTACCCAACGATCAAAAAACAGATGTGTAGATTTGTCAAACAGCGGATGTTCTTGGCTGACACTGACAATGGCGAAAAAGCGTTGTCTCATGATTGTATGGAATGCAGAGGGCTGGTACCTGCAGGTCCCTGAAGGGGTGCAGCAGCAGGCCCAGGGGCAGCCGGGCCTTGTTGAGCAGGGCCTGGGTCTGAGGGATGCTGCTCAGTGTGCAGCGGAACGTCCTGTTCACAGAACACAGTCAGAACAGAACATACAGCGCCATAG
>NW_027315735.1:10748917-10753917 GCF_026437365.1 Eucyclogobius newberryi
GCAGCGCAAAAGCGTTCAGTTTGCATTCAAAGTCTATGTGGACGCACGTCTAGTCGTTTTTGCGGCTCGAATCCTGCGTTTTGGGCGTTTGAGTAGTGGATGCTGTGGACATGCATCCAGCACGGCCAATGCAGAAAAGTTGTAAAAGATGAACTTTTCTGTGGCAGACGCAGCACTGTACTCCAATGACTATTATCAGAACAGAATCATCTCAACATCTCTAGATACAACGTGGTCTGGAGTAAACTGTTTTGGGATTTGTTTGTGCATCTCAACCTCCATATTTAGATCACACAGATAAAATAGAGCATGTTTTACCACTATGATGTCCAGGAGAGGGGGTGATGGAGGCGGAAGGCGTCCCGGTGGATGAGGGCGTGTGTCCACTGCCGTCCACTCCACTGTAGGGCCCATAGGTGCAGGAGGGTGGCTGATGCTGACCCTGACCCTGGGCTGAGGACAAGACCAACACAAACACATTTGATGCTTTCAAATCCTCAAAAGAGAAAATAATAATCCTGATAACACCTTTAGTTTGTTAAATGAACGTTTAAACTGTTAGAGAAATGTGTCAGTTGTGCGTAAATTGTCTCTGCATTTTGGATGGAATCACAGAGGGAATCTGTTTTAGCACTACATTAATTTAAGGCCGTGGCTGCAGAGTCGCGGCGCGGTCAAATGGCCCAGCAGTTTCAGGAACCGCGGCACTGCCATATAGCCTCATGGCTAACCCTAACCTTAACCCTTAACAAATAGCACAGTAGCTTCAGGAGCCGCGGCACAAAATAACATGGCAGTTTCGGCCGTGCTACGCGGCTCTGTAGACACTCCTTTAATTTAAACATTTTCAAATTAACTTTCCTCTTTTGTTCTTTTTTTTTTTTTAGTTTTTTGATTTCCTGGAGCATTTGAGGGTTCCCATTGTTGGCATGATTTACCTCCAACCATTTCAGTTTTTCTTGAAGCTCATTTAGCATTTTCTCCCTTTGTTTCTTTTTTGCCAAGGCTATGGTTATAATCTTTCCTCTCAAAACTGCTTTAGAAGCTGTTTAGCTCGTAACCATAACAGGAAACGTTCACGTCTTTTTCAAACGGCATTGTGGAACTCGGGAGGAAACCTTAAGCACAGCTAATCAGAGCTCTTACTTCCCTTTGGACAAGAAATCAATTACTTTATTGTTGCAGCGGCCTGATTTTAAGCAGTAGTGACATGCAGGCAGGGGAGGCAGTGCCTCACCTGTCAATCTTGGGGGGGACTTTTTTTTAAAAACCCCTTTCCGTTTGAATCCAATATCGAACAATATTTTTTCAAATATGAATGTCAAAATGTTCCCATACAGGGAGGCGCAGGGGAGGAGGCAGCACCTGCTCTGCCTCTGGGAGCACACACACACTCCTCACAAACTGAGCTGGTGCAATGCAAATTATGTGTCGCTCTCTCCCTCTGTTTATAACAAGTAAAACACCCTGACGATGTGCTCCGTGCTTCCATATTCTAAATAATTTCTGAAATGTGTTTTAGGCTCACAGATTCATTATAAAACTGCAGTAAAAGTTAACTCTGCGAGGCATCAGTACGTGTGCCTCATGGAAGAGCCCGGCCCTGTGTGGACAGGTGTACTATCTTCTACATTTTGTATGTAGAATCAATTACATCAATTACATTTCCAAGTTAAAATGTTTTGCAAATCTGGATTTTCAATCAAAGCAAGAAATTATAACTAAAGGAAGACCTACAACGGAGTTGAACGGATTGCTTCAGACGGAGTGATATCTCTAAAAACACTGGGCGAATTTACACTACATTTAGCCTAGCGGTTAGCGACATGGCCTGGAATTCAAGAGATCCTGGGATCAACTCCCTCTTCATCCGAAATTTTTTCGTGTTCAAACTTTTTAAACTTATAGATTGCTCAGTCTAGTTTGTTTTGGGATGAGTTATGTCAGTCAGAGATGAACGGAGGCAATGGTTCTTTAACATTTTTGATAACATCAGTGATCAGATTAAAGTCTGGTTTGACCATTTTGGTGAGCTAGCATTCCTTGGTTTAGTTGATTGCACAAAATGTTGTGAAATGTCCCAACATTTTGATAACACAAAACTGCAGAGCCTGTCAAAATATGCAAGATTTTTTTACTTTGTGAGACTAGGGGCGGATCTAGTCGGACTGTATAGCACACAAACGGTGAGGAATGAATGCAAGTCTTCTGCAGCTTCTCCTCTTTTTGGTCCAGAACGACCTGTTTAAGGAGCTCTTTGGGGTTAATTTGCGTTTGTAAATCTGACTCTGAAAGAGTCTGTGCCTGACTAGCCCTGAACCTCACCGCACGTCACTGATTTTAAGTGCTGCTTTTACAATATATAATGTGGTGGAAAACTCAAAATTTACTCATTTCCGCAGTATAGTGTGTTAAAATATAGACAGTGTCCCATACCTGTGCTGTGTGGCTGACCGTTGAGCGCTGGCTGCTGATCTCCACACGGAGGCTGAGCAGGGCTGTACTGGTGCAGGGGGGCACCCATCTGAACAGGGAGCACCCCACCCAAGCTGCTCTGCGACTGTGACTGTGACTGAGCCGAAGTGTTGTACTGGCTGCCTCCTGACACAGGGGAAAAGGTCCCGGCAGGGGTAGGAGCTGGTGCTATAGGGTACTGCTGCTGGGGTGAGGCATGGAGCCGAGGAGCGGAGTAGCTCTGGTGCTCAAAGTAGGCTCCATAAGGGCTGTACTGGGCACTGGGCGGAGGGGCTGTGTGTGGATGGGCTGTGTGTGGAGGGGCCTTGTGTGGAGGGGCCTTGTGTGGAGGGGCCTTGTGTGGAGGGGCCTTGTGTGGAGGGGCCTTGTGTGGAGGGGCCTTGTGAGGAGGGGCCTTGTGAGATGGGGCTGTGTGAGATGGGGCCGTGTGAGGAGGGGCCGTGTGTGGAGGGGCCGTGTGAGGAGGGGCCTTGTGAGGAGGGGCCTTGTGAGATGGGGCCGTGTGTGGAGGGGCCGTGTGAGGAGGGGCCGTGTGGGGAGGGGCCGTGTGTGGAGGGGCCGTGTGTGGAGGGGCCGTGTGTGGAGGGGCTGTGAGCGGAGGGACTGTAGCGCCTGGGAGAGCTGAGGTGGTCCCGTGCGCTGACTGTGGTAGGACGTGGCTGTTGTGGTAGTAGTGTGGAGACTGAGCACTGGAGAGCGGAGGTTTGCTGGGATAACTCTGAGGCGGGGCTCCATAGTAACCAGGTGCCTGGTACAGCGGAGGGTAGCTCTGTGAGGAGCCTGCGCACGCACGCACGCACAGACACACACAAACACACACACACACACACACACACAGTCATATTACATCACATGTTGCTTCTGCAAAAGTGACTAATTACTTCTTAAGAGTCTGAGTGACCTGATTTAAAACATGTCAAACATGTCCTCAGATACTGTACGAGGTAAATATACTTATAGTGCTGATTTATTCTTAATTACAAAATCATTTAATTTTCATCCAGCTAGAGGCTTTGGAGATATGGTAGTAAAACAAACGCTGTGTTGCGAAGCGTGAATATAAAAGGCAGGTTAGCACATCAGACGTTATACTACATAGCCAATATGTAACAAAGCCATTAAAGTGAGAATAAGTATCAAAGCAGTATGTTTAAAACACTCGTCCTAACTTTAGCATTGATTGCATTTGTACACAAACTAAACAGAACCAAACTAAGCAAAAATGGTCACCTAACATGCTCAAAGAAGTTTCATTGTTTAATTTTTTTTTTTTTTTTACCAACCCAAAAATGTCAGCCTAATTATGAAAATGGACAAATTGTTGATAATTTGGTGTTTTAATTCAAACTGATTCTGCCATCGGAAAGCAGAATGAGCCTCACATGAGTTTCAAAGGTGAAAATCCAGTGTGCTAAACCTGTGCTTTGTCCGCTCTCTGATCTGAAAAGTCACAACCTAACATGACATGTTATTGCTGTAAATAAGTATTTGAACACATGCAAATCAGCAAGAATTCTGGCTCTCAAAGACCTGTCAGTCCACCTCTGCTCCACTTATTAATCTAAATTAACAGCTCCTGTTTGAGCTCATTAGCTGCATAAAGACCCTGTCCACCCCACAATCAGTCAGACTCCACCCACTGCCATGGGCAAGACCAAAGAGCTGCCAGAAGACACCAGAGACTAAACTGTAGACCTCCACAAGGTTGGAAAGGGCTACAGGCGATTGGCAAGCAGCTTGTGAAGAAAGATCAACTGTTGGAGCAATTGTTAGATAATGGAAGAGGCTAAAGATGACTGTCAGTCTCCCTTGGTCTGGAGCTCCATGAAGATCTCACCTCGAGGGGTTCAATGATGATAAGAAAAGTGAGGAATCAGCCCAGAACTATGGGAGGACCTGGTCAATGATCGCAAGAGAGCTGGGACCACAGTTTCAGAGGTTCTATGGGTAATACACTACACCGTCATGCATCGCACAGAAGGTTCCCCTGGTTAAGTCAGCACATGTCCAGGACCGTCTGAAGTTTGCCAATGACCATCTGGATGATCCAGAGGAGTCATGGGAGGAAGTCATGTGGTCAGATGAGACCAAAATAGAACATTTTGGTATAAAATCCACTCGCCGTGTTTGGAGGAAGAAGGATGAGGACCATCCCAAGAACACCATCTCTACTGTGAAGCATGAGGGAGGAAACATCATGCTTTGGGGGGCTTTTCTGCACAGGGGACAGGACGACTGCTCTGTATTAAGGAGAGGATGAATGGGGCCATGTGTTGTGAGATTTTGGGTGACAACCTCCCTCAGTCAGAGCATTGAAGATGGGGCGTGGCTGGGTGTTTTAACATGATAATGACCTGAAGCAGACACCTAGGAGAACCAAGAAGAGGCTCTGTATGAAACATAAAGGTTCTGGAGTGGCCAGTCTCCAGCCCTGAAACGTGACAGATCTAGAGAAGATCTGTGTGGAGGAGTGGCCAGAATCCCTGCTGCAGTGTGTGCAAACCTGGTCAAGAACTACAGGAAAC
>NW_027315735.1:10756417-10776417 GCF_026437365.1 Eucyclogobius newberryi
CCTCCTGACTAAGGGGAGTGGCCTTCTGCCTGAGGGGAGTGGCCTCCTGACTGAGGGGAGTGGCACAAATAGTCCGTGTCCAGGGTGAGAAGGGTTGGCTGTGATCCGACCTGCACGTCCCAGAGCCCTGGAGACGTACAGGTCTCTGCAGCCGAACCTTTTCAGCAGCTCACACAATGCACTGTAGTCTCTGTTTGTCCCTGGCTGTGGCTCCAGCGTACCACACGGTGATGGAGGAGATGAAGATGGACTCAATGATGGCTGTGTAGAACTGCACCATCATCTCCGCTGTCACTGGCAGGGCATAGCTGTTTATTGCCTGGGACTTGTTCTTACCAGTGAGCTGGCTTCTGAAGACACCTCACTCGTTGTAGGTATTTGGCCGTATTTTCCTTGTTACCTCTTCGAGGTTGCCATTTGCCTGTGCGATTCCCAGGTACTTGTAACTGACCACAATGTCTGCTATCGTTTCATCTGGGAGGTGAGTCTGTGTGGACTACCTTCCTTCTCTTAATCACCATCCGACCACACTTCTCTAGTCCGAATGACATTCCCATATCTGAGCTGTAGATCCTGGTGGTGTGGATCAGTGAGTCAATGTTTCGCTCGCTCTATATAGCATATAGCTTGATTTCAACCATGTAGAGGAGGTGACTGATGGTATCCATAGCCAAGTCTTGTTGATTATTTGGCTGAGGGGGTTCGGACCTATGCAGAACAGCAGTGGGGACAGCGTAGTGTGCTGTGTGGTACCAATGCCCAAGACACCGCGCGCCAAAGACCTCAACAGCTTCAGGCCGGTGGCTCTCACGTCCCATCTGCTGAAGACTCTGGCTGGTCCTGGACCACCTCCGCTCCACTGTTAGCTCAGCCATGGATCCGCTGCAGTTTGCATACTGGCCTGGCATCGGAGTGGAGGACGCCGTCATCTCCCTGCTGCACCACTCTCTCTCTCACCTGGAGAAGCCTGGCAGCACTGTGAGGATTCTGTTCTTTGATCTCTCCAGCGCCTTCAACACCATCCAGCCGCTGCTCCTGAAGGACAAGCTGAAGACGGCTGGTATGGACTATGACCTGGCAGAGTGGATCCTGGATTCACAGACCGACACCAGTTTGTGAGAGCCCGGGACTGTGTGTCTGACACACCGATCTGCAGTGTGGGGGACCTGCAGTGTGGGGGCGCCCCAGGGCATCGTCCTTTCACAATTTCTCCTCACCCTCTTCACTGCAGACCTCAGACACGACACGGACAGCTGTGTCCTGCAGTTCTCTGACGACTCTGCGTCTCCAATCATTGGACTCATCACGAACGACGATGATGCGGAGTACAGAGGACTAGCGCAGGACTTTAGGATAAGATAAGCCTTTATTTGTCCACACAATGGGGACATTTCGGTGTTGCAACGCAAGTACATACAGGAGTAAAAGAACAGATAACTTATGGGAAGCTTTATAAAAAACACTCTTAATAGAAAAACTCTTATAAGCAAAACTCTTAAAGACAAAACCTCTCATATTCTTAATAAGGAATAGAAAGAAAAAATTAAATAAATATAAAATAACTAGGGCTGGGCAAGTTAACGCGTTATTATCTAACTCATCACTTATTTAACGCGATCAATTATTTTAACGCGCGTTAACACAGGTCGGATTCCCCTGGTCCGCACCAGTTCTAAAGCCATTAGAAAGACAAACGCACCGGACGCGCAACGCACCGGACTCATGTCCGTAGGCAGTGTTGTACCTGAACACGTTCATTGAACAAAAGTTCATGAACGCGTTCATAATTTTGGTGAACGTGAACTGAACGAACGGTATTACTGCTGACGAACGATAATTTGAACGTGTTCATTCTGGTGTCTGTGAACGGCACCTTCGTTCTTTTTATTTTCGTTCAATAAAGTGTCAGATTTCTAGAGACTTCCAGGCGAAAAACGCCGTTAAGTTGCCCAAAAAGAGCCTGTGTCTGACAAGTGTGAGAGCTCCAGTTGTAGAGGCGATAGATCGCGGAGACAGAGATTTTGCGTGTCGCACCGCACTGCGCATGCGCATCAAAACAAAAAGCAGCACGGACGCGACCGCAGAGTGTGTCAACCATGGATGTATTATATTGCCGTGTCAACAGAGCAGCAGGAGTCGCCCTTCTACGACCAGTTACGTGAGTTTTATGATAATGTAAGATTATATGTTTGTTCGAATTTGGATGGAACTATTTGTGGGGCGGAAGGATATGGCTCACGGGTGATCACGTGAGCATGTAGAGAGATGTAGTCTATTCTCAAGGTGTTGAGACGTGTTGCCTGTAAAGTTGGGGGCTGATAATAAAAGCTGTCCTGAGGAGCTGTCCTTCTCCTGGTATTATTTCTACACCCACGATAAACGTACACCCGCACAGAAGACGTGTTACACTGGTGGCAGCGGGTTGTGGACATTTTTTTTTCGCCGTTGGAGAGGTTGAACTTTGGCTCTGGGACACCGCGCACGAAGAACTATGACAAGTAACTTTTGGACCGAGTCGCCGTTTCATTCTGGCAGTAGTCGCGCCATGCCGTTGTACCAACACATCTTTATGGGGGACGGTGAGGAAGATTTTTCAAGTTGGTGCCGTCGTTTTGAAGTGATAGTCAATGCTAATCCTGATGCTGGGGAGGGCAGTTTGGCAAAACTGCTACCCACGTGCTTAGATGGCGCTGCATTCGATTATTGGGACAGTCTGCCAGAAGTGGTGAAAACGGACTTCAATGCAACAAAAGAGAGGCTCAAGAGTGTTTTTGAACAAACTACTTATCTGTCTACTTTTCAAAGCTACATTACTGCACGTACTCGTCATTCTGGGGAACCTCTCCCTGTGTTTGCTGCTGAGATCAGTCGTCTAGTGGATGAAGCTTTCCCCACTTATGACAATAACGCAAAACAAGATGAAAAATTAAGACGTTTTATTGCTGGACTTGACCCCTATTTACAACTGCGGAGTCTTGAACAGGGTGTAAAAGCACTGGAGGCTGCTCTGCAGTTTGCTATGCGGGTGGAGGCTGCCCAGCATGCAAGTAGAATGTCTGCTGCTCCTAGTCCTCTGCAGTCTTTTTCTCTTTCCCCAGTTTACCCTGCTATTTCACCCATGTCACCTACTCATCTGCCGACAACCACTCCACTGGGTGTCAATTCAGCCAATGCGGATGATATAAAAACATTGTTGAAAGCGATTGAAACGCTGTCCGACAAAGTGGATCAGCTGCAGCTGACTGTGGACCGCCAACGCCAAGATGGACGTGACTGTCGTTGCAGGAACTGCACTCCCGAGGGACGTCATGAGGACCGAGGCTACAAAGACAGATACTACAGATCTTCACCACAGCGCGGAGGTTCTTTCAAAAACCGCATGTCATCTCAACGCGAGGAGGACGACTACCGCCGTCAGGATCAGCGCACACGAACAAGTTCATCAGACCGGTTTCCACGTCAGAACTACTCTTCACAGAGGGACAACACCAACCGTGGCCGCTCTCCAGACTGTTTTGAAGGTGGTCACGTTCGCTCTCCCAGTCCTGGGCGAGTGCGCTTCAAGTCGCCATCACGTCCAAAGGCCAGGTCAGGTAATCTACCTGTGGTTGACAATGAGGGCCAATTGTCAACTACTGATTCAACTCTGGAACCCCCTGTTAAGACTAATGTACCATCATAGGTGTGTTGTGTGGACAGTGATATTGCACAGGTGCGTACAGGGGTTGCCACATTACCACAGACTTTTTCTGTTAACAATGCTGATATGGTGTCTACACAACTGCCAGACTCTGTTATTTCAGAAGTTTATAGCTGGGTGTGAGACAAGAGACGTCCTTACCTCAGACAGGTCAAAGACAAAACTCAACGAAAACTTTGGTGGCAGTTTCCTAAGCTGAAACTGTGTGATAAGTTACTCTGTCGGGAAGGTCATGGTGCACCAGGTCAGTCTATGGTTTATCAAGTGTTAATACCATCTTCACTTGTGGTACAAACCCTGCATTTATTACATGCCAACCCTTGCTCTGGACACTACAGTGCTGAGCGCACATTTAAGAAAGCCCTGTCAATGTGTTATTGGCCAGGAATGAGAGTTGATATTGAGAATTTCTGTAACCTGTGCAATTCATGTGAATCTTTTAGGAAGCCAGGACCACAGCAAAAGGCACCTTTACAATCCATTCAGGCTGATGGAACATTTCAATTGATGTGTACTGACATTACTGAACTTCCTGTAACTGCTGCTGGAAACAGATGTATACTTGTTGTACAGGCACTTCCAATGGGTTTTGGTCAAACAGTTACAAACCAGGCAGCAGGGAGTAATAGGACTGCTGTTCCTTCATTAAGGAGACCAACTGGAAGAGTCTCTCATGGGGTTCCACTACCACCTTAAGTTCCCTCTAGTGGTAAGGTTGCTACTAGGAGTGGTCGCATTGTTCAAAAACCTCAGCGTCTTCTCTCCTGAGTAAAATTGATTTGTTAAAAAAATTAAAAAATAATACGCAACAATTTACATGTTTGTTCATACAATGGTTGTATAAATGTTTTCCCTTGTTTTGTTTTTTTGTAAGTGAAATGTCCTCATTTCTTATAAAATAAAGAGAGGGAAGTATGTAAGATTCTATGTTTGTTCGAATTTGGATGGAACTATTTGTGGGGCGGAAGGATATGGTTCACGGATGGTCACGTCACGTGAGCATGTAGAGAGGAGTAGTCTATTCTCAAGGTGTTGAGACGTGTTGCCTGTAAAGTTGGGGACTGATAATAAAAGCTGTCCCGAGGAGCTGTCCTTCTCCTGGTAATATTTCTACACCCACGATAAACGTACACCCGCACAGAAGACGTGTTACAATAAGGTCGGTGAGGATGGGAACAATCTAACATTTATGTGCAAACTTTGCCCAGCAAGTTTTCCCTCACGTTTTTGAGAATATACTGTGGGTCTGAAAGCTGCTACTGCCACTACTGTGGGCTGGACAGCAACACGAGGGAAGTCTGTCCCTTCAATGTGAATGTAAATCCTGGTTGTGTAAGCATTAAAAAATTGGATATGAAGATGAAATCTGACACATATTTTCAGCAATAAACTAATAAAATAATTGCTGCCTGTGGTTGTATTTGGGCTGTGGAAATAATTTAGAACAATTATTGCTGTGAACTTAGTTCAAAATTTTGAATTATGAACTATGAACTGAACTAGTTCATTTTAAAATGTATGAACTATGAACTGAACTAGTTCATGTAGAATTGTTTATGTTAAAATGCACACAATGTATTATTTTTTATTTAACTGGTTAAGTGTGTGTTTGCACAACTAATGTTATGGCGCTTTAGTGTCACGTTCTAAGAATTTACAAACTGTACTGAAGTGTGTTCTGGTTTAGGGACATTTTGGTACTAGACTGGTTATGCTGCTCCTAAAATGTGTTTTGAGTGTCTAATGTTTAATGAGATTACAATGTTTCTGACGTTATCTCTGAAGTAGCCTGTTCATCTTTAATGATTGTGGCTCAGGATTTTGTGGCAAGTGAATACTTAATATTTTATTTAACTGCTACTGAATAAAAATGCTGATGCACTTTAAACTTCTTTTGAATTTATTTAGAATTTTGCACGTAAAAATGCGGTTAATCGTGATTAATCAGGGAAATAATGCGATTAAAAATTTTAATCGTTGCCCAGCCCTAAAAATAACATAAGACAAAAATAATAATCATTAAAGCCGCGGTCGCCACCCGCCTTCCCGTGCGTGTTTTGACCGCGATTGCCCCGACACTGCATTCTCTAAGACTTTATGATTTAGACTTTATTCTTTAAAACCCCCTCCTCCCTGTACCTCAGTCACCTAGCAACAGAGACCCGTTAATGCTAAGACCACGGCACGAGAGGAAATGTTCCATCAAAATAAAAGAGGAAGAGGAAGTGAAGGCATTAATTGCGCCCCTGCTGGCCAATAGTGAAAAATACACAATATCTGCAAAGCACTTTTTTCATGGCGTCTCAAGGAGAATATAACCCCTGAGTTTAAACTAATTAATGTTGAATTTTCACACAATGGGTAGGGGGCGCTATAGAGTAAATTTGTTACATGGGTATTAATTATTTCCAATCAGACCATAAAAACGCATTAGTGCGTGAAATATGAGCTCCGTAGATTAATTCCATTAGGCGTGACTTGTCCTTGAAAAAAACAGGAAATTAAGCCCTTTTTGAGGGCTTGATAAGGAATATCAATTTAATTTTTTTTTTTATTAAATTTCAATGTCTTTCAATTTTTTTGGGAATATTTATTAAATTTCAATGTCTTTAGATGCAAAAGATGTTGTTTTGAGCTCGATCGGACAAAAAACCTAGGACAAGTACAATTTTGGAAAAAAAAAATTCATGTGCCTAGGCCAAAGATTAAGCGTTTCATGTTTTTTCTGTTGCGACAAGCGTTCTCGCAAGCTCCATTTTATTCGAGTTCGGGCCGAGCCGATCGCGTCCATGTCCCCATGTGGAACTTTTCATCGATGTTCAGGGGGTTGTGGTAAAATGACCATCGTCGCATTCCATTCCATGGAATGGCTCGAGCCAATAATAGTGGCAAAAGTAAACACTCTTATTTACAGCAGTTATATGCACATGAATATGACATTATTGTGTATGAGTATTGCACATGAATATGACAGTATTGCACATGATTAAGTCAGTATTGCACATGGGTATGATAGTATACACATGTTCAGGGCTAACAGTGTTTGTTGTAGAGTCTGACAGCAGCAGAAGGAAAGATCTGTGAAACCTTTCCTTCACACAGCGAGGGTGGATCAGTCTGTCACTGAAGCTGCTCTCCAGAGCGGACAGAGTGTCCTGCAGGGGCTGAGACTCATGCTCCAGCATAGATGTGAGTTTAGCCAAGACCCTTCTGTCCCCCACCTCCTGCACTGAGTCCAGAGCGCAGCCCAGGACGGAGCTGGACTTCTTGATGACCTTGTCCAGCTTCTTCCTCTCCCTCTCTGTGATGCTGCTGCTCCAGCAGGCCACACCGTACAGGAGGGCTGATGCCACCACAGAGTCATAGAAGGTCTTCAGGAGTGGCCCTGTCACTCCAAAAGACCGGAGTCTCCTCAGGAGGTAGAGCCGACTCTGGCTCTTTCTGTACAGTGCGTCTGTGTTCTGAGTCCAGTCCAGTTTGTGGTTCAGATGAACAGCCAGGTACTTGTATGAGTCCACTCAATGTCCCTTCTCTGTTCACTGGTGAGGGGGGCAGTGGAGTGGCGTCTGCAGAAGTCCACCACCATCTCCTTGGTCTTCCCTGCGCCAGTCCTCTGTACTCCGCATAATTGTCATCCGTGATGAGTCTGATGATTTCAGAGTCGTCAGATAACTTCTGCAGGACACAGCTGTCCGTGTCGTGTCTGAGGTCTGCAGTGTAGAGGGTGAAGAGAAAGGGCGCAAGGATGGACTCTCAGCTTCAGCCTCATGTTGAAGACATGCTCCATAACTCCACACAGTTCATCTGCACAGGACTTAAGGAGCCTGGGGCTGATGCCATCAGGTCCTGCTGCCTTTCTTACTATAATCCTCTTCAGCTCTCTGCTCACCTGTGCTGCTGTGACAGTCAGGTTGGCAGGAGGACTGTGTGCTGGGGGGATGGTTGGGTCCGGGTGGAGTGGGGAGCTGATGGGCCAAGGTAGAGGTGTGAAGAGGAACGGGTGTGGGCCATTGTCCAGCTGTGGAAGAGAGAGCATGCAGCTGTGCAGGGGGAGGCGTGGGTGATTGATCAAATCTCAGAAAATCTAGCTCGTTCACCCACTGAAGGTCCTCCTCCGTCTGGACAGGGGGGACTTTGAAGCCTGAGATGGTTCTCAGGCTCTTCCACACTCCCTGAATGTTCTTCTGCTGCAGCTGATCCTCAATCCTCCTCTTGTAGCTGGCTTCCTCCTGCCTGATCTTCCTCCTCAACTTCTTCTGCACAGTCCTCAGCTCCTCGTTGTTCCCTGACCTGAAAGCTCTCGTCTTCTCCTTCAGCAAAGCCTTCAGTTCATGGTTAATCCACGGCTTGTTGTTTGGAAAACACCGTACCTTCTGGGTGGGAACAGTGTTCTCAAAACAGAAGCTGGTCAGAAGCTGTCTGAGCTCCTCATCCCCCACCGCCCCTCCCGAGCTCTCCGCTCCTCCTCCACTCTCACCCTGGCTGCACCAACATCCCGACTCAAAACTTTTGGTGATAGAGCATTCTCCCAAACAGCACCCGGACTCTGGAACTCCCTCCCCCAACCTGTCCGCCACTCTCCCTCACTCACAACATTCAAATCCTGCCTAAAAACATACCTCTTCACCCAAGCCTATGACCTACCCTACCCCTAGCCTCCTCTACCCCATTGTCTACTCTTCTACCCCCTGTTACATCCCCATCATTTTTTTCTACTTCTTCTGTCTTGTTCATTTTATCTGTATATTATTGTGTATTGTACGTGCTGTCCCCCCCGTCTGTAAATTCCCCCCCCCCTTTTTTGTATATGTTAAGCGGCTTTGGGTCATTGAAAAGCGCTATACAAATAAAAGTTATTATTAGGCCCGAGCGCCACAAGCTGTCGAGAGGCCTATTAGTCCCGTAAGGCCGTGCGAAGCACGGCTGCGAAAGTGCGCACACGAAATCGAGCGCGAAGCGCTCGCCCACTTCCAAACACTCACTGACGCACTTTGATACGTCATTGTTGACAACAGCATGCGGGGCATTCCTCCAAAAACACTCCTGGCATCGTCCCGTACGCGAGAATCCATGCCGCAGGCATGGGCCATGCTTGTATCTGCTCAAATCAATGGAAGTCTATGGGGAGTGGGCGGGGCATCCCGACGGAATAGGGAGTGACGAGCGCGTAAGCGCTCGTAATGATGATTCCACCCCATGGTGGCATGGGGAAGGCTTAGAGCTTTCAAACGATGTATAATTTGTTGTCATAGTGGAAACGGCTATATTGTTTTTGCTAAAAATATTATTAGGCCCGAGCGCCACAAGCTGGCGAGAGGCCTATTAGTCCCGTAAGGCCGTGCGAAGCACGGCTGCGAAAGTGCGCACGAAATCGAGCGTGAAGCGCTCGCCCACTTCCAAACACTCACTAAAGCACTCCTCCACTCACGCACGCCCCGTGCATAATAATTAGTAGTAGGAAAATGGAACATTACCGTTGTAAACGGGCAAAAGTGCGCACTAAACGAGCACTTTACATGGGGATGACGACCGTTTTGCGGTCGTCATCCCCATATAAAGCACTCATTTGCGCTCAGTACCTCACGAATACGTTCCCCATCTCTTGCATGTTCCGTGCATATAAACATGTAATGCAAAAATTTAACATTATTACTGTAAAAATTAACGAAAGTACCCGTCAGTGACCAGGGACCCACACCATGAGGTAGGAAAGCGCGAGCGCTTTCCGAAAATGTATAGTTTATGGTATTTGAAAAATGGGAAACATTGTTTTCGCATTGGAATATTATTAGGCCCGAGCCCCAGCAGGGTGGAGGGCCTATTGCTCCCGCAACGCTGCCGAAGGCAGCGTTGCAACGGTCTGACCAAACATGCAGGCGCAGGTACCCCGTTGCCCCTGGCAAGTACAGTGAACTAGCCCATGCCGAAGGCATGGATCATGCATACTTACTCCTGCTATGACAGAAATAGTCAACAATGAGTGAATGGGCGTAGCCCATTCACTCATTGTTGACAACAGCAGCACGAAGCGCTGCATTCCTCCAAAATCACTCCTGGCATCGTCCCGTACGCGAGAATCCATGCCGCAGGCATGGGCCATGCTTGTATCTGCTGAAATCAATGGAAGTCTATGGGGAGTGGGTGGGGCACCCCGACGGGAAAGGGAGTGACGAGCGCGTAAGCGCTCGTAATGATGATTCCACCCCATGGCGGCATGGGGAAGGCTTAGAGCTTTCAAACGATGTATAATTTGTTGTTATAGTGGAAACGACTATATTGTTTTCGCTAAAAATATTATTATTTTTATTATTTTTAGGCCCGAGCGCCACAAGCTGGCGAGAGGCCTATTAATCTCGTAAGGCCGTGCAAAGCACGGCTGCGAAAGTGCGCACGTAGTGCGCACGAAATTGAGCGCGAAGCGCTCGCCCACTTCCAAACACTCACTAACGCACTCCTCCACTCATGCACGCCCCGTGCATACTAATTAGTAGTAGGAAAATGGAACATTACCGTTGTAAACGGGCGAAGCCCGTGCAAAAGTGCGCACTAAACGAGCACTTTACATTGAGATGACGACCGCTTCGCGGTCGTCATCCCCATATAAAGCACTCATTTGCGCTAAGTACCTCACGAATACGTTCCCCATCTCTTGCATGTTCCGTGCATATAAGCATGTAATGCAAAAATTGAACATTATTACTGTATAGAGGGCCAAAAACACAAAGTGGGCGGAGCCCACTCAAAATTAACGAAAGTACCCGTCAGGGACCCACACCATGAGGTAGGAAAGGGCGAGCGCTTTCCGAAAATGTATAGTTTATGATATTTGAAAAATGGGAAACATTGTTTTCGCATCGGAATATTCTTCTTCTTCTCAGAAAAAAATCACACACCTCTAAAAATCGTGCCTCCTTACATTCTGGCTATCTCCCTTTTCTAAAATTTAAAAAATTGGCGTGTCAGCGCCCTCAAATGTACCAAAAATGCATTAAGATAGAAAATGACCCAAAAAAAATCTTATCGTAGAATCACGAAATTTGGCGCAGAGGAAGTAAAAAATATTATTATGGCAACGCCGTCCGCCCAACCAAATGTTGGCCATATTGGTTCAAAAATGGCTAATTATGACTTGGGAGTTTTTCCAAACGTCGTACTTTTACAAACTCCTCCCAGGGCGTTGGCCCTAAAAAGCTGAAATTTGGTGAAAATGCTACTGAGGAGTGGGACATCAAAAGTTATCCAAATTACATTGATACCTCTCACGGTCTCTGTGCGGCGAAGCCGCAAACTGTAGCTAAAATTTCAGAAATCTCCCATATTTAAAATTTCTGCCGTTTGCGCAGATAAAGTCCGAATTGCGTCAAATTAGAATCAGTTGTTAAACTCTTTGCCCTAAACCTACTTGAAGTGAAATAAATTTATTTGGCGCCACAGCGCCTCCTACAGATTTTATATGGAGGTTAAATGTTTAGTTTTCCGAAATTTGACACAAAACTCAATTTTGGCATTGCCATCAAAAATGTAAATGAGAGCCATGTCATTGACCCATGTCAATTGTTACGGTGTTGCCGTAGTGATGACCGAAACCTCCTGTTATTCCAATGGGGAAATCGCCAGAACATGCTTACACTTTATACTTTCACCAACTCCTCCTAGGGCGTTAGCCCTATCAACATGAAATTTGGTGAGACTCATCTTCAGGGGTGAACCGTCAAAAGTTATTCACATTTTTATTCAAAGAATCACGGTGTCTGTGCGGCAAAGCCGCACATTTTGCCAAGAATTCAAAATAAAATAGCTTTTTGATGGTAAAACAAAGGGGAGAAGATGTGACAGCGTCATAGATTCAGCAGTAAGCGTAATAAAAGGACAATTGGGGCGCGTTAGCGCCCCCTCCTCTTGCGGCGTGGCGGCGGTGTGGCGAGGGCCGATCATATATTTATTAGGCCCGAGCCCCAGCAGGGCGGAGGGCCTATTGCTCCCGCAACGCTGCCGAAGGCAGCGTTGCAACTGTTCGACCAAACATGCGGGCACAGCCCGCATGTTTGGTACCCCGTCGCCCCTGGCAAGTACAGTGAACTAGCCCATGCCGAAGGCATGGATCATGCATACTTACTCCTGCTATGACAGAAATAGTCAACAATTAGTGAATGGGCGTAGCCCATTCACTAATTGTTGACAACAGCAGCGCGAAGCGCTGCATTCCTCCAAAAACCCTCCTGGCATCGTCCCGTACGCGAGAATCCATGCCGCAGGCATGGGCCATGCTTGTATCTGCTCAAATCAATGGAAGTCTATGGGGAGTGGGCGGGGCATCCCGACGGAATAGGGAGTGACGAGCGCGTAAGCGCTCGTAATGATGATTCTACCCCATGGCGGCATGGGGAAGGCTTAGAGCTTTCAAACAATGTATAATTTGTTGTTATAGTGGAAACGACTATATTGTTTTTGCTAAAAATATTATTATTTTTTTTCTTGTTCTTCTTCAGCGCTTTGATCTCTAATTTGACCCCCTGAACATGCTCAAAAACTCACCAAACTTTGCCCAAAATTCAGAATCGGCGAAAAATTTTGTTTTTTCTGGGCCTTTCTTCGTCAAAAAATGGCGCGACAGCGCCACCGACAAAAGTCAAAATACATTGCGCCTATGGGAGACGCCCCGAGGTCAACTTTGTCGTAAAGCTACGAAATTCGGGACACGCATTCCTCTCGTGAGGACAAAAAAAAAAAATCATTGTGACCACGCCCCCAGACTTACCCTATGGCCGCCATCTTCCTTTGAAAATGAAAACACGCTGTGTTAGCCATTTTGTTCACGTCAAACTTTGACGAACTCCTCCTAGGGCGTTTTGCCCACCAACTTCAAAATCGGCGGACGTCCTCTGGACAAGTGGGGCATCTAAAGTTATCCAATTTTTGGAGATACCTTTTACGGTCTGTGTGCGGCGCAGCCGCAAAGTTGGACAACTTATTTTGGAATATTGCAGGTCTAAAAATTGCTCCCATTTGATCAAAACCAGTCCGATTATGACCAAATTTGAATCAGTTGTTCAACTTTCTAGTTTGGACCAGTTTATGATGACAAAATTTAAATGGGCACGATAGCGCCCCCTACAGAGTGACCTTTAAATTAACATTGAAGGTCAAAAATTAGTTTTACCAAAATGTTCTAAACTTTACCCAAAATTCTATTTTGGCGTCCCGATCAAAAAAACCAATCAGACAAATGCCTTATTTTTTACGGCGTAGTCGTAGCGATGACATAAACTTCCCATGTTATCCCTATGGGAATACCGCTAAATCTCTCGAATATCAACATTTTTCTGTTTCACACTTTAACGAACTCCTCCTAGTGCGTTTTGCCCACCAACCTCAAAATCGGTGTACGTCTTCTAGACAAGTGGGGCATCTAAAGTTATCCAAATTTTAAGGATAGCTTTTACGGTCTCTGTGCGACGGAGCCGCAAACGTTTCCCAGAATTCTGACAATTTGGCCTTCAGAGTGGCCTATAAGCAATAGAGTTTTTCCAAATGACATGATATTTTGAACAAAATTCTAATTTGCCATCCTGATCATGAAAGTATGAGAGCCAAAGTCATATTTTGTACGGCGTAACCGTAGCGATGACAGAAACATCCCATGTTATCCTTATGGGAAAATCGTAGAATCGCTCAAATCACCACATTTTTACGCTTCACACTTTAACGAACTCCTCCTAGGGCGATTGTCCGATCAAGTTCATATTTGGAGAATATCATCTACACAAGCGGGGCATCAAAACGTATCCATATTTTGATTCTAAGTGCTACGGTCTCTGTGTGGCGGACCCGCAAATATATGTCAGAAATGGGAAAACAGCGAAATCTCTAAAATTACCACATTTTTACGCTTCACACTTTAACGAACTCCTCCCAGGGCGATTGCCCGATCAAGCTCATATTTGGGGAAAATCATCTACACAAACGGGGCATCAAAAGTTATCCATATTTTGATTTTAAGTGGTACGGTCTCTGTGCCGTGGAGCTGCAAATATACTGTCACAAATGGGAAAAACGCCAAATCCTTGAAATGTTCACATTTACGCTTCACACTTTAACAAACTCCTCCTAGTGCGTTTGGCCCACCGATCTCAAAATCGGTGTACCTCCTCTAGACAAGTGGGGCATCAAAAGTTATTCAAATTTTATGGATAACATTTACGGTCTCTGTGCAGCTGAGCCGCAAACTTTTCGCAGAATTTGGACTATTTGGCCTTCAGAGTGGCCTATAAACAAGAGTTTTTCCAAATGACATGACATTTTGCACACAATTCTCATTTGCCATTCCCAAAATAAAAGTATGGGAGCCAAAGTCATATTTGGTAAAGCGGAGCCGTAGCGATGACAGAAACATCCCATGTTATCCCTATGGGGAAACTGCAAAATCTCTAAAATGACCACATTTTTACACTTCACACTTTAACAAACTCCTCCTAGGGCGATTATCCGATCAAGTTCATATTTGGGGAGAATCATCTACACAAGCGGGGCATCAAAAGTTATCCATATTTTTATTCCAAGTGTCACGGTCTCTGTGCGCTGGAGCTGCACATTTGACCGATATTTGTCTTCATTTGCACTGGTTAAGCACAGCATTGTACATGTCCAATGTGTCACTGTCTTAGTTCTTAGACAATTGCGTTAGCGCCAACTCTGTAAAATGCAGAGAGCAGAGTCGGAAGGCCGGCGGCCCGCGAGGGCCGTTGGATGCCGCTTGCGGCTTTAATTTTTATTGTTCTTCTTCAGCGCTTTGAGCTCTAATTTGACCCCCTGAACATGCTCAAAAACTCACCAAACTTTGCCCAAAATTCAGAATCGGCGAAAAAATTTATTTTTTCTGGGCCATTTTTTTTTTTTTGCCAAAAAATGACGCAACACCGCCACCGACAAAACTCAAAATACATTGCGCCTATGGGAGACGCCCCGAGGTCAACTTTGTCGTAGAGCTACGAAATTCGGGACACGCATTTCTCTTGTGAGGACAAAAACAAAATATTATTGTGGCCACGCCCCCAGACTTACCCTATGGCCGCCATCTTCCTTTGAAAATGAAAACACGCTGAGTTAGCCATTTTGTTCACGTCAAACTTTGACAAAAGTTCTAAATCTAAAAAATCTAAAAATTGCTCCCATTTGATCAAAACCAGTCCGATTAGGACCAAATTTGAATCAGTTGTTAAACTTTCTAGTTTGGACCAGTTTAGGATGACAAAATTGAAATGGGCGCGATGGCGCCCCCTACAGAGTGGCCTTTGAGTGAACATTGATGGACAAAAACTGGTTTTATGCAAATGTTCAAAACTTTGCCCAAAATTCTATTTTGGGGTCCCGAGCAAAAGGCCAATCAAACTTATGCCTTAATTTTTACGGCGTAGCCGTAGCCATGATGGAAACCTCCCATGTATTCCCTATGGGAAAATCGCTAAATCTCTCGAATATCCACATTTTCTGTTTCACACTTTAACAAACTCCTCCTAGGGCGTTTTGCCCACCGACCTCAAAATCAGTGTACGTCCTCTAGACAAATGGGGCATCTAAACTTACCCAAATTTAAGGATAACTTTTACGGTCTCTGTGCGACGGAGCCGCAAACGTTTCCCTGAATTCTGACTATTTGGCCTTCAGAGTGGCCTATAAACAATAGTTTTTTCCAAATGACATGATATTACGCACAAAATTCTAATTTGCCATCCTGATCATAAAAAAACGAGAGCCAAAGTCATATTTTGTACGGCGTAACCGTAGCGATGACAGAAACAGCCCATGTTATCCTTATGGGAAAATCGCGAAATCGCTCAAATCACCACATTTTTACGCTTCACACTTTAACAAACTCCTCCTAGGGCGATTGTCTGATCAAACTCATATTTGGGGAAAATCATCTACACAAGCGGGGCATCAAAAGTTATCCATATTTATATTCTAAGTGCTACCGTCTCTGTGTGGCGGACCCGCAAATATATGTCACAAATGGGAAAACAGCGAAATCTCTAAAATGACCAAATTTTTACGCTTCACACTTTAACAAACTCCTCCCAGGGCGTTGGCCCTAAAAAGCATCAAAAGTTATTCAAATTACATTGATACCTGTCGCAAAAAAAAGCCGCAAACTGTAGCTAGAATTTCAGAAATCTCCCAAATTTAACATTTCTGCCGTTTGCGCAGATATTGCGTCAAATTAGAATCAGTTGTTAAACTCTTTGCCCTAAACCTACTTGACGTGAAAGAAATTAATTTGGCGCCACAGCGCCCCCTACAGATTTTATATGGAGGTTAAATGTTCAGTTTTGCGAAATTATATGAAATTTGACACACAACTCAATTTTGGCCCCATCAAAAAAGTCAATGAGACCCATGTCATAATTGTTATGGCTTTGCCGTAGAATAAGAATAAGCCTCCTTGGTGTTGGTAAAGAACAAGTCCAGTGTTTTATTGTCTCTGGTGGGGCAGGTAACATACTGGGTGTATGTTGGCAGAACAGAAGAGGGAGAAGCGTGGTTAAAGTCACCAGAGATGAGGAAGAGAGCCTGTGGGTGCTGTGTCTGTAATCTACTGGTGCAGGATAGCAGTGCTTCACAAGCATTTTCAGCATTAGTAGAGGGGGCCACATACACAGCAATCACAATCACATGTGAGAACTCCCGGGGCAGGTAATATGGCCTCATGCCAATAGCCAACAGTACAATGTCTTTGTTACACAGCTGCTCATTTACTGTGCAATGATCAGTTTTGCAGTAGCTCTCATTTACAAACACAGCCTCTCTCGTTCTGTCCGCACGCAGCAGATGAAGGTTGTCCAAAACAATGATCGAGTCCGGCATTTCCTGGGTTAACCACATCTCCGTGAAAAGCATGACGATTCTGTCCCTATAAACCCTCTGGGACCGCACGAGGCTCGCTAGTCCCGTCGTCCATGCTTTTCCAGGAGTTTGCGTCCCACTCACCGGCTCCTCTGTGTTTTCCGTAGAATGTCTGCCGGGATCTCGTGACGATGGCGGGGGAAAACAACGGCACTCAGGAGCTTCATTGGCTGCTCCTTTGTGTAAACCAGCGCCAACGTGGGGGGCTCGAAGCCAGCGCACATCACAAACGACGAAAACATGCAGTAATCCAGCCGAACAAAGTTGAATCACAGCGGGTCCAGCGTGTGCCCCGATCGTACAAGTAAAAGTACAAAAATACAATAAATAGAGCACAAAAAGTATGAAAGAGAGAGGGAGCGTTGCAACAGGCAGCCAGCGGACGCCAGCGCCGGAAGTAGGAGTTGGACTGGCGTCAGCAGGACCACCTCATCAACGCTTGGTAGACTTCTGCAGACGCCACTCTGCTGCCCCCTCACCAGTGAACATCCAGGGTAGGGACATTGAGAAAGTGGATTCATACAAGTACCTGGGTGTTCATCTGAACCACAAACTGGACTGGACTCATAACACAGGCGCACTGTACAGGAAGAGCCAGAGTCTGCTCTACCTCATCAGGAGGTAGAGTAGAGCCACAGACTCCATGGAAGAGGTGGGGGACAGAAGGGTTCTGGCTAAACTCACTGCAGGACACACCGTCCGCTCTGGAGAGCAGCTTCAGAGACAGACTGATCCACCCTTGCTGTGTGAAGGAGACGTTTCACAGGTCTTTCCTTCTGCTGCTGTCAGACTCTACAACAAACACTGTTAGCCCTGAACATGTGTCATTCATCTTCATACTCCCGTGCAATACTGTCATATTCATGTGCAATACTGTCATATTCGTGTGCAATACTGTGCCATAATGTCAATGTCCTGGTGCAATATTCTCTGTCCATATAACAGCTGTAAATTATTATTATTATCATTTTTATTAAGAGTTTTTCTACTCTTGTGTTTTTTTAAGTTATGTTTTTTTTATTATTATACTCCTGTGCCTAATTTGTGTTGCCACACTGGAATTTCTCCATTGTGGGACAAATAAAGGTTATCTTGTCTTATTATGAATGCTCAGAAAATCCCTGTTTTCACCTATCCCCTATCCCCGCCCACATCCCTGTACTTACTGTGAATATTTCCAAAATCAGAGTGACACATGTAGAGCCACTTTTAAGAAATAAAAACATGTGAATAACAATCTGCTGCTTGTTACGCTGAAATGTCACTATGAAGGTCTGCAGTTTTGAACAGGAAGTCAATGGACATGTTTCTATTACTAAGCTGTTTTAGATCAATATTGAAGTATATAATGAACAAAATGTAAAATGATGATTGACTTACTGTGTGTTATAGTTCAATACTAAGTAGCTGAGAGAAAGGCAGGGAGGACGGCGACTCCAAAGCAGGACAGTTTATTTCCCATCAGTACAGGACCCGGAGACATGAACACACAACCCAATGTGGTACAATTGTCCTTCTCTCATGTCTTTATAATACATGGAAGCATGACCACATCAACAAAGCACCTAGCTGGATCTGGGCATGAAAAATACTTCATCAGAGACCAGACCAGACCAGACTGGCATCAGATATAATTTTGAGCAAATTCAACTCTCCAAAGAGTAGGCCTAGAGTTTGACTCACTTCCAACATAATTGTATCAATATATAGGCAAGTAGTGATCAAAGTGTGACGTCCCCAAACTACTCTTTAACAGTACACTTTTTGGTTAGCTACTGTGAACGAGGGAAAAAGGTTAGCCACTAAAATACGATATGAAGAAAATTCATTTGTGTAAAATGTTCAGTGTTTATGTGACCAACAAGTCAACACTGCAGTTTCTTTGTCTGTGTACAACGTATTTGCTCTTGAGATCAGTTACTTCATGTTAGATACAAGCAGAGGGAGGTGCACAAAAATGGCGACGATTATATAAGTTATATTAAAAAAGGCTGTACCTGATTTTATCACTTAATAAAGTTAAATATATTCGTTCCAGCACAGATATATTGTAATAGCTCTTGGGGTCAAAATGAAACCACTGTGTGCAGTCTGTATCGAATGATAGAGCCTTTTATTCTCTGCAAGAAGGAAGTTAGCTGTTAGCATGCTAATGCCTGTTAGTCTTACCCTGATGTAAACTCTCTTGGTCCACCACACAGCGGGTCAAACCGAACAGCACGAACCTGACCAGATGATTATCTGAGTTTGTGATACGAATATCAGCAGAATTCCCCAGGCTAACCAGGTCATAATACATATGGACTGATAGTGAGACCAGATTGACAGTTTTCAATCTGCTGATTGAATATGATGTGTATTATCTGAGTCTTTTTCTATCATCTGCGGTTGAGGTCCAATTAAAACAGATAAATTACATTTGCACTCAATGCAAAATAATGAGGCATCCATTTCTACACTTCTTTCAAAAGTAAAGGCTGATCTTCAGATGGTTTCATACGTCCAGCGGGATCCTGGGACGGCCCGTGGTGCACTCACACTCCTCCCTGTGGTGGAGCGGTGGGTCTTTGCTCTGGCACGTGGGGCAGCAGGCGGTGTGTCCCTCATGTCTGCAGCCGAGACAGGAGAGCACCAGCTGGCGACACAGCACAGAGGAACACAGCTCGTAGTGGTCCCAGGGAGCGCCACAGTATCTGCAGTCTGAGGACACACGGACTTTGTGTCAGACATTGACTGAACACTTACAGGCAGAACTACTTATTTACATGTTTGGTTTTTTTGGTCAGTTTTCTCTCTCAAAATATAACCTTTCACATAACTGCACAAATAGTCTTATTTCATCTACTTCCATCCTTCTTTATCCATAGATCTCTTCACAAACAATCACCCCTAAACTAAAAAATCTGATTTTTTAAGCTTTTTCTACTATAACAGTAGTAGAATTCTTCAACACGTTGATGATATATGAAGAGACTGTCACAAAATGTCTTTTCAAAAAGTAAAATGTATATGAAAGGATGCATCTTAATAACATTTATTCATGGAATAACACCCAAAAGCTGAGTGCTTATGGATGTGCAAAAATGTCAAACAAACATCAGGTGGTCTTGGTGGATGAGGATTGTATTTCAGTCAAACTGAAAGGGTCAGAGGCACTCCTCCTCCTTTAACATGTGAATTGTGGCTCAGTATGTAATATTTATTTATTTGGCAGGGCAGAACACATTAATGAACATTTTTAGGGTCGTTTTGATCCTCGTCTTGTGTCACATCTGCTGCCATTGTCAATGTGGAATCAAAACTGAAATTGAGGTTAAAGTGTGTAACATGTCTGGGCACATGTAGGTCATAGGTGTTTAGCTTGCTGACCAATATTAGGTTCTACCACTGGGGGGCAGAG